>NW_008824338.1:3964923-3972208 GCF_000699105.1 Pygoscelis adeliae
CCTGCTGAATTTTAAACTGTGACAAAAGATGTCTAATGCGTTTCACTAGTAAGTATTAGTTTATGCTATACTTCTGTACAATGAATCCCTTGTGTTTTGGAGGCTCTCTACTAACTACATTTTGGAGACAGTATTCCTGTGGTAACATAACAGAGAGCTAGCAGTTACAGGATGTAGAGAACACAGGTTAGTCCTCATTAGCTATGCAAAAATTACCAAATGGCAAACTTCAAGCTATGGACAAATTACCATAGGCACCAAGTGAACAAAAGAACTAAAATACCCCGCCAGCTGTGATCTTCAAATGCACTGCCCAGTTCAGCATTTCCTATGTTAGCAAGTCCCGGCTGGCAGCATGAGTGTCCGACTCCCACACTTTAGCACCCGTCCCTGCCCCGAGCCAGCTGCAGGCCTGCATCCTTCCTCGGGGGCAGAGGACTCCACCAGGCAACAGGGAGCCTCGAAACTGGGCACTGCTGTTCCCAAAGCCTTCTGCAGGGCTTTGAAGTTCTTGTTCCTCCTCTGTAAAGCGGGTTGTGACACTCCTGGGTTGGTCTGCTCTGGGGATTAGTGTATGAGTTACTCTCAATAACTCCTTATTGGTCCTGGGAAGATTATCTAAAGTACAGATTGCCTCAGGTGCAGAGACATCTGCAGTAGCTGTGTGACAGCATGAGATTACTTGGACTGATTTACATGGGTGTAGCACCACGTGAACAGAGCTGCACTGCTCCTGAGCTGCCCAACTCACACACGTGCCTGGTCCCGAAAGCCGTGGCAAGGCAGCTTTCTGGGCTTTATAACAGCTACCCAGACATCTGTGAGACCATACCTGCTGTCCTTGTCACAGACAACTGCTTCTACAGCAGGGAACAATGTAGCCTCCAGAAGCAAGTGAAAATGGATGTAAGCACTATATGCTGTAGATGGAGAGTGACGGGGTAGTCACCATCAGAAAGTTGCAAAAGAATGGGGAAAAACAAATTTGTCTTCTGCAGAGACTCCCTGTGTGGTCCTCAGTTTGGGGCTGTCCATGAGAGAGGAAAAAACCCTCACTGGAGTCAGGCTTCAGGCTACTATTTCCCTGTCCTTAAAGCCGGTGGGTTTGGGAATTTGAAGTTTGGAGCTGGAGCCCTGATGGGAGGGCTTGCATTTCGTGAGAGGCGGCAGATGGTTGCCCTGTGCCCGGGAAAGCAGCAGCATTGCTCTGTCACGGCTGAGCACAGCAAATTTTTTACTTTGGATCATGCTGTCACTGCTGTATTGTGCAGCAAATGCAGCTCCCAGCTCACCCCATCCCTTCCCAAAGTAACAAGTGTGGCAAAGGCTTGAAACATGTTGAACAGCAAGTAGCTCTTCCACTTAATCTGATATTTGCTGTAATACATTGCATCCCATTACAGTGCTGTGCTCCAGCCTCAGATTTTCCTATGGCCTCTACAGCTTTTCCAGTCTCTGATCCTTCCTGAGTGTTTATGTGAAGCCAGTTGTGATTTCTCAAACAATGTGTGTCTGCAAAAGAATAGGCTCCAACAAATCAAAAAAAGTTCTGCACTCTAAAAATAAAATGAAATTTTAAAAGAGCTATAAAAAACTGAGTCATTGACTGGATCCGGATGATCTACATGAAAGAGAGAACAATATTCAATTTGTCTAAAACCCCAAGTTCTTCTCAAAAGGCGCTATAGAAAACCATTCAGAGGCATAATGTAAATTAGAAAGCCACCAACACAGTTCATACTTGAATGAAATTAATTCACACAGGATGCAGCAAATATGGCATAACTACAGCACCACTATTATTTTTTTATACCACCAAAGCCTTTCTTTCCTTTGAAGACGGGTAATTTTAAGGAATACAGTACTTTTGACTTCCTATGTAGAATTATTCTCCCCAGTCTCTCTATGTTGCACAGTGTATTAGCTACAAATGATTAAAGCTGGCCTCCTGCCCCTTTGGTTGTTTTTTAGAGACTGTCAGTGACTCCAATGGGCTGAAGTTACGTAGTAGAAGATTCTGCGTATGGACATAAAAGCACGCTATTTATCTTCAAAGAGAAAACCAACTGAGAAGTCTTGACAGATCTCTTGATTATTTGGGTTTCTCTGAAAAAGGGATTGCTTTTATTTAAATAAATTTTAAAAAGAAAGTAAACTCAAAGCAAAATATGAATTACTGGTATTATGACCTCTGCAGGTTTGCTACCATGTCCACATCCTCAATTTACCTATGGTGTTCATACTTTTTGAAAATGTGAATCTTGAGCCATTGATTCAAAGTAAGATCAGGTTGGTTACAGTGATCTGAAATTGTTCCAGGAAGCCTGGGCAGTATCAGCTTGATCTTCCAGGGCACTTGTTTGTAGCTTGTCCTTCCAGGAACAGAGCCCCCATTTTCTAGCAGCTCCATGAGGAAAAAGATGCAAGCACTATAATTCATTCTTTCTGATGCACCAGCACAGAAACTAAGAGGACTGTATTGTGGCTACATGCCCAAATGCTAGTGCAAGGTGAACACTGTATCCAGGCCTCAAGTGCACTGTTGTGGCATTGCTCTAGCAGAAGGGGAAAACGCTCATTGCAGAAGATGTATCCTACCCATCACCATATGTGAGGCGCCGTCACTTCCCTGGCTTCACAGCCTCATGGTCTGGTACTACGGTATCCTCATTGTAAGAGCGGCAGGACGTGGAGGATTGCTGTCAGCGTCCATTTTTCAGTACGATGGTTCATGTTCCTTAAAATGTTCCTGCTCATTTTGAGGACTCGTGCCTGCATGTGACCATGCAGGAAACAAGGAGATGGTCCAGAATTTGTGTGAAACATATTAATTATAGACCACAGCCAAGAATGGGAACTTCACCCATACATAACCTAAAATATGAAGAACTGGAAGCAAAATTTGGCTTTGTCTGCATTATTATTTGGTCTGACTGAAATGTTATTCCATTCTAACTATTTTTGATCTGCAGAATGGAGACTGTGATTAGCCTCTCAGGGACTTTCTTGAGCCTCTGTTCCCTGGTTTATAAACATTAACCTGTAAGTGCTAAGGATACCTAGGGTCATTTTGGTCCAGTCTTAAATGTAATCCTCTTCATTGGTTTATGAAGCTCTTAAAAATGGCCAGGTTTGTGCCCTTTGCTGCTATTGAAAGGCTATTCCAGAGCTTTAACTCTCCAATAGTGAGAAACTTTGTTCTCATTTCTAGCCTATTTTTCCTCTCTGTGATTACATGCTCCGTTTCAAAATCATGGATAGCAATTTACAGTTTAGCATATCCATCCCCCTGAGCCATTTTGGCTATGTCCTCCTACTCATCGTGTTCTACATCATCTTCACTAGTACAGCTGAAGCAAACGTTTGCCACCATCCTTGGATTATCCCTGAGTTTATGCCTGGTTGTTCAAGTCCTTCTACTCTCTCAAACTGTAGTAGCATGGGATTTTTTCTTACATGGTCACTATGAATCCTGCTCTTCCCTGAGACAACTTCTGCTCTGGAACTTCTCTGTCTTCTGTGGTTCCTATTCCTTTGTTGAAAGAAAAAAATACTCTGTTGAAAATATTTCTTCAATGGCTGGAGGTATGGGGTGTGTGGAAATGGGGTATTTAAATGGTGAAAAAGATAGATAGGTTCAGATTTGGCAACATCTGAGTCTTGGCAGGAGATATATTTCAATTATGTCTGAGCCTGACTGGGATCCAGAAATCAATTTTTTTTTTTTTTCCCTAAATCTCCCTAAGGGCTTTATCAATTTGTCTGTTCTGAGAATGACTCACACACGCTGACAAGTCTGGTCTCTCCACAAATTGTGTGCTAGCTGCTGTGTTCTCCTACAGGACATCCAGAGGAGTCACCATTCTTTCCATTGTAGGTTAGCATTTACATTTATGAATAAAATAGATAAACAGTACTGAGAGCAGAGACAAGAATACATGACTTTCCATTGCTAATGAGAAATGACACAGTTGCTTCCTCTTGTGTTCTTCAAAAGAGGTGGAAATTCTTCCTCCTTGAATTGCTATAAAGCCTCAAAAGTTTCCGGTGTGCAGAGTGTTCACATTGGTATGGATTTGGATCCCTCCTAGTCCAGAGGAAGAGCTTAAATTCTGCTACCCACTTCCTGGGTGAATGATCCAATCTTTCAAATACACTGGTGATACCGTTACCACCTGGTGATCCTGCTTAAGAGAGGACTGAGCCCTTCTTCCTTTGAATATCTATTTTCAGAAGGTATTTCAGGGCTCAGGATAGCAAGTGTAGGAGCTTCCTTCCTTCACACCTAGCACAAGGTGCTGACATCCCAGAAAGTCATGAGATTTCCCCTTGCACATTCATGTTTGGTGACTTGGCTTGGTGACTTAAAATGGCCTCTCTGCCTCGAACACTGATTGCTCTGGCACCCCGTCAGACACCTAACTGTCCCTCTTCGTTAAATAGGAACTTTGGACACCAAATCAGAGTTTGGAGTCCACTCTGGTGTGAGTTCCTGCACTTAAAATCTTTACTGGATTTTGATTTGCACTTTTTCTTAGGAAAATGAGAAATACAAATCTCAGAAATAATGAAAAAATAGTGAGAACTCACTGCATTTGGAACTATTAGAAATCTCAGGCTACATCTGTGCTATCTGGAAAGAGGAAGCCAGTGATAACTGTGAAAACAGGAAGGAACCTGGCAGGTAAAGAGAGCTTCAATACGTGTTCCCTCCTGGGAGTCGCTCTCCCAAACCTATGCACATGGGCCTTGTGGGCTTCTCCTGCCTTTCCGTGTGTTCTTCAGCCAGTCTGTTGGTGATTATTGTGTATGATTTAGGGCAGAGATGGTGGCTGGTAAAGGAGCTGCATTTAATCTACTTCCCTTTCCAAAATCCTGCCAATGTGAGGACATTTGTCACAGATTCCTCTCTCTGAGAAGAATAAAAAGAAAAATAACCCTTCTAAGGCTATTTCAAACCTAGGCACACTCATGCAATTAGAATACCTGCCAGGGAGAGTCTATACTTTATTTCGCTTGGAGGATACACAGCAGAGCTGGCTTGAGCTGTATACGTTCTGAGCAGATACTGGAGCTGTTTTCACCAGCTTAGGGGAGACCTAAGCAATGTGTGTGTTTCTCTAAGGTGGTGTAAAGTGGAAGTCCTATCTACAGATAGTCTTTAGACATAGTTCCAGAATTTAAGGAATCTTAACTGCAGAGGATTAGCCCCAAACCAGGTCAGGTTGCCTGAACCTGCCTAGTAAAATGGCTGCAGTTTCATCCTGACCTAGTACTTGCCTTTACTGAACTAAGTGTAGATGTGTGGTAATGGCTGTACTTCACCTCAAATACAGTTGTGTTTGTGTTGTGTGAACTCATTCCTCTGAAGTCCTTACTGGATATAGACAGGGATATTGAGGCATGGTGGGCCGGGGGTGCTGCACGCCAATAGTCGGCCTCTCAGGGGTGATAAAGGGATGTGCTCCGGGGGCGTTTGAGGAAACCCGTGTTTCTGTGTGGAATGGTCTTTTTTAAAATCCTTGCGTCTTGAAAATGTAAAGGAATAAGGAAACTTAGCAGTTTAAGTTCAAAGAAAAAGACTGTCTTGTGGCAAAGAGCTGTCAATGGCAAACATTTTAGACAGGCACTGGAGGTCGGGGTTGTCTCTGCCTAGGCATCCTAAGCAAGCTAAATATAAACAAATTTTGGGTATATGCTAAAACATCACCATAACTTTTCAAAATTTGATCAAGGATAGCATTCTCCAAATAAGCACCAAGTACTTAAGGCAGAAAATATATTGAAACTTTTCTAGGTGTCTTTAAAAAAAAATACAAAGGAAACTCCTGATCGTTCCCCACCCACCTGCATGAGCTCTGCAAGCGCGGGATGGCAGGAGTCACCCAACAGTAATTTCTGAATGTCACGGCTGAGGTGTGGAGGGAACAACGGGCTGCAGGAGCCCAATGGGTTTCAGTGTGCTAACCCACTTCAAAATAGCTGGCACACACAAAGTACCGCAATGGAAAAATCTGTCGCCCCACCTAAAAGCTTGTTAACAGCCTGGCTTGCAAGGGTGTGGATCCCAAGGACAGTTTTTTCACTTGTGGGTTTAGACAGGCAAGTCCAGCTGCCGATTGCGCTGGTTTAAAACTTCCTTTGAATGTGGGGACTGACAAGCCTGGAGGCCGCTTCTCACCTAGGGACCAAAAAGGAGAGGGAAAAAGGTTTGCAAGGAGTTCGTGTGGTCACGTATGCCAGGTCTTGAAGGTGTTTGAGTCCAGGTGTATATTAGACGTGTTCTTCTGAGGTTTTCAGGCTTTCCTATAAAACTGCTAATATGGCAGTAACCGAGTTCCAGAACTTTCCAGAACTTTCCAGAACCCTCGATATGCACCTCTCCATGTGCTGTGTCACACTTAGCAGAATTCCTCATAAAAAGACCTCTTCAAGAAGTCCTGGGTGACATTGTTTACCTTTATGCTGTGGGCAAGGTTTGTGGCTGAGTCTTTACTGGACTGACTAGCACAATAGGGAAAAGTATAAAAACTTCTGTGCAGAGAAGCCCTTCTTTCAGTCCCTTGGTGTTACCTGTTTTGCAAGTGCAGACACAGTCCTGCTAGTTCTGAACTTATAGTTATAAAGCAAAATGCATTTCGGTGATACCAGTGCCAATGACATGACTGTCTGGTGACTAGGACCATTAAAAGTATTGTAGCAAGATGCTGGGCTAGCTAGTCTTGCAGAAAGGGTGTAGGTAGGGCAGGTGAGCTGTCTGTCCTGGGTCTGCAGCCATGCTTCGAGCTGTGTTGTTTGGTGTTTGTCCCTGGAAGAGTTTCTAGCAGGTCTGTACTGGTTTTGGCTGGGATGGGGTTAATTTTCTTCATAGCAGTTGGGATGGTGCTGTGTTTTGGATTTGTGACCAAAACAGTGTTGATAATACAGGGATGTTTTAGTTCTTGCTGAACAGTATGAAAGCCTTTTCTGCTTCTCACACTGCCCCCCCAGCAATTAGGTTGGGGGTGCACAAGAGGTTGGGAGGGGACACAGCCAGGACAGCTGACCCCAGCTGACAAAAGGGATGTTCCCTACCATATGACACCGTGCTCAGCAGTAAAAGCTCAGTGAAAGGAGGAGGAAGTGGGGACATTCATGGTTACGGCGTTCGTCTTCCCAAGTAACCGTTAGGCGTGATGGAGCCCTGCTTTCCTGGAGATGGCTGAACACCTGCCTGCCCATGGGAAGCAGTGAATGAATTCCTTGTTTTGCTTTGCTTGCGTGCGCGGCTTTTGCTTTACCTATT
>NW_008824338.1:3975485-3977638 GCF_000699105.1 Pygoscelis adeliae
ATTTCGCCCCCGGCATTGGCATGCCACCCCTCGGCTCATCTCTAGTGAGCCTGGTTTTGTCCCCTTCCCCCTTCAAACCTAGTTTAAAGCCCTCTCGATGAGCCCTGCCAATTCATAAGCAATGACCCTTTTCCCCCTGTGAGACAGCTGGACTCCATCTGTCGCCAGCAGGCCCGGTACCGTGTAAACCTCCCCATGATCAAGAAAGCCAAAATTCCTCCGACAGCACCAGCCCCTGTCTGTGGGGGCTGTCTGTCTGTGGGCACACACAGAGCATGTCTTGGCTGCTCTGCTTTCTGCTTTTAAAATACTGAAACACAGAGCCGTTGAGAAACAAATCTTTCCTTTACCTTTACCTCCCCTGAAGTCCAAGACTGCCTTTGTTCCACATGTGGCAGTGTGACCAGAGGCCCTCAGCTCAGTACTGTGACCGAACTGGCAGGTGCTCATACACTTCTCTTCCCCCCCACCTGCCAAAAGATGACTGTCCTCGCTGAATACGAATGTCTGTCTTCAGTCTCCAGTTTCTGCTGGCCTGCTTGCGGGTGGATGAACTTCTGGATGTACAGCTGGGTGAACATGTCTGAGGTTTGCCTCAGCTGTGCTGATGAGATGTTTCCTGTAGAGGAAACTTCCTGGCAATGTTGGACGCGTCATAGATAAAACTAACCAGCTAGTTGAACTGGCTAAAACTATTTATCTAGAGAGAGACACTAATTTTGATGAATGGAAATCAGAGAAGATTATAAGCAGTCCTTGAGATTAGATACAAAATCATGAGCTAGCCTTCCCAAAGAGGTCTCATTTGGAAACAAATACAAATGTATGGATGAAAGTGAGTCCGGGCAGTGTGTATGCTCATCTGTGGTTAGTTACAGAGCCAAGACTGCTCCAGGTTTATGCAGTAGCCTCAGTTACGTATCACACTCATGCTCCTTCAGAGCAGCCTTTCTGGTTTAGCCTTCTAACATTACTGTATATTGTAATGTATTCATCTGGGAGAGATCTACTTGATTTACATTTTTAGATATCGAAATAGCATGTGGATTTCACCCACTGCAAGTTTTTGGCTCTGTAGATGTGCTCATTACACACTGGAAGGTTCATGTTGAATCTGCTACTCTGCCATTTTTGTCCTTTTTATATTACTGAAAAGACGCAGAGGAGATGAGATGGGTCTGAACTGTGCTCAGAAGCTCTTATAACCTAGACAAATAACACAGAAATGGAGTAGCTGAGAAAAAAGGGAGTGAACAGTGGGGTTCAGCATAAGTCAGTGTGACCAAATTCTCAGTCATCTGCTCTCCTTGAAACTCTGTGACTGACAAGTGTCTGGCTCTCTACTTCCTCCTGCACTGCTGGCAACAGCTTTAAAATGTCAAAAAGCTGTGGCGGATTTAGTCCATCCATTTAGTCCATCCATTTTGTTTTGCTGAATTCCTATTCTGTTTGTGAAGAGGTTTTCGTTCAATGGACAACTTCCCTGGGTGTGCTGGCACCACTCAGCAGCTGTCAGGTGGGAAGACTCAAGCATCCTTGATTTCTTCTATGTACAAAGCATTTGGACATCCTCTCTCCCTCTGAAAAAGCAAGGGCTTTGGAAAGGTGCACATGTCTCCTTATCTTGGGGCGTTCATGGACCTGGAGCCAAGCTTTTAGGCGCTGCCCTGGCCTCCCCACTCAGTAGTGTGACACGTTTCTGCCAAGCAGCTTTCGTGGTTTAGAGAATGAATCCAAGAATTCCCCCTGCAGCTCCTGGTGTTTGTTATAAGAAGTTGCACTGTCTTGCCAGCCAAAACGTTCCTGTTTCCTTCAGTTCTGCTCCAGCTGAATAAATCATAGAATCATAGAATAGTTTGGGTTGGAAGGGACCTCTAAAGGTCACCTAGCCCAACCCCCCTGCCGTGGGCAGGGACATCTTCAACTAGATCAGGTTGCTCAGAGCCCCGGCCAACCTGACCTTGAATGGTTCCAGGGATGGGGCATCCACCACCTCTCTGGTGGGCAACCTGTGCCAGTGCTTCACCACCCTCAGCGTAAAAAATTTCTTCCTTCTATCTAGTCTAAATCTGCCCCCCTTTAGTTTAAAGCCATTCCCCCTTGTCCTGTCGCAACAGGCCCTGCTAAAAAGTTTGCCACCATCTTTTTTATAA
>NW_008824338.1:3982383-3986415 GCF_000699105.1 Pygoscelis adeliae
GGGGATGGAACACCTCTCCTGTGAAGAAAGGCTGAGAGGGTTGGGGTTGTTCAGCTTAGAGAAGAGAAGGCTCCAGGGAGACCTTATTGCAGCCTCTCAGTACTTAAAGGGGGCTTATAGAAAAGATGGGGACAGACTTTTTAGCAGGGCCTCTTGTGACAGGACAAGGGGGAATGGCTTTAAACTAAAGGGGGACAGATTTAGACTAGGTATAAGGAAGAAGTCTTTTACTCTGAGGGTGGTGAAGCACTGGCACAGGTTGCCCACCAGAGAGGTGGTGGATGCCCCATCCCTGGAACCATTCAAGGTCAGGTTGGCCCCCAAGGCAGAAACTGAGTCGCTGCATGTATTGCACTAGGCAGACCAAAGCTGAGAGAGGTTTGGGGAGCTTTCTAAATAATAAACACAGAGTGATAGAGGCAGAAATAGAAAACAGGAAGAAATAATCTGGTTTGCCTGAAGTCCTAGTGAAGTGTGTTGCAAGCCTGAGGATTAAATGATAAATCCCTGTCCTGGATCTGAACTGCTAACAGTTTTCCATCCCTAACTGAAGCTACTTGTCCATGTTGGTATTTCTACCGTGCTTGTTGCTATGAGAGCTCTATTTTTAATAGATAAAATTCAGGCTACCTATTTCAGGTGCTTAGTTTAACTGAATTTCAAGGGTGTACACTGGCTTTTGATGTTTCTTTACTACTAGGAGCACTGGAGAGGGCACTGGATCGCGGAGTAACAAGATTACCTTGTTGAGATGAGATCCTTCCCAGCTAACTCAGTGTGGAGTCTCATGTGCTCTCTTGCAGAAGAGACAAAAACAAGTAGTAATCAAATCAGACTGAAAGAAACCTAGCCATCTGCCCTGTGTCATGGTGACCAGAAGTTAGAAGATAAGCAAATTTACAAACCTAGTCTCAATAAGGTTGCTTGTTTTGGTCTTTATATGTATTTCCCTGGAACTCTGATGGCCTCACTATAGCAGATAGCTTTCTGATAAATGCTAATGAAGTTATGAGGAACAGATCTGCCTTCTTACTAATGAAAACCATAACAGTAAAAAGCTAGGGAAAACAAGCCACAACTGGTCCATCCACTTAATGGATTTTGATTATTGCAATTTACTGGAATATTTGGCTTTGGATCAGTCAAGAGCCTTGAAGATGCATGTTTCATCTCTGTCGGGCATTAAAATGCTAATTTTTAAGGGAGCCAGTAGTAACATGACCTGATCACTGCACAAACTACAGATGATAGGAGGGATGGTTTTGCTTTTACAGGATGGACTTCAAAACAGTCACAGGTATTAAGAAGACACCTAGTAATGGGAGATTCTGCATTGCTGAATGCCACAGAAATGTCAGGAAATTATCCGGTGTTAAAAGAGTGCTCCAGGTATTCCGAACAAAATCTTCAGTTCCCATTTTCTATCTTCATTGCATCTTCCATCAAATGTAGGACTGAACCCCCCTTTCATGGCAGAAGGTGGAGTTTCTCTTCCAAATGCTCCAATCCCTGGCAGAAGTTTCCAGCACTCAATGCAATCACTGAGGATCCCGGGTGCTGACCACACTGCTTTTCAGACTCTCCAGCCCTGGCAGAAGCAATGGGTCTCTCTCTCCCCCCCGCCCCCCGTCTCCTTTTTCACGTGGTGTTGAGAAGGAAGCTGGCAATTTGGCAATGGCTTCTAAATGTCTTGGTTGCTCGGCTGGCCAGGATGCACACTGGATCTGAGAGAAGCACTAAAATGTCAGGATTTTGCTGAGATTTCCTTTGAGGTTAACTAGGAAAAGAAAACTGGTGTTAACCTTAACAGACTTGAGGGAACATAGCATGGCACAAGCAACAGGGTAAAACATCTACTGCTATACTAATGTACCACTGCCAGAAGAATGGAAAAAATAGAGCATATGGTATTCAGACCTAAGGCCAGCTGCGACGTAATGTCGCACAGCCGTTCTGCTCTGGAGGGAGATTGTGGGTTGGCTGCTCTGTGTCACTTAATCTTGGGTCAGCTTCTTTTTATTAATGGTATTGATACAATCTTGGAAAACAGGACTATTTTTTTACTCCATAAGCATACCCTGCATTTTGAAAAATAAAAGGTTTTGATTTCTCTTTAGCAGCAGGCTTAGATCAAACTTGTGTTGATTATGGAAAGGTTTCTATTAAAGATAATGGTGTAAGTGGTGTAGAACTGGTCCCTCCTGAGAGACCTGTTTATGAAAAATTTATTAGTTGGCATAATGGAAGTAACAGTCTTTTCTCTTTGCCACACAAATCAATTGTGTTTACTAATTGGATAAAAGGTGATAGTCTTGTCGCACCTCAGTGTGTGAGACTGGAATGGGTTTACAGAGGCCTGGGACTGTTTTGACAAGGGCCGGGAGGTTGGATAGGTCTGACACCTGCTTTTTTGTTAAACTAGAAGTACAATTGTCCCAAAAGATTGTGATGAAATATTTGTGATGGCAATGAGAAGTTAAGGATGTTGCACATACAGGAAGGACACAAATGCAAGTAAACTAATGTTTAACTCGTGACGTAAGGTACCCCAAAGGTATTGTGGACTACCCATCAAATGATGAATACAGTAGATGGTTTGGAGGGCATGTTCAAAAATGTTTGGGTTTTTTTAGGTTCATGTTCACATTCATGTTTTAAAAGCCATGGGGTCAGTTTGCTGACAAACCTCTGCTTCCTTGGTAGGAGAGGAGCATACGGACCAGCTCATTGCTGGTTCCAGAGGCTCAGCAGAGCAGGTGACACTGCTGCAGGTGACATTGCTGCAGGTGACATTGCTTCAGGCAATGCAGCAATATTCTCAGCAGCTGCAATGAAGTCCCTTAGTGAGCAGGAGAGTGAGAGAAAGGAGCGGGATTCAGATTTCCTATCACTAGCCCTATTGTTCCCTAGAAGTATCTTTGCTTGTAATCCTTACAGAAACAGTTTGAGTGCCAGCTTCAGGCAGAGGCTGAACTTGTAACTATAATTAATTTGGAGCCCTTTGCCAAATGCTTTCATTACTGCATGTTGAGAATCCTAGTAGGTCAGCACTGGGATGTAGGCACTCCTATTTCCAGGTGGCATCAAGTTCCTGCCAAAAAGAAGGTAGAAAGCTCCTGCCATTGCCCTGCGGCAGGCACAGGGCTTCTCTGCTCATCTCTATCATGATTAAATTCCTGATTCAGTAGAACAGAAAACAACCCTTAAACAGCCTTCACTATTTTTCTTTGCTCTTTGGCAACACACACCATGTCTACCACAACCAGCTGCACTGCCTGACATTAATTTTGCTGGTTATCCCTGAGGAATTGCTGACTATCCCTTTCTGACTGATAACTGCTGCCCTACTCTCAGGCTGCTTTTTGGCTACAGCTTAAAAATGTGAGGCCCAGGAAAACTGGCAGATCTTTACAGACGCTTTCCATAGAGCGCAAGAGCTCTTGATACCCAGGTGTAAGAAATCAGGAAAGGAAGGCAGGAGACCAGCATGGCTGAGTCAAGACCTGCTGGTCAAACTAAAGGGCAAGAAGGAATTGCGCAGGCAGTGGAAGCAGAGGCAGGTATCCTGGCAAGAGTATAGAGACACTGCCCAATTGTGTAGGAATGGGGTCAGAAAGGCCAAGGTGCGGATGGAGCTGAACTTGGCAAGGGACGCAAAGAATAATAAGAAGGGCTTCTACAGGTATGTCAGCCAGAAAAGGAAGGTCAAAGAAAGCCTATCCCCTCGATGAGCAAGACTGGCAAACTGGTAACAATGGACGAGGAGAAGGCTGAGGTACTCAACAACTTTTTTGCCTCAATCTTCACCGGCAACCTCTCCTCCCACACCTCTCAAGTGGATGGACTGCAAGATGGGGACTGAGGGAGCAAAGTCCCTCCTACTGTAAGAGAGGATCAGGTTCGTGACCACTTGAGGAACCTAACATACATAAGTCTATGGGACCTGACGACATGCATCCCAGAGTCCTGAGGGAATTGGCTGATGTAGTTGCCAAGCCACTGTCCATCCTATTTGAAAAGTCATGGCTGGCC
>NW_008824338.1:3987494-3997898 GCF_000699105.1 Pygoscelis adeliae
GTGGGAGCGGGTCCAGAGGAGGGCCACGAAAATGATCAGGGGGATGGAACACCTCTCCTGTGAAGAAAGGCTGAGAGAGTTGGGGGTGTTCAGCTTAGAGAAGAGAAGGCTCCGGGGAGACCTTATTGCAGCCTCTCAGTACTTAAAGGGGGCTTATAGAAAAGATGGGGACAGACTTTTTAGCAGGGCCTCTTGCGACAGGACAAGGGGGAATGGCTTTAAACTAAAGGGGGGCAGATTTAGACTAGGTATAAGGAAGAAGTTTTTTACTCTGAGGGTGGTGAAGCACTGGCACAGGTTGCCCACCAGAGAGGTGGTGGATGCCCCATCCCTGGAACCATTCAAGGTCAGGTTGGCCGGGGCTCTGAGCCACCTGATCTAGTTGAAGATGTCCCTGCCCACGGCAGGGGGGTTGGGCTAGGTGACCTTTAGAGGTCCCTTCCAACCTAAAGTATTCTATGATTCTATGATAAAACAGGGTGTGGGAGGAACGGACAGAATAGCATTGAGCAGCAGAACAGGCTGTTACCCATGTTCTCCTGCAGCTACAAAATGAGGGGAGGGGGTTTAAAATTTCTTATTAACCGTGAAAGCTCTATGAAGTTTACTAAAATTTGTATTATGTTGTTATGGAACTGGGTAAGTAATAAACATCTGATTCCATCAATCTTTGAGCTATGCAAGATCAATCGTGCATGCCAGGGAAAAGTTCACCGAAGAGTTTTTAAGATTTATCTTTAAAACGTATTTAATTGTAAAAACAATTAAAGTTTTGTTTTCTGCTAGGATGCATATAATCTGTGGTAACAGCTTAAAGAGTAAAGTGTCTCTGAGACCATACAGGAAAACATAAGCACATTCAGTTCAGAAGGACAATTATTTTGGGGTGTTTGTGTAAGTCAGTTTAGCAGGAGACAAACAGAGCACACTGTGTTTTTTAAGTTCAGTGGGAGAAGAGTAAACAGTCTCTAAATTATATTGCACAAGCTGAGACCCTGTGATCTTGTTGTAGATGTAATGGTGCTTACATTACAAAGAGCAAGGGGTAGTCTAAGGAACATCATTTTCCCAGAGACAGGATGAGAAACAGATGTACAGAAATATTCTAACAACCGTTTATTTTGCACAGAGAATAATTAAGCAAACTCAAAACCACATAAAACCATTTTTCAACAGTTAGAATATTGTTGAAAGAATTTTTATCTTTGAGAGCTTGCAGAGCAGAGCTCATTCAGGAGGAGCACTGGGCTAAGTGTGAAATGGCTATTCAGAGGTTAAAAGACCAGAAGCCTGGAAGCTGGCACAGGTAGTGAAGGGCATGACTGAGAAACCTGAACACCAGTGGAGGGCCCCATCTCAGCCCAGACAGTGGGTTTGCAAGTGCAGAACCACTTCCCTCAACCCATGCCTCATCTGAGGCCAAGAGCAAAGGAGAGGTGTAGAAGCAGTCCCACCGACAGCTTGACTGCATAGTGGGATTTTTCTTTGCTGTTTAGGTTGATGCAGCTTGCTGCAGAGTAGCATTGCTGGGCAACACTCACTGATACAAAACAGGAGCAGGTGATTTGATTCTTACCCTGCTCCCTGGCAAGATCAACTGTGTCTAAACCACCCCTGACTGACGTTTCCCTATTTTTTTTTTTTTTAATTCTTAAGGACTGTCCACTCTTCCCAGGCTATCTACTTCACTGGTTTACTTGGAAGAAAGCAGTGCTACAAAATAAACAAGCAAACAAACCACATCCAGCAAACCACCGTTAATGTCAGCATTAATGAGGTGGTGGGACAGAATGGGCCAGCATGGGGGCAATGGGGAGCTCACCCCACTCAGCACAGCAGAGATTAATGCCACATTAAGATGGCTGCATGGCATGGCTTGTTATCTTGTCTTCCCTAGAGAGTAGTTTTCCTAGATCAGTTTGGCTGACTTTGCCCTGGGGGTTGGGTTTGCCAGACCTCTGATCTTCTTGTTGGTCATCTCTGGACTCTGCAGCTAGTTCACATACTAAATTTTCACCTTAAAACTTCACTTTTTTAATTCAAGCCAAACTGTGTATGGGTATAGCCCTCATACTTCAGCAACTCGGAGTAACCTGCACTATGGTGACATACTGGCGAGGGGAACTGTGACCTTAGCGGTTAATGCATGGCACTGGGGAAGGGGGATCTGTATTTTGTCCTCTCCTGCCCTGCTCACCACACTTACTGTATGATGGTTTTCAAGCCATTTTAGCCTTTCCATGTATCAGTTTCCCTGTCTGTAAAACTGGAATAGCAAGTCCTCTTTCTTTGTATTTAACGACTGTAAAATGTTTCGAGGGCCTGAAATATGAACAGAAATAAAAATCAAGGCCAAAATTAAAATACACAACTGATGTATTGAAGTGCTAACTTTCCTAACCCGTAACAGTCAAAAATGCTTAAATCTTCCAATTTCTGTCACACTGAAGGTGTCTGGGTATTTTTTTAGAGTTCCCTACTGATTTCAGTACAGGGTCCTGCCGAACACTTTCCTCCACTCCCAGCTGCCTGTGATGACATGATCATTGAGAATTTAGAAACCCAAAGCAATTTTCTGCCCTGATGCTGGGCCACGATGCTGTCAGCATGCCGACTTACTTTGGACAGCTGGAAGTAAGCTCTGCCTTCCAGTTTTTGGAAGGCAGAGCTGACCATGCATGTTTATGGCACAGGCTTCTGCTGCTAAAGCCAGTACCTGGGCAAGTTTCTGTGAAAGGAGAAAGGTTTCTGGCACTATGGAAGTCACTGCAGCAATTCAGATGCTAGCAGACAGCATTTGCTGAAGCTGCTGTCAAAGATGAGGAGCAGTACTAGCTTTCTACTTGGATGAATAACTCCTTGTAACTTTGACAAGGTAACAAGTAAGGCAGGGTGAGATCTAGGAGGCTATCTTGCAAGTGATACAGAATTAAGACTGTTCCTTTCTGCAGGTTTCTCAGCCTGCAGAGACCTTACAGTGTTGTAAAGAGCAGTGGCAAGCAACACGCATTCAGAGCAGGAACAGTGTGATTGATTAAAACATTGCTGTAATGCAGGATATTGTTCCCCCACTAGAATGGATGCAAAAGCTGAGAGACAAAGAAGCGCTACTGGAATGTGTGTCTTCTCGCAGCGAACAAGGGTTTTCATAGCTATGTGGTGCTAAGGAACAAGTCCTCTTCTTAAAACCTAACTTGGTCCAGGAAAAGCTGTCTCAGCTAAACTGATTCTGGAAGTTTTAAAAAATGAAGTCTGCACTTTTTGTTCTTTTTTTTGTACCTGTCACATCCCGACTCTGAGAAGAGGAGAGTGACTAAAATTCGCAAATCCCCTCAGTGTGGATTAAGGTGAGGTAACACTCAAGGTCTGTACGTAAACATCAACTTTAATGGAACAAACATTCTGTAAATGTTGACCCCCTCACAGTTATATCCACCTAAGCAATGCAGCTTTATGAGAAGCTGAGGTAGGTCTTGGGTTACTTAGCAGCTTTAAGGGTGGGGGGTGTGGGGGAGAGAGAGCTAGAGAAGTGGGGAGAGAGAGCTAGGGAGATCACCAGTCCTGGATGCAGTGTTGGACCTGCCAACAGGGGTGTCAGTGTAGAGAGTGCCCCAGAGGCTCGCACGTGCCCCTATTTATTGGCCCCAGTCCCTGGGCTTCTGGAACCTTCTCTCACCCCAGTTCCAGGAGTGGTTGAGACACCAGTCAGTCAAGGGAAGTGACACCAGGCTGCTCCCCGTGACTGCCTTTTGCTACTTCTGGAGCCTTCTCTTGGCTGTCCAGCCTACATTGTCCAGGCTCACAGTACAGTCACTTGCACCTGGTCCCTTACAGTACCAGAAAGGGAAAAGACAGTGAGAAATTGAGGAGACCAGCTTAGTGTTATTGCTGGTACAAATTACCAAAAATCCTTCTGGTTTCTAGGTGATGCTAAACATGAAAATGACTTCCTATACTTAACTGCTGTGTGATCCTGGGCTGATGAAGCTTGAAACCTACATGCAAAACCAAAGCAGAAAAATCTTGACTTGTTGCTGTGTCTTCCTTTTATGGAGAACATTGGTATTTGAATGGACAATGGGAGATAGCTGAACAGGTTTAAATCTTGGACTTTGCAAGAATGAATCATGTCAGACATAGAAACTGCAATTGTTTAAAAATATGGTTCTTGGAATAACTGTTTTTTAACTCCGCTGTATAGATGAGCCAACATTTGTTATTTAAAAGGGGGAAAAAAGGATTAATCAGTTTTAAGACTTGACAGCGTATGAGCATCATTATACCATTCAGCATATTCCAGGCAAGAAATGTCACCCATCTGTTAGCATTATTGTTGAAGAAAGAGACACTTGTTTGAAAGACCTACAGGCATTGGAGAATTTTCACAGTAAATTGTCATTTGTCCGTGTTTTAAAGTGTTTGAACCATGGTGTCGTTCTATTTTAAGTTTCGCTTGCTTCACATTCCAATAATTTTGGCTGGTTAAGCCTGTATTTGCAGGTTAGACCTTACGGAAGTCATGACTTAACTCTCTTCTGATAAACTTCGATAGATTTTGTCAGTCCCAAATTCAGGAATTCATTCCTCTTTAGGGAACTGCTAAAGCATAAGCTTAAGTTAAAATTTAGCTTGGAATCAGTAGAAATTGAGCATGTTTCTGTGCAGTCATTTATTAATAATGTAATTTGAAGTATTTCCTTGCTCAGGATGTTTTCATATTGTGCGTTTTCTAGACCCTGAGAATGTTTTTCAGAGCTCTTGCTGGACCTACCTTAATATCCATAGGAAAATCTGTGCTATCTGATGAACAGTGTTAGCTACTCTTCCCAGAGCCCACCTCTCCTAACCACTGCACTACTGGTGTGTTACAAATTACTGGACCATCACAGATGCTAATGCACTGCTGGCATCTCCAAAATGCACCCACTTACCCTCTACCCACAGCGGGCCGCACCAAGAACTCTTTCTGATCCCACTTTTGCAGAGAACATCCTCATCTCAGGCTTGTCCAGCCACCCATGCTCCTTTAGCGGTCCTCTGGTGAGGCGATCAGAGAGCCCCGTGAAGTCCAGGCAATCCAGCTGCTTGCATCCAGTGGCTGTGCAATTCGTTTTTCCTTCTAACAATTTGGTCATTTCACGTTACAGGTTATCCTGCATCATGTATGAGGCAGTCGTGTATTCAGCAGTCATCATGTGTTCTTCACCTGGCTAACTTCATGTACTGGGCCGGCACTCCCGCTGCAGTCCTTATCTGGGCGGGCACTCCAGCTTCGGTCCTTATCGTGCCGGGCACACAGCTCATACAGCATTTTTGCCTGCCATATTTGGACTTTTCCATCTGCTCGTTCTCACCGTGCAGTAGTTTTTCCAGGGCCGCTGTAAGTCAGACCACAGGTATCCTGCACTCAGCTGCCTGTTTCAGTCTCTCCTTTGAGAACCCTGTCACTTTCTCTAAGTTGTAGGCAGCAAAACCAGACTTACAAATTATAGTTCCTTTTCCAAAACTGTGTGTGCCCACAACTAGCTATCAGTTTCATCACCATTAGATCTCATTTTGATAGCTAGGTTTCCTGTTTTTCAAGCTCAAAAGAGCACTGCCTTAGCCTTTTAAATTGTATTTGCCTTCCATCTTCATGGCTTGGCTTATTTTGTAAACTGGATGCAGTTTTTCCAGTAGTGGTCACATCAGCCCTGCAGACACAGGTGAAATTCTATTTTCATTGCCATTGTAGTCAAGAAATATACATTCTTTTGTCCTCAACATACCGCTATTTAGTTCTATTATTCTCCCACATCATTTTCAAAATCATTGATTTTAAGGCTGCAAGTGGCCTTATGTTTGAGTATAGTCTTTGCTTTTAGATATATGACCTTGCTTTTGGCTACATTAAGTCTATTAAATGTGGCTAATCAAAGTTTAGTAAAGTGTAATAAAGACTAGGAACATGTCAGCTCTCTTACTGCTTAGATCTTCCATGTAATTAATAGTTGCCTCTTGCCTGAAATCTTGTAGGTAGAATTACTCTTGTACACGGAAGTATTTTGCTCCCTGCTGACTGTTTGGCTTGCTGAAGATACCATGTCTAATCAGTTTCATTTGTTTAATATAATTAAAAGATTTTAAGGCAAAATAGGAGTAACTTTGAGGATATTAAAAAAGCCATCAACAATTTACTGGTATTATACTGATGGAAATTGGCACAATTTTTTCTGCCGCATCAATTCCAGAACTTGACTAGCTAACCCGAAAAATTCTTTTGCATATAAAAGAAAGTTCATTTACTTTTTTTTCCCCAGCTTTTTTTGCTGTGATTATCCTGAGAACACTTTGAAACTATATCTTATAAATATGAAGAAGGACTGTTTGCATAATCTAGTATCAGTTCTGAATTTAATGCAAATTCAGATCAAAAGGAAGTAACATTGAAAGTGCTGCAAACTTCTATTACAAATATTTTGGTCCAAAAATTAACTACTATTTCAAAGCATAAATTTATCATGAAAACGCATCTGTGATTTCAAGAATCTCAGTATCTCATGCCCTGATCACAAGTAATGTTAACTAGGAAGGCAACGCCTTTTCAAGTACAAGAGAGGAAATAAATGCTATACAACTTAACTGTAACTGAAAAGTAAAAAAAATGGGATCAGATGCAGAGAAAGGAGCTTACAATAACCAAAGAACTGAATGAAGTGAGATTCTATGGTTTAGTTACCAAGTTTTCAAATTTTAATCAGCAATGACTTGATTACGGTATATATATGTCCTTGCATGTAGTAACTGTTGGGGCAAGGCTTGTTTATGTAACAAAATAAGCAGCAGCAGACACCAAAGGCTGGCAAATAAGGCCAGAGAAAATACAAACCAAACATAAGGGATACCTTCCTCTTCAAGGAAGGCTGGTTGGCAGCTGGACCAAACTGTTGAGGGAGCTGGGGCATCCTCATCCTTCCATATGGAAGATAGACACTAAACACAAGCGATAGATCTTACAGCAGCAGTAACTGGATAAAATTCAATGGACTACAGAAAAAAAGTAAATAATTGTTTCCTACCAATGGGTTAGAGCCCCCACATTGCAAAAGACAGTTAAGAGACTATATACAAAGAGGTTAGTTGAGAAAACTTTAGGAAATACTGGGAATTATTTTGGGTGGCTTAAATGAGGCTCGTCTATAATAGTAGAAATTTTGCTCTTTTCACATCTGTTCAGGTGACCCTCTCCAACTATGTTCTTCTTTCACACTGAGCTATAACCCTCCTCTGTGAACCTCCCGACGCACAAACGTATTGATATAAGGATTTAGGTATAACATTACTACATGAGCTATATCTTTGTTATGAAAACAGTTGAGGACATTTTTTACGTCAGAAAAGGAGTCATCAGCATGAAATATTTTACTGTCATTTCCGATTTTAAAGTCTATAACTGAAATATTTCAGAGGATGAATAGTCACAGAAAATGCCAAGGTCATGCAACAAAAACATTACCTGAGAGAAAAGATACTGGTAAAGATCTTCCTTCAAAAATACACCTAACCATCTACCTAGTTTGGACGGTACAATTTTTAAATATCATAGAAAAGTTTTTTCCCTTTTTTTTTTTTGCTTCTCTTCTTCAAAACCAAACAAATCATTACTGTGATTTTTTTCTGGTGTTAAAAAAAAAGGTCCATTAAGTAGAAAAGTGACAGATAGGCTTTGAAGAGAAAAGTATCACCTGCCCTAGTAAGTAATTTCTAGAATATCCTGTAATTTTACTATCCTAAATAAATATCACATGACACGGGGAAAAAGTGAACTTGTATCAGAAGTCCTGGTCAGGACATCAGATAAGAAAAGAAAGCCCTCAGGTACACCTTCTGGGTCTGCCATGGCAAGTGGGATGTGTCTGAAGAAGCAGCGGTGTGTCTGGGGCAGACTGCTCCGTCTGAGCTAGTCACAGCAGCCTGCTGTTAAAGTCATCGGAGAGGAACAGACACTTGCAGGACATGAGTCATACAGATGCCATACTGCGAGTGTCTAAGGCTGAGTGAGACACGGTCCGTCCAGTAAGGTTATAGGCTTTTCACCAAATCCCTCTGTGCCACATTTCCCCCCAGTTTAGAATAAGACTAATGCTTGCTTTCTTCTCCCCTTACGTCTGTTGAGCCTGTAGGCACACCTGCTAAAAGCATTGTTGCTGGCTGCATCTGTGCAACACAGTATGGACGGGACCCCCGACCTCAGACAAGTCTTTCAAGAGAAATACGTAAGAACACCATTAAGTAGAAGAATGTTTATAAAACAGCAACAAAATATATACTGGAATGCCCTTAACTTCCACAAAAGTCAGCTCAAACCATTACATGTAGCAGGAGTGAGACCTAGAAAAGACTGCATTGTGTCAAGATACATGAAACAGCCCAGCAAAATGTCATATTGTTGCTTTTTATTTGCTAAAAATAACTGCTTTCAAACGCCAATAATTTGTTTTGGTAGGAATTATAATGTGAAAATCCTAACAGCATCCTCTGTAAAAATATATATATTTTTTAAAAGTAGAGAATGTCATAACCATCATATTTTACCCAAGGGATTTATGATGGGAGTTGAAATCACTTATATCACGTCTGGAAACTGTTATAAATAACATATCATGAATAAGTTGTTCAACTGTGATGGTTCCAAAAACTTCAATACATTAAGATGTGTTTGCTCCACTGAGTCTATCGCTCTCTTTGGCAAAGGAAACAAGATTTTGCATTTTAGAATATTTTAGAAAATTACTGTTCAGTCTTCCAATTCTACATGCAGTCCCCATTGTTCCTTGAATTGCAGGAGATACATTTCTTGGTCCTCTGGTGATTCATCAGATAACTCTTTCTCATACAGTCTGGACAAAATTCCCTCTTTGTCAGGATCATCACACTTGAATACTCCTTCACACACCTGATTTTCAACACTGGACAAGGTAGGAATATACAGTCTTCCAGTGTGAGGATCCCAATCTACTAATATCGTCTGTTCACCCTCTTTCTCCGTGAGGCCCTGTGCTATTTTTTCCAGCTGAGGATAGGATGTCTGCGCAGATTTTTCAGTATCCAAGTCCACCAAGTTGATATGGGTCTCACCTGGCAATTCATGTGCTGCATCAACCATCTTCAAAGTAAGTTCCTCTGTTTTCTGTCCCAAACAAGGGTCTGCTGCCCTCACCTCTAGTTGGGGGCAATACGGCTGTCCTGTTTTCATATTAACCAAGTCCCCCAAAGCAATCTGTGGCTCACCTAGTAGTCCCCTGGGGGCAGAGGTCTTATCTTTCAAACTGAGGTCTTCTAGTTTCTGACCAGGACTGAAGTCTTCAGCCCTTACATCATATTCATACTCTACAGTCTCTGCATTTTTCTGTCTCAAAGTATTCTTTGTTCCAGTCTGGTCATATGATGGCCAGTTCCCAGTTTGGTCCCCTTCCGCTAAAATATCCTCTTCATGTGAAAACTCTTCATGTGAAATATCAAGCAAGTGTTTTGTTTCCAGCACTTCTTTTGAAGGCAAATTCTTCCCTTCGGTGCCATTGTAAACAGAATAATAACGGGGACTTTTCCTTTCTGATAGATGATTGGATTCCTGAGATGGCTTGCACTCATCCACATTAACAGTGATAATGTTGACCACTATTTTTTCACATGGTATGAAAACCCTTTCCTTGCATTTGTCAGTGTAGTGCCATACCTGAAAAGCAAAAAATATTTTTGAGTGAAGTATAGTAAAAAAACCATCTTGCTGCTTGCACGCAGTATGAGAAACAAACAGGATGAACTGGAAGTGTGGGTCAGCTCCCAGAGCTATGATGTCATTGGTATTAGTGAGACTTGGTGGAGTGAGTCCCACGATTGGAGTGCTCGGATGGAGGGCTACAGACTATTCAGGAGGGATAGGCAGGGCAGGCGAAGTGGAGGTGTCATGCTGTATGTAAGGGAGAGGTTTGATTGTACAGCCCTTACAGTTAGTGGTGGAGAGCCTCTGGGTAAGGATTAGGGGGATGGAAAACAAAGGAGATGTTCTAGTGGGTGTCTACTACTGATCTCCCAGCCAGGAGGTAAGCACTGATGAGTTATTCTATAGGCAATTAGGAGAAATTTCAGGATTGTAGCCCTTGTCCTTATGGGAGATTTCAACTTCCCAGACATCAACTGGGAATAACATACTGCTGTGACAAGCAGGTCTTGGAAATACTTGAAGTTTGTAGGAGATAACTTCTTGTTACAGGTGCTCAGTGAGCCAACTAGGAAAGATGCCCTCCTAGACTTGCTATTTGTGAATAGAGAAG
The DNA here is from genome assembly GCF_000699105.1 of Pygoscelis adeliae. NCBI lineage: Eukaryota > Metazoa > Chordata > Aves > Sphenisciformes > Spheniscidae > Pygoscelis > Pygoscelis adeliae. The sequence continues at coordinate 3,997,808 of NW_008824338.1, forward strand.
GACTCATGGGGGATGTGCTGGTAGGTGGCTGTCTTGGCGACAGTGATCATGAAATGGTTGAGTTTAAAATTTTCAGTGTAATGAGAAAAAA
>NW_008824338.1:3998712-3999778 GCF_000699105.1 Pygoscelis adeliae
GTGCATGCGAGAACTTGCACTGGTTTAACTGCATCAATTTGAAAATAGACAGGCATGAACAAGACCCAGAAACATCTGTATTGCACTTTTGAAAACCCGTAGTGCAGTAGTGAGGACCCCAAAAGAAGCCTGACTTTCCTCCGTGGTACCGTCGCTCCCTCTGACTGCCGTAGGTGCATACTGCACCAGCACAGTGGAAGATATTTCAGACAGGCTTTTGAGTCCTGGAGTCAATAGTGCGAAGGCACAAACCATGTGAACTTCACCATAGTGTCTTAACCTTGCCTCTGGCTTTTGGGACCAAGTAGCAGACACCCCACAAGTCTTAGCAGTTTAGTTAATCATCAGCTGTGACTGTGACTCTTAGCTAAGTTGTTTCAGCAGAAGTTTTTAAAACAAAAGTACATATCCAACAGACTTCAAAATGGTTGTCACACATTTGTTGTTCAGACTGTGCTGGTTGGAGTACCCCTGGGAGATGCCCTGTAGGGTACGTTTCTGTTCAATATATTTACCAATGATCTGGATGCAGGAGTTGAATGCACCATTAGCAGGTTTGCTGATGATACCAAACTGGGAGGTGCTATTGACTCTCTTGAGGGACGAGAGGCCTTGCAGAGGGATCTAGATAGATTGAAGCACTGGGCAATGATTAATGGGATGAAATTTAACAAGTCCAAATGCCAGATCCTGCACCTAGGACAGAGTAATGCCAGGCACAAGTATAAATTTGGCGAGGACTGGCTGGAGAGCAGCCCTGCAGAATGGGATCTGGGGTGCTGGTCAACAGCAGGCTCAATATGAGTCAGCAGCGTGCCCTGGCAGCCAAGAGGGGCAAACTGCATCCTGGGGTGCATCAAACACAGTATAACCAGCCCATCAAAAGAGGTGATTATCCCGCTGTATTCAGTGTTGGTGTGGCCTCACCTTGAATACTGTGTGCAGTTCTGGGCCCCACAATTTGTGAAGGATGTGAAGGTCCTTGAATGCGTCCAGAGAACGGCAACAAAGCTGGTGAAAGGGCTGGAAGGAATGACTTATGAGGAGTGGCTCAGGGGCTGGAGCG
>NW_008824338.1:3999948-4013966 GCF_000699105.1 Pygoscelis adeliae
GAGGGTGGTCAAACACTGGAACAGGCTTCCTAGAGAGGTGGTCGATGCCCCAAGCCTATCAGTGTTTAAGAGGCATTTGGACAGTGCCCTTAATAACATGCTTTAACTTGGTCAGCCCTGAATTGGTCAGGCAGTTGGACTAGATGATCATTGTAGGTCACTTCCAACTGATATAGTCTATTCTATTCTACCGTTACAGATTTTTAAAATATAAGACCAGGCTAGACCTTATTAGGATTCAATATGTCAATTTAGGGAAGAAGGAAGTTCATCATATAAACCTCCAGAAGTGTTAATATGCTCCACTTTAATTCTATCCAAAGTAAAACTATATTATCACCAGCTCTAATTTCCCTTTTCTCATCTTCTCCATGTCAAAATAACGGTTAGAACAATTCTGTCAAATTCTGGTTTTGTTTCCACCAGCACAAACTCAAGTGACTTTGAAGAAAACATCAGAGTTGTCCTTGGGTCACAGATTACAGAATCTATTCCACTCTTTTTAACTGGTGAAGAGGAAGTGCAGTCAAAACCACATCCCACAAGCACAGTCTCATGTACCATGTTAAGGTATAGCTTACAGAGAATTAAATAATATCAGGTTTCCTTTCAGAGAGGAAGCTATACATAAGGTTGAAGTGCAGCGTATGGAGCCTGCATTGTGCAGTCTCTCACAGACTGCTTTTGTGACTCTATGATAAATCATCTAGTTAAACAATAGGAATCTTTCTGAAATGAGTACTATTTCTACCAGAAATAAATACTGTATGAGCAGTCCGTAAAGGGAAGTGCAATAGAAAACCAACCAGAAGCTGCACATCAGTGTTTTCAAGCTTGAATGGAAGACTAAGACTACTAATCTATGTACCGGGTAGTCTGAAAGCTCGTCCAGGTCAGAAGTGCTGGACCAAAACAAACTGCTTATTCCGCTTCTCCTTGACTACACGGAGTGCCCATGTGGAGTAGTCTGTAGGTTGGGAAAAGCAGTAAGCCTCATTAAAATACCAAGTCTATATTTATTTGTTACCTTAACATGTAACTGAACCCAGAGTTGGAGATATAAAATTAAAGCTTTCAAGGTGGTCATAAAAAAGTGCAATGGACATTAAAAAAACCCCAACATATAAATAATACATTTATAAAAGAAGAGAATCCTGGAGTTGGAGTTTAGTCTGCTGTTGAGCGGGAATTTTTTTATGTTCTCTGACTGTAAAGAGCCCTGTCCTGCTAGCTCTCCAAGGGAGACCAAGCTGTCTACCCCTACCATGCCCTGCCTCCCAGGATGAAGAATAAAGAGCAAGAGAGATAGAGAAAGACTTTTTACCAGGGCCTGTAGCGACAAGGGACAATGGTTTTAAACTGAAAGAGGGTAGATTTAGATTGGACATAAGGAAGAAACTCTTTACTATGAGGGTGATGAAGCACCAAAACAGGTTGCCCAGAGAAGTTGTGGGTGCCCCTCATTGCAAGTGTTCAAAGTCAGGTTGGATGGAGCTTTGAGCAACCTGATCTAGTGAGAGACGCCCCTGTCCACGGCAAGGTAGTTGGACTAGATGATCCTTGAAGGTCCCTTCCAACCCAAACCACTCTGTGATTCCACGACTCTGTGATAAAGCTGGTGCCTCGTCAGGTGCAGGAAGTGTGTCTGTGCACATCTGAACGCACTGCAGCAGTAGCTGCTCTACTCCTTCTGAACCCTTCATGAAGCATTCAGTCCCCCTGTGAACATTTCTCCTATCACCTCTACGCTGCTCTAGATTTCTTCAGAAAGATCAGCATGTTGAAACCAACTCCTCTGTACCTCCCATGTCATGCAGATTGGATTAACATCAAAGTGTTCATTCATTATTGTAATTGCATGTTTATGGTTGAGCAACTTGTTTAGAGATAGCTGTGAGAAAGCTCTGCTGGGCTTATCAGCTGGAAACCAGTAGTGTTTCTTACACTTTACATGTTCTTTCTAAAAATAAACAAACTTCACAGCTCTAAGAAACTTGCAAACATTTTTAGGTAGAAAGTGTATTTGGGCTGTCTAAATAACAGAATGCCTTTGTTGGTACATTTTTGGGTGTTAGTAAACAGTGCAGTATTTGAAAGTATTCTTGAAATCCAGATTAAATTATCTGTATGATGTACATGTGCTAAATCCTTCACAATCACAATTAAATGGTAAAATGTAATACCCAGTAATAGTCCAAGAAAACATCATGGGGTTTCTGCACTGCCCAGTTATCTTCTCTTCTTATTTCTGATTTCAACCAATTAATAACTTCTGTTCACCGAATCTCTACTGTGCTTCTTCCTAGATAAATTCAGGGAGTGCTGACTTCCTAACAGAACTTGCCTCGGTGCACCTCAGACCTCGCTTATGGCAATGACTCTTCCCAAACAAACAGCTCCATCCTGGTCCTCATTAGCTCTGGTCACTTTTTCAGATCTGGTCATCTTTTTAGACACAGTTGCTAACTTGAGTTATTACTCTGTTTTTCTTGCATTTATTAACCCTCAATGTGATGTGATGTTCTTGATCTGAGTGGCAACTAGAGCTTTTATTTGCAGCTAGCCATGGTTTCCTACCAGCTGACTCGAAGCGCCGGAAAATGCACAGCTCTGCTGTGAGCACCAAGGCTGGCTACGTCATCCAGCAACAAAGAACACTTACCAGGTTTGTTGGGTGTTTCTGTTTGCTGACGTGAATATACCTGTGCACACAATAGCATGTCATTGAAATAAAAAGGACAGCCAGCATGATAGGCAGAACATATCCAAATACGATTGTTATAGTCTCATCTGCCATTTTATCTGTTAACAAAACAAAAGGTTTCATTGTGCTGAGCAACTTTTTAAGGTATTCAGATAGCAATGTGCATTCACCATGTTGCTTTTTGGATATGGGATGCAAACAGTTTAGATAAGCAAGGAATCTGCAGGAAATCTTAAAAAATGACATTTGAGCTACCGGACAAAATTTTATTATTATCTAAATTATAAATTAAATTCTAAAAAGAAGTAACAACCCCTCCCTCAGGTTATCCTGTTGCTAAACTCAGACTGACCCAGCTCTGCCACTCCCAAACCTCATTCAAGGAGAAAAAATATTATCCATTCACTAAGACTCAAAGAATGCAGACCCTTTCCTTCAGAGGTACTGTCGTACCCTCCAGTCAATAGATCCCAGATATATTTTATTAAAAGCAAAGATTTTTTCATCGGTACAAATGCACAGAGAGGGGAGAAACAATGCTAGCTTTTCACTCTCAGAATGGATACATAAAAAACTTGAACTCAGTCACCATGACTTTTCTAACTTGCATCTTCTTTTTGTAATTTGCCAGCTTACACATACCTTTCAAAGTAGCAATGCAGTATTCTTTGGAGAACCCACTGTGCAAAAGTGGTGTGGTGACATATATCTGTGCGCTGACACAATAAGCTGTTCCAGGTTCTAACCATGGCACAACCAAGGTGTTGTTGCTGACGGAGAAGAACCACTGGAAGACATAAAAAAAAAAAAGGGGGGTTTTTTTCCCCTTTACCTCCTCACTTACAGAAAAGTAAAGATCTTATGTACAAAATGTGTCACAAGCACACAAATTTTCTAGAAAGAATAATGATACTGTAAGAACTGCCAGCTGCATCCTTTTTTTCCAAATGCAATCAAAACTCAAGTTATTTATTAGGTCACATCCTCTCTGAATATTTTATCTTCCGTTCAATCATTCTTCTACCACTACTGAACAATTTCATGCTTTATATGAAGTAGGACTGTGTGCCACCACTAGCCCACATTCTCATGCTGATATTGCAACAGAGTGAAAGCATCACTCCAGCCCTGCCCTGACACATAGGCCAATGAAAGGCACATGGTACAGTTCCACAAGATCTTTCAAATTGGGATGTTCTGGTAAAGATAGGAGCCTTAGAATAATGGGTGTTATGTAGATCTTGGAGTTCAAGGTAAAGTAATTGCTCTATGTCAAGCATCTTTATTAAAAAACCAACCAACCAAAACCAAAAAAACTTTTGTATACCTCTAATTGCTAATCTTGGCATTTTAATATCCCCTTTGACAGAAGGTGACCTTTTTTGCTGTAAAGTTTCTGTCTCTTTTCAGGAAATTCAGAGATCTGCCAGACAGAGATTGTGCCTGGAGCATGGGAACAGAAGAATTAATGTTTTTGTAACTGATCACTGAACTCTTCCTCATCTACTGTGTTTATGCTGGGAGCTACTACTTGCTAATGAAACGTAAATCTGCAGAGACAGATGAATGAAGATATTCAGATATGGTGGTGTCCTGGCAAAGGATGCACTTTGTCACGATATATTGCGAGTATTGCCAGTAGACTGACTGGCCGACGAGCAGCTCTGCCGAAGAGGACTAGGGACAGGCAGCAAGCTGAACGTAAGCCAGCAACATGCCCTTGCAGAAAAGGAGGCAACGCAGCATCCTGGGCTGTGCTAACAGGAGAAGAGGCAGCAGATGGAGGGGAGGGATTATCCCCCTCCACTCAGCGCTCATCAGACCACATCTAGAATACCGTGTCCAGTTTTGTTCCCCTGATACAGAAAAGACTAACAAACTGGAGTAGATTTAGTAGAGGATCATCAAGATGGCTGGGGCTGGAGCACTGCTCTGTGAGGAGAGGCTGAGGAACTGGAGCTTGTTCCACCTGGGAAAGAAGAGATGGCTTCAGGGGGACCTAACAGCAGCCCCCAGGATGACCCAGGGAGGTCATCGAGAAGATGGAGCCAGGCTCTTCACAGCGCTGAATGGTGGGAAGATGAGAGACTATGGACGTAAGTTGAAAAAGGGAGGTTCAGACTGGATATAAAGAAGCACTTTTTCCCCCAAGAGGACAGTCAAGCAGTGGAACAGGTTGTGCGGTCTCCATCCTTGGAGGTTTTCAGGATGCAACTGGACAAACCCTGAGCAACCTGGTCTGAGCTCACAACCAATGCTGCTTTGAACAGGACTTTGGACTAGAGACCTCCTGAGCTCCCTTCCAACCTGAATGATCCTACAATTCCTATAAGGCTGTGAATCCTATTTCGATTCTCGCTGTTACGGACAAAGCATGTTTCAGGAAGCACAGAGCAGATTTAACCAGTGCCTACAGCCTTGTCAAAGCTTACCCGCTTCTTTGTTTTTTTGTTGAGGACAGACACGTTGTATTGCAGGCCAGGATACACTTGAAGCAGAGATACGGATTCTCCCTCAGGACTTCTCTTCCACTTCTCAGGAGCAGTCAGAATGATTGAAATAGATTTCTCAGTAGAAGATACACTTACCATGGGTGGATCAATTTTAGCTGGAAAAATGAACATGTACAAAAAGCAGTCAAATGCAGCAGAGGCACACTGATTTGACCATGCAGTTTCTTAAAGTGGATGATATTAAATTTTTGTAATGTTTTGGGGAGCCTAAGTAGGACTTCAAACAATTCATTTATATTGGTAGAAAATTATTTTATCAGATAACTAAGAGGATCTTTACAGTGAGAAGGTGAATACTGACTTGGAATTTTGCCTAAGAATTCCTGTGCCTTCGCAGGATAAACAACCTTGAAACTCAATTTGCTAAAACAAGCTAAATTACCAGTACGTTCTCAGATTATCTGGCACAGATAAGAGACATTGTGCTCTAAAGTATGATTACTGCTTGGTTTAACAGAGCCTTTTCAAAATCAGAGTTCTTTATACTGTGAATGTGCCACAGCTTTTATTTGCCTTGAGTAAAGCTTTACCATAGCATAAGAGAGTATTCAGTATATATAACACACATATATCCAAATTCTAATATGATTATTTCAATTATTTCTGCCAAAAGCATAAGTGTGAAACAACTGCAAAAAAATCTAACCTCATGTTAAAATTAAAATATCATACGCTATGAAGGCACATGCAGTCTGAGCACACAGTATTAATCAAGGCCATTGAACATCTGGCTGTGTGATTAGCTTTCCTTACTGTCTGTAAGAGGGTTGAATCGTGTGGTCTCCGTCCAGTTAGAGCACATCCCATTTAGGAAGGCTTTAACGCTCGCGTAGTATTGTTCTTCGTAGTCAGAGGTCTCACTGGAGAGGTCACACCATGTTCTGTTGATATTCCTGCATTCTGGCTTTCTAATCCATTTGCCAACCCCGTACCTATATTAAAAAAGAAAGAGAAAGGAGCTGTACAAAAGCTATTGCCGTGATATTAGTCACCTGATAATATAACACAGAAACTGGTATTACGGCTGATAAAACAGTTTGCTTGTTTTGCAGAAATCTGCAATTTCAAGGAATTCCCAACTTCAGCTGAGATAAAACACAAGATTTCCACAGGTTTTAATGAAAAATAAATCATAGGCCCTATCCAGAAGAGGCCATATGGAACTAACTGGGATGCTACTGATACCAATCTAAGTCCAGTTTTGCTTACACAGACCAGAGATCTCTCAACTTCAGTCCCCACAGCTTTAGTTTAAACTCTAAGCACAGGATAACAGAGTCAGGATAACTATTTATATAGAGACAAAGAGTTCTGTCAGAATGGTCAGCGGCTCATCCTGGTGTACGGAGGCAGATGATGCTCAGGGTCTCCAAGATAAGTGGACAGGAGACTACTCATTGCTGACTTCTTTTTCTTGTTTAAAAGAAAGACTCCATTGGAATACAATGAACTTCAAAACCCTTCTAGTTGAAAAAGGGGCATATACATGCCACCAACCATGCCTCAGTACTGACCAACTCTTATAAATTAGTCGAAGAAATCAAGGTTTCCTTAGAAAATTCCTGCCTGGATTTGCTCAGAAGCTCCTGCTCCTCAAATTCACATTATGCTGAAGAGAATTCCCCTTTGGCTGCTAATTAGTAAGGGCATGTGGCAGCTTCTACACGACTGCAGGACAGTATCATTCACCAGCATTTTCCACCTAGCTCAAGGCCTTGCTCTCCTAGGCAGGTAGAAGCACATCGGAGTATTTCTGTCTTCAGTGTGAGAGACTGCCATACCTATGACTACAGACTCTTCCGTGGACCAGCTCACCCTGCAGAGTCAGCATAGCTAGTGCTTTCTGAGGATTTTACCTGCTACACAATTATTGTTCATTCCATAGTTACTGCGCGCTCTCCCCTTTTCTAGGAGGTGGACTACGTCGCTCCTCTGTTAGCACAGCGAACAAGATCCGGGCAAAGAGGTTACAGTCCCTGATTGTAGAAGCAACTCCTTGCTTTTTTTAGTAGCCAGTATAAGTTATAGAAAGCTTCTGGAGATCTAGATTTGTTTTAGTGTCATGAAAAAATTACTAGGCTGAGGGAAGTGTTCATATTAGACTGGGAGCATCACATCATCCATGACTACAGTGCTATGCCTATTTATAAGCTAAACTTCCAGCACTGTCCTGCAGAATGACCCAGTGCTCTCTTGGTGGGAATAAAGGAAATGGATTCTGGTCTTCACTCAAATTTCTTGATATCCTACAAAGGTGCAGACCTTGAAAATAGAAGGACCTGATTCCAATCACGTTACTTGGTTTTCTACAATATTCGATAACTTCAGTGGATTTTCTCCTAGACTAAAGAGGTCTGCAGGATCAGAAGAAATCTGTGGGAGTTGGGTCTGCTAGAAAAGACCAACAAAACACTGGGTGCTCTTAATATTCTATTAAATACTACACCTCCAGATCCATTTAAATGTGTACAGAAGGCTAATGCGTACAGATGCCAATCCACAGCACAGTCCTTCTTCCTGCTTCTGTCTCATTTATGCCCCTGAAAGTTTCCATGTTGCATCCTACGCTTCTTTAATAGGATAAGAGTCTTATAAATTTTTTAACTGGATCTGAAGTAAGCAGTACCAGAAGTAAAAGTTAAAAATCATATTGCTTAAGTCTAACCCACATTTTAATTCTTCTTTCTTTACATTTTAGCAGCCCTATCTTGCATAAAGATTTTTTAAATTAATATTTAAAATGCTAAAATAAAAGTTAGTGGGGGATAAAATAAACAAGCCAACTTACACTGAATACTTCACCTTGTAGAGTACTCCATCTCCTATGCCTTCTGGTGCTGACCAGTGAAGGACATTCTTCATGTTTATAGATTCAAAATGGACATTCCTAGGGTTGGGCAAAGAACAATACAACTCTCCTGAGAAAGAAAATAAGAAAGGAACAACATACACTAAGAATCTGCAAATACATATGCTTCCAAGTTAACCAAAAAAGATACTTATTTTTAAGTAAGCCATAAAATTCTACATACTGCCTTTCTTGTCATTAAAAGCACAAGGTTGGTGGCCATGGAAATTCAGTTTTTTCAAACGTGTCCCTAGCTAGTGCACTCCCAGACTCCATCTGTATGAATGTGTTTTTTCTCTAACAAAAATGGCTTTGCCATTTATGACAGACATTGGCATAGAAATGTCCAGGGACTGGAAGCTAAAGCTAGAAAAGTTCAGCCTAGAAGAGACACGTGTTTTTAAAATTGTAAAGGTATTTGAATATCAGAACAATTTAACACTAGAAATTGTAAAAAATATCCTTGATGCTTCAGTAGAATTCTTCTTGTAGCTGAGCAGACTTTTAAAAATCAAACCAGGTATTTTCAAAATGACATGTGGAGTCTACTGCAAACACAGCTTTACAAACAGAAGTATGACTTCACACTGAAGAATCAGTCTGGATGATCATAATAGCCCCAGCATCATTTAATCTACCACGTTGATTCTCCAGAAAGTCAAAAGCGAACACCTACTGTTAGGTCATTCATCTAAATTGCTGTTCACTGCACCAGCTTTTGAAATGAATAAGCAAGGAAATCTGGGGCTCTTAAGAGCCCAGTTTCACGTCTTCCTAATACACACTCCTAATCTAATAAATTTAATGGAGATGTTCACATTGCTAAATTGCTTGCAAAACGGAGGCCCGTGGGCCCAGAGGCAGAATCCCAAGCTCCAAGTTGTGACTCAATCCGCAGCACCTCCTGCCATGAGAGCTGCGCCCATGGGAGCAACCCTGAGACCAGCACTGAAGTTGCAGCTGCTGGGAAGGACCTTCTCGTTGCGAGTGGCCACAAGGGCATAATGGGGAAGAGAAAAAGTGAATCTGTGGTTCTTCAGGACTTTTCAAAACCCTTTAAGCTCTTCCTCCAAGGATGCAATTCTAGCTCTTAACACAAGAAAAAGGACAAAGAAAGGGGGAAATAAAGGATATTAACACAAACAGCGGGAACTTGTCTGAATTAATAGTCCTTGACCTTTGTTACTTCCTTAAGCAGACCTTAAGGGTTTTTTGTAGTATATTTCACTATTACTAGAGTAATAGTGTTCATCCTCCTGTATATGTAACATATAGTTGCTTTTGTAAGTAAAAGTCACCACCATTTTTCTGATTAGCTTGCTGACTTCTAGCTGTCTTTGAGCCAAACAGTAAAAGCTTTTCTCTTCAATACATTTATTAAAACAATCTCCTTGCAATTCTGCAGAGACCAATTACTTTAAACCATCTCGGTGGAAACTCTGGGATTTCTAAGCCTCCAGCTGTATGTTAATGTTCCAAACAAACTCCGGTATATGCCTGCATCTGTATCTTCACATAAAGCTGCTTATGGAGGGTATTTCTAATGTTGGTCTCTTATCTCTAGCAGTTAGCTAGAGTTCAGTGGCTTTCAAATTTTTTTCTGGTCGGAGAACAAGTTTCATCAGGTATAGTCCTTAGGGAAAGCTTATTTATTTACAAAAAGTATGTAGAAAGTCCCATTTCCTTGAACACTTGGACACAGAAATGCCCAGTGACAGTCATCTTGCAAAAGCTCAAACTATAGACTCAGTTATAATGACATAAAAAAAGTTTCAGGATGCCAGGGGATGTGAAAGCAGCAGAAAGAGACCTCCAGGAATCTGCATTTGCTTCCAAGTGGGAGATACAGAACCTAGAAAATAAAAGGTTTTGATTTCCCCCGAAATAAATGTCCTCTGGAATGGCTTTAGGTGAAACTGATCCAGATGTAAAGATGAAGCTGCCCAAGAGAGCAAAGAAAACAGCCTAAAATTTGCAACATCTGTTCAGTAAAATAGAGAAGCTCCCAAACCACTAATGTGCATGCTACTAAGAAGAACAAACCAAAAGCAGCATTACATGGACTACGAGAAATCATCCATGCATCAAGTTTCATTCTTTGTACCACATCCCAGCACTAAAATGTATGCGACTTCGGGAAACACATCAACTGCATAATCAACAACCGGGAATAAGAGATTTAAAAAAAACCCAAACAAACAAAAAACCCCCAAACCAGAAGTCACTTAATCCTGCCCAAGCCCTGAGAAAGGCAACCAGGCAATCCATGTAGAAAGGGAGGAAGGAACTGAGGCACAAACAAACTTTCTGCTGCAGTTCCCAAGTAGGAGGAAATACAACGTCGGTATTTTCTTAGATTGCTGGGAATCAAAGCCATAAAAGGCTTCTCATTAAAAAACAATGAGGAAAAGCTAAAAAGCCCAACAAGGAGAGATTTAACATTAAAACAGTCTGGAGAAGAATACAGTATATACTTCACGGTCCAAAAACCTCCGGAGGAAAGATTAAAAAAATTCTAGCCCTTAAACAGCAGCAGATGAGGAGGAGATTTGTCTCTGGTAACTTGGGCTCTGAGAGAGGCATCTACTTTGCAGTGGCCATAAAGAGCAGAGGAAGACAACTCTTCCATAGGTTGGTTCATCTCTCTAGTTAGGATGGACCAGTCTGGGTGCATCTCTCTCCCTCCAGTGGAGACGGAGGTCAAGCCTATCAGCCTTGATATCTGCTTCTTCGGCAGTTAAACTTATCAGAGCTGCACCTTGTCCAGGGAGGAGCGGCGGGGAACACTGTAAGTCTTTGCACGAGAAGGATAATCTATCCTCCATGTCCACCACGAACAAGGAGGAAAAGGAATGGAGTTCAGTTTTGACAAGAAAGGAGGCACTGGGAGTAACACCTTGCAGGAAGAGGAGCGACACGTGAGGATGGGTCACCTGGGAGGGCTGCTGGATGTTTCGAAGGGCAGATTAGAGAAACATCTGCCAGAAATGACACTAATATAGCTGATTCTGCTGAGGGCTAGTGGGACGGACTGGGTCATCTCTTAAGGTCACTGCCAGCCCCATTTTGATAGGCCTTCTTAACTATCTGATAAATCTGGCTTTGGACTGTTAAATTTGGCAGTGGTACTGCTAAATCAGCTACAGGACAGCTAAAAAAGTCCCTAACAGCTCACTTTTCACACCTTTTTTCTTTAAAAGTTTTTAAAATGTGTGCTGCTTTTCAGGCTAATCCATAGTCACCGAATTGAACTGGCCGGAGGCAGCCAGCTCATCACAGACAAGGTAAATTACTTCCATTGGTTTTCTGAATAGTTTTTGTTTGCCTGTACCTTTCAACATTTGTCCATCTTTGCATAAAAACATTTATATTCCTGGAGCACATTTTAAAGTAGTAAGAGTCGTGCATTTGTCTGTTACATTAAAATATTTTTAAACTAGTAACATGCAAAGGCGTTTTTTGTCTTTTTTTTTTTTAAATTCCCCTCCTCCCAGTGTGGTTTCTGCTGTGGTAAATGAAGTTTCAAAACAGAAACACTGACTGCAGCAGACGAGCCAATCTCAGCAGGCAGAACCCACAGACTGTATCTTTACAAGATCTAAAGCATTACAACACTGCCAGCGTGCTCCTACCTGCCCCCAGCTCAGTGTGATTTGGAAGGCAGAGGGACCGAGACCGTTAACTTTCCATTTGCTGCAAAAGCAGAGATTTGGTTTCTATTTCTGGTCTTGCCCCTTCAGTAAAGGCTTCTGTTTGCCCTTACAACAAATCATGCAAGTTGTTTATTCCTCAGTTCTGCATCTGTAAAACAAGAATAAAACTACCATACTCCCCTATTTCTCCAGGAAGAGTTAAGAATAAACTCCTTCACGTCTATTCGACGCTCAATAGTGTCAGGAGGCATGTGTAGAAAATAGATCATACGTAGAGGTTGTATGTTCCATGGTTATCAGTCAGGAAAGGACTCAAGTATGTGCATCAGCTGCTTATTTCAGTATCTTGTCTTTTAACACAATATATCCAGTTACATTCTGATTTTATTTCCATTAACCGGGATTAATGGCATGGGTGTCACATGGAGTATTTTCAGTTCGTACTGGCCTATGTGAGAGCAGAAATCAGGTTTAGTCTGTCTCATCGATAGTCTGCAACGGCTGTCATCACTTCCCAGTGTAACCAAGTCACTTTATTTATTTCTTGCATGGAAAAACCTGGAGCCCTTATTACTGTCTTTGGAAATGCTGCAAATCAAACCTTGAGTAATATCATTCTTTACATCTTCATGACTCTGCACACCTGAACTGGAAAGAAAGTAGTAATATAGGCTTGCAAACTTCACCACCACAACGAAAAGCCAAGTCCTGATCTTAGAATAAGCTATTGTGAGACTCTCCAAAATAGACATGACTTAGCCTGAAAACACCTTCACGTGTGAGCGAAAAAACCCACTGACGTCAGTGAGATTATTCACATGAGTAAAAGACTGCATGGCAGGTGCCTCATCTTCTCTTTGTGAAAGTGTCTGCTGGGTTTAAAAACGTGGTCAGTTTAGCAGGGAGTGTAGAGCTCCCTGCCAGGTATGTGCTTTGCTGGAGTCGGTACTATGCAAAACTTAGTTTCCCGTATCTATCTATCTGTCTATCCACACATGCATACACACACATGTACACAAATACAAATATAAACACACACAATTTCCAGTGTGACCAGTGGAGGCACCACTGCCTAGCCAGTGACAAACAGCTGTGTTTAATCTCAACGCTACAGAACAAATACAGCTGCAACTACCCGTGCCCTCCTGGTATGAACAGATTTGTTGACTTTTAACTTGTGTTAGGTAACCTAGCAGCTGCAAAGCATAAAAATACACAAATACATAAAAATATAGCTTTTTCTCTTCTGTCACTGGCTATACTTCTGGGTTGGGGAGAAGGCCGGGGACCCACTGAAAGCTGACCTGTTGGCACAGAAATGCCTCCTGTGTAAGTACTGTTGTTGACTGCACCGCTCTCAAGCAGAGCGATCGTCTGCTGTATTTTACTGTGGCATGGTTACAAGGGTGCAAACACCAAATTATCCAATAAAATAAAACCACAAAGAAGGTCACAGGGCTTCTTTAGACAACTCTAAGATATAATTTAAGACACTGAGTGATGTGGAAAGCATTAAGACAAAAGGTGAGCCTTACTGCAACACAGCTTTTCCCAGTAGCCACAGCAGGAGAACCCAGGGACTCCTCTCCCATACAATTGTCTCAGAATTTAAACGAGGAACTCCTTTTCTGACAATGACAGAGACTTGGCTTCAATTACTCTTGTATTTTCTTATACGAAAGTGGCCCTTGGGAGCACCTCTGATGGAAGCGGCTCCTTTGTACCGGGCACCAAATTTACGGGCAACCCTGCAGGTACTCCCTGTGCCTCAGCAAATTGCAGGTGCCACTTCAAGGCCACAGATCTAATCTATGCTCACACACCTCGGTGAGAGGGCAGCCTCTCAAACAGGCTGAGATCCTGATTCACCTTTTTGCAGCGGGAGCTTACACCCACCAGTGAAGCATCAAGCAATTTAGGAGCAATCTAGGACACCAAACATTTGCTTCTGGCAATGCTGTAAGCCACTGCCCTTTCTTTAGTCTTTCTGTTCAGCTTTGGGTGACTTCCACCAAACTCCTGTGAAATCTTGCTTGCTCCTTCTACGATGCTGCTGCTCTTCATTTTTTAAGGAATTTTTGCTCTCTTTTCTTCCTCCAGCTCATCTGTTCCAATGTTATGTTGTTCTCAGTGAAAAATACTCCCCCAAACGCATGCCTAAGCATAACATAAAAATGGTCATACTCAGTCAGAACAAATGTCCATTTAGCATCGTGTTTTGTGGCACTCGCTAGCAGAGGGTTGGGGCTGTCTTTTCTGGCACATCTGCAGCCTCAAGCAAGCTGGCACTGGCCATGCAG
>NW_008824338.1:4013998-4014660 GCF_000699105.1 Pygoscelis adeliae
AAGTGGTAAACAGGGGAACCGAGCCAAAATTGGAGATCAGAAGTTAGAGAGGAAGGGAAAGCCAGCAAAGCCAGGAATACACGTTAGCAAATGTCATTACCTGCTATTAGTCATCTTAGCAACAATTTAAACAAATGAGTTAACTCTTTTTAAATTAAGTGGGCTTGAAAGTTTTTCTCTGTGCTGATTCTTTTATACTCCAACTCAACAAGCTGGATAACGAGGAGGAGTCGTTGTCATTACAGCCTAGCTGCCTTTCTGCTGGTGGGTTGCTGGAGCTCTGGGACCACCGGGTATGAAGCCAGGCTAGCAAAACCCTTTGACTCGAGCAGCGCTGGTGGGAATGTGGGGAGGAGCACGGAGGTGATTTCCTGTTCAAGTCATAACAGCGCTCAAGTGCTAACCACAAAGCACACTCTTGCCCTCCCAGAACAGGAGCCCGTCACTCCCTGTTCAGAAGGGGCACCAGGGAGAGGGGAGAGAAAGACGGGGACAGAAATGGAGCCGTAAGACTAAATGTAAACCAGGTGGTGGAGCAGACAGAGAAGAGTGAGAGAAGAGGTGGGGAAACATGAGAGAAGGACAAGACTGGGGTTTGTTTTTGAAGAAATAGGCAGGCTGCCATTGGAAACAGGTGAACCCCTGGAGGTCATTTGGGGAAA
>NW_008824338.1:4014676-4022469 GCF_000699105.1 Pygoscelis adeliae
AGCCCAAAGAAAAGAAGGGATGCAGAAGGGGGACTGAAGCTGCGGCTTGCCCTGACATGCCCTCCTCCTCCGTGTGAAGCCTTGCATTTATTTATCCAAACCATGTCCTAACTCATGAAAACACCCCTACAAAGAGTATTGGTCAAAGAACATTTCAGACTCAGTCCAGAAAGACCCAACTTCAGAAAGGAGGAGAAACTCTTCCCAGTCCATTGAAGGCTTGCTAGGAGACAGCTGGAGAGGGCCATGGCAGCTGACATCCATTCCTTTTTGCTAACTTGTTTGACAGAAACAAAATAAACTGAATTTTCTTCCCACTGCGTTGAAGGTTTGCAAGTGCAAGAGTAAAGCTTGTACTACCCAACCATGCCCTGCTGCAAAAACCTTTCCTTGATACACTCCAACAAGAGAAAGTTATTGTAGGTATGTTTTCTATTAAATCTGAGTGTTCAATACTGGCCTGAAGCAAGGTGAGTGAAATTCAAATGTGCTTGCCTAAAATTACTTACAACCCGTTCAAGGCTTTCAGAGTCATAATCCATCTGAGGTGTTTTGCGTTTGGGTTTAGTTTTTTTTACATTACCAAACTGAATGAGTTTTTGTTAAGTTTGGAATGCAAAAATATTTTTTGTCAAAAAGAACTAAATTAATTCTAAAAGCCCACTGTTGACACAATTTCATGAGACAATAGCTGCTTTTTAAAACAGATGCTTTGAAGTTATATAAAATATTAAAAATAGCCCAACTGTCCAACGTTTAATTTTGAGGATTTTCTTTTGTCCCTAGAACATGTTTAGCATTACCAATTTATTACTACTTAGATCAACCACAATCCTACAGCCAAGAAAATGAAAGCTTAATTAGAATACCTCTGACATCTTACATTTGTTTTTCAAAATACCCAAGGGTTAAGTAAGCTTTATGCTTGAAATATTGTAAAAATTATGCTGTGTGATACACCACATTTTGGAACACTCCTAATCCATCCTTACCTAAAATATCTATTTTTTACACATAAACTGAGCAAAAATTAGTTTTGGCTTTCATCATTTAGTGCTGGCTAATATCTATTAGGCAAGAACAGTCCAATTGGAACTGACAGCATTATTGCCTAACAGGTGTTGCTCCTTGCTCTCTGACCTACTGACGGCTTGTCTAGAGAAGGGATTTTGCTTTTCTTGGAGCCCAAATTAATTTAATTAGTGAAATCCCCTCTTCTGAATCCACATTTTCCCTTGGGCAGGAGATTGAGCCTGGTGTCAACGGAGGATGAGCACTTGCCTTCATTTCTGAGGGAAAGGCAATCCTCAAAAGATGCAAGTCAAACACCACCTTCTGCATCCGAGATCTGAGAGGAAGGACCAACACTCCTAGCAAGCTTGCACTGCCTCATCTCTCGCAGGCAATCAGGCTGCTGGGGTCACACAGCCACCCCCGTCTGAACGACCATAAACGGCCTATTTCCACACCCCAGCCAATGCTTGCAAACGGCAAGAGGCAATTTCAAGTTCACCCCATGAACAGCCAGCACGGCTCTAGCTTGATCTCTTGCACGGTGCTGGAGACCAGCCGGCGATACCCCAGCAGACATGAGGCAGCCTGCTGAGCATGTCTGCTACTTGAAGCACTCGCAGAATTATTTTTCTCTCTTGTGCTCCACATTTACACTTCTCCCTACAGATGATCAAGGACATAAGTGCCTTTGGAAAGCAACTGCCTGTAAAGAACTTGCAAGAAATGAAGGTTTCTTGGGGTACCCACCCATTTCTGTTGGTCTCCTGTCAGGTGCAGGCTGGTGTGTTTTGAGGCACCGTATGACTGTTCAGAGTGTCCCACAGTAATTTCAGATGTGAACAACTCAGTATCTAATTATAGGTATAGTAGTATTTTTACTATCTTTCCTGTACTCAACAAGCATTTTTTGTAAAAACCACCAGTCATGATTTTTAGACTCATTTACCTGCCCATAGATTTAAAGTGATTTTGCTGTACAGAGGAAGTTATTCAGCATAATCATCTGCACCTTTTACACTTAAGTTACGGAAGACTACCTCAGAAACGGCATTAAAGGTGGTAACATGCACAGCTGCATCCAAGGGACAGTGCGGTGTCGCTGGCGTTCAAGGGAACAGCCAACACACTGTGATGAGTCCAGGAGGAGCCTGACCATTGCCTGGGCTGATGGAGAAGCTAGCCCTCGGTCATGTCTGAGCTATGGCAAGTTAATTTAGACTCAGAGAGGGCTATTTCTGTGTCTGTCTGCCACCTTCTTACAGTGGGAAAAAGCCCTGTCAGCAATTACATGTGCCTCAGTCAGTTTTCAGTGCTTCTGAGCCACATCCTGTACTTCACTATTTTGACTACAGTACCCCCTAAGAGCAGGATATTGATGTACTTTCAGAAAAGACGAGGAAAGCCAAGAGCAGTGAAGTCTTGTGAAAGCAGACGCAATAATAAATACTAGCTCAACTGCTCCCTCCAGCCTTTAAGAAACCAGTAGGAAATAAATTAACCCCTTTCATCTAAGAGCTGTAATACCCACTTGTGTGTGTTTTTATGCACGGAGTGTGATTAAGCTCAAACGCATAAATCTTGGTAACAGCATATAAGATCCTTGCACTTCCTGAAGCAACAGTCTTCTTCTCTTACTTCTCTTTGGACACATTCCTGTTCCCATCACGGAAATGGGAGTGCAAAATGGAAGGCTGAAAAATAGCTAAGCTATCAGGTGAAATTTAACTCAAGGTGCTGGGGTATAAAGAAGGGAAGAAGGAACTACAGTCTTCCTCCTGTCCCTTTATTGAGCTTAAAATACTCTTGCAGTAGCCAGGCAGACAGGCAGTCATCTGTTTTCCATGAGAAAGAGATACAGTTTATTTCATCTCTTCATATGTAAACTATCTTATACCTCCAGTCCTACAACTTGTTTCCATTTCTTTCTGATTTATCTAGTTTTACTGTACTTTTCAAGACAGGACGAGCAGTGCATAAAAACCTGCAAGTTACTAGTACACCAAGTATAAAGCACAAGCAGATCTCTACATCTTTTAAACACAGGTCTCTAATAAAACCTCATTTTTGTCTAGAGATGGGCCTGGCTTCCAGAATTCAGGCTCTTACAAAGCTAAGCTTAAAATACGGGAGCTCTTGTTTGGCTCATAAAGGGTGATTTTTCTCTCTCTTAGCTATTAATCCTGTAGTTGTAGATAATCAACACCAGTTCTTGGAGAGAAATCAATCAGCAGAAATCAATCTGTACAAGCCACAACTATAAAAACAAACATAAACTGGAACCACAGACGCACAAATGACTTGAGTAATCCTAACCACTTGCTTCTCTTGGAATTAAGACTATAAAGGCCACTAGAGAACAACAGCCACGGAAGGGTAAGGTTATCAGCTAGGATGGTGAACCTGAACGTTCGCATGGGGAACTGCAATGCACATCTAAGTTTTGGACTTTAATCACAAATCCCAACGGCGTTCGAAGTTTCTCTATAGAGAATGAACTACCTCCTTTGACCATTTCCATTCCTAATTAGCAGGCAATAAGAATTTGTCAAGTTGTGGAAATCATAAGCAAAGCCAACCACCAGGGCACAGATCGCAGCACTGGCTGAAACAGCCTGGCATGAGATTAGAAGTTGGAGATGAGAAGATAAGGATGAGCCTTTCGACTATATGAACGTGACACTCCTTCTTCATATTCTGTAGTTCTCCTTATGCCAATATCCCTTTTTATTTATTACTATGTTACATTTATTCTTCTCTCCTTCACGCTGGCAGAGAGCCAGGAAATATCACACAAAAACACAAGCTCAGCCCTCCCATATACTTCCACTCTTATTACTGAAGCTTAATGCCCTCTCCAGTAAACACACAGATTATCACCACCACAAATGCAGTTCAATCCTGTTGAGTATATAGACATATACTCGGTAATACAAAATACTACATGCACAAAATTGTCAAGTTTTCTGAGGGTTCAAAAATCATTATATTTTACAATATTTTTCCCCACTGCTTTTCTCATCTCTACTGTTGCATGAACATATTTCTTCTTCTTTGAATCGTTTAGCTAATCAAAGACGACAATTTTCTGCGAGTTCTTACTGCATTTGGGTAATGTACAGCCATCACTTCAAGTGCAATCTATAAACTTCCGAGGACATAGACATCACAGAGTATATCCACAGGGCAATTAGCCTATTTATTACATGCACACTGCATGCCTTACATATGAAATAATCTGACATTTCAGTATGGTATTTAATACTTTAGCTAATACTTACTGGCTGTGTCAACGCAACAGATCAGCCTCTTGCCAGATCCAAAATGTACCTAAATCACCTTGCGTCAATACCTAAATATGTCAGCACTGTTCAACTTGGAGCCAAGCATTTCACATCTGTCCTTCACAACTTATGACTGGTGTTCAAAGACCGTGTATTCACGCAGGAATAAAAGCAGTTGTTCAGGCTTTGTTTCTATCAAAATAAGCTGAGCAAGTCGCTTCTGCTGCCCCAGTTTTCGGGGGCAGTGAACTGCAAACAGCAGTCTCTCCGCTCCTCTCAAATCCAGGAGCAGCATCCACACAGGGACTTTAAGTTTTTAAAGCACTGCGTGTATGCTGACATCAGGAAGCCTTCTCAAGGATTCACTGTGGGTATGCAAGAAGGAAAGGATGTGGATTATTAGCACTGGAATATTGCCTGCCTTCTGGATGGTTTTAACATGATAAAATATGTCTGGGCATCAATGTGGTCCCTGAACTCCAGCTCAATGGCTTAACTGCAGAGACCATACTGTGACCCCTTTTATCCTTTTATTCTGTGTTTCCCAGAACAACACCTTGATCAAAAGGGATGTTTTGTACATTTCAGTGCTCTAGTAACTGTGAAAGAAAACATACTGAAATTTGCTTAAAGGGAGGCCTGAAGCTGCTTCTCAAAATGTAGATCTATTTATTAGTAAAAATATGATAAAGTGGAAGATGAAAGACAAGTAAATTAAATCAGACCAAGCAACTTAAGCAACTATTAGAAAACATTAAAAGGGGGAAGCTTTCAAGGTCCCATCATAAGAAACGTAGTTGGTACAGCCACATACCGACTCCAGTGGGACCTAAGGCTACGTCTACATTAGTGAGTAATGCAACGCCATATGAGCAGGTCTGTTACATGAAAATGTTGGTATTGAGAAAATCTTGTCTACACTATACACATTTCAGGTTTTTTTCTTTTTAGCATTGGACTAGCTCTACTTGCATTAGATATGCTGATGGAGCATATCTTCCAGGGCAGCTTCATCCAGAAGAAACCCAGTTCCAAGACCACGTCACAATACAGACAAAAGCACAGTAAGTGAAATGATTGAGAGATGTGTTTCAAAATCACATGCCGCACCTGAACAAAAACAGTAAGCATGCCTTAATATATCAAAAAGCTTCTATTTTTGCAGTACGTCATTCAGGCTCATTTCCCTTTCCTCAGAATAAGTATACATTGTAGTATCTGTTGCATTCTTTTTTTCTGTATAGATCTACATGACAGAGACTGGACTCTACAGGCTAGAAATTTAAAGGTTTCTCTAATTTCAGAATAATGAGGTTAGGGAAATCTCCACTAGGGGCATGGGGAAGGATTTAAGATGGAGCTTGGTAAATTAATAGATTAAGATTCTACTACTTCCAAAATTCAGGATGTACCTTCCTATCCTTTTGAGTTGCGTGCAAAAATTGCTAAACTCTCTCATGTGGTAAAGAAGAACATGCTACATTTCTTGATCCTGTTGATTAAACAATGAATTTTCCATTTTTTCCCATTTTGCTTTTCCATTTTGCATTTTCTGTGCTTTTTCATTTTTTCTAGCGTACAGATTTTTAAAGTGAGTGAAACACCAACTTACAAAAATCCCACTGGAGTGCAGTGGCAAGTAAAATTTTTGTCCTGTGCAAAACCAGGTAATGCTCAGATAGCCTGTAAGAGTAAGATTGTACCCACTAACACACCATGGTGAAAACGAAAGGTGTTTTGCAAAGGTCCAACTATAAGTTAGTATTTAAATGCTGCTGACACAGAGTTCAGAAAGGAACTCAACAAGAGAACCCAAAGGGACGGGCACAGCACGGATCCCTTAAGATGCAAGAGCTCGAGTCTGTGAAGTCCTGCTGTAAAACTGATTTCCATGGCACTTGGGCTCCTGTACAGCCTGTTCCTATTCCGGCACCAGATCGAGCCCTCAGGACAACTGCAGTATTTTCAGGACTGCATCTGCTTGCAACTGGCAACCCAGGTTGCTTCTGTTGGAAGAAAGGACCCAAAAGAGACTCCTCTACCTATCACTTCACTTTGGAGCACTGCTATGACAGTTCTGCACCTCATATAATTTTTTCCATTATTAGTAAAATACTAATAGGCTGAATTAAAACAGCTTTTACTGTCTCACACTGAAGAGGTGAAAATGGAAGCTCTAAGCCCTTAGTGAAAGGCACAGCTCTCCCTTCCGTGCTGGTATTGCTGTCAACAAAAACCTGAAATTATGTCCAGCTAAAACCTCAGGAATGTGCAAAAAGATTCCCTTCTCCCTTGAACAACCATTAGACAAAACCAACATAACTCCCTCGATATTTTTCTAAACCTTCTTTGGAAGCAAACCAGTATTAATCAAAAAATTTTTTTTTTTAAAAGGGCAACTGAATGCCAGTTAGACAGATTTTCCAAAACACTTGCACTGACGCTCAGCAGACTTAAATAAGATGAAAACGACATGGTCAGTTACTTAAAAAGAAGCTGGCATTGGTAGCTCTGAAAGCCACTCAAAATCACTGATGCATAACGGAGTAGTTTGTCAAAAGAGTTAACCGAGACAGAGTACTTAGTGCTAGTCAAGAGCATTAAGGATATGAAGAACAGTCCTTACTACCATCCGGCTCTCACAGGACCTGGAAGTTTTGCTGTAGATTTAAATGGGAGCAGAATCTGTCCTCACGTAGTTTTGGAAGCAGCATTTGCAGCAGAGAACAAGAGCACGAAGACAGAGTAGGTTTCTCAGAAGATCTGCTAACCTCTGCAATGCCTTGCCCCGTTTCATACTCGAGGGATATAAAAAAAAGAAATGGCGTGTGATGCTTGTAACAGCAGCGGGGGACCCACCGTGCGCACACATTCAACAGCTACGGTTTACGAGCTCGTTCCCACTTGGCAACATCATTGCTCATGCCCTAGACCGTTTGCTGTTAGCGCTGCTCCCACAGCCCACTCCAGCCGCCACCTTTTCTGCTCCCTCTGTCTCCTTGTGCTTGGACGCGTGGCTGTCACCGGAGGAGTGCTTAGGGCTACAGGTGGGAGAAGGGAACCGGAGTCACTCAGGACACTGGCACAGGAGCTGAATATCTCTGCCAAAAACCCATCCTGCCTTTTGTTTTAATCTGTCTCTTGACTGCTCAGGTAGGACTCCTGGGTTTGGCAACTGTCAAGCACAAAGGAAGAACGTACAAACACCAAAGGTATTTGGGGAATTACCCTGATGCATATAACAAGGACCATGTCAAGAGCACACTATCAACTATTTACTTACAGCTGAAAGTAAATTAACGTACAGCTTGTAAAACCTGATTCCAGCATAACTACGGAGAAAAGAAAAAGATGAAGCAACGTTACAGAAATACCCAGTCCTCCTCTTCCAGTTAAGCGCCGGAGGCCAGAAACACGAACATTAAATAAAGGCACTGCTGTCGAACACGCACGGCACGCAGCGCCCCAGCCCTGGCCCGACCGGCGGCGGCAGAAGCC
>NW_008824338.1:4023003-4033151 GCF_000699105.1 Pygoscelis adeliae
CGGGGGCGGCGGCTCCCGCCCGCGCAGCGCCGGCCCCGTCTTCCCGCCGAGGCGCCGCCTCCAAGCCGAGGGATGTCTTCTTCTGCTGTACCCCTCGGTGCTTTCGCTGGGGAATAACTCTCCCTGGAAGCCACCGTGAGACGTAGGCGCGATGTTGTTATACCCCTTTTTTTTTTTCAGAGGAAGCTGAAGGCCAACATGCTACATCCTTGGGTGTGCAGATGTCTCATTTTTCCCATTGCTTTGCATTAAATAGTGTGTTTGAAGGCTATGGAGTCTCCATCCTTGGAGACGTTCAGAATGCAGCTGGTCACAGAGCCTGCCTGTGACCTGGTTGGACTAAAGGGTCTGCAGAGGTGCGTTCCCACCTCAGTGACTCTGGGATTATGAGAAATAACGTGTTTGTTGCGAACAGAGCTCTCACTGAGTTTGCGTGGAGCTGCTCAGTGCAACTGGCAGTGAGAGCCAAAGGAGGTTGAGGGAACGTGAAAGGGAGCATGCTGTGCTCGTGGGGTGCTATAGGCTGAATAGTTGGGGAGGCTCTAGCAGTTGAAAGTGCCGTGACATGGGCCCTTCTCCTTCCCTCGGATGGACATGGGCCCTTCTCCTCCCCTCAGATGGACCCCTGCCAGCTCCTTTCCTGCCAGCTGAGCTATTCGCTGTCCTCCTGGTTGTTTTGTTCCCTTCCATTTTACCCCCCCCCATCCTGGCATCCATTTGCCAGTTTTCAGTTGTGCAGTCCTTTCATCGCCAGTTATCTCCCTGCCATTTCCCTCAGGCTTTTCTGCAAGCAAGAGCTGATACCTGACTGCTGCATATCAATCCACTTTGAAGTGATGGTCAGCATGGGTACCAAAAAGGTACTTTGCGGAAGATCACACTGCTTTTTCTAACTGGAAATTTTTCCACATTCAGTTGAAACTTCTTGAACTCTTGCGGATAAACATTGTTGGCATTTTAAGCAGAAGTGGGGGGAGGAGGCCTTCTGCTGTTATTTTATTCCCTTACCCTTGTTCTTGGAAATGTCCCAGCTGACTTGGCTGAAAGCCTGAGGAAGACTTCAGCCTGGCTTCTAGACTGGAAACCTTGTCGCAAGTAGTTAAAGTCTGTCAGTGTTATAAAGAGTGAAACTAGCCCCCCAATTTCAGTGTCTCCTTTTCCATTTCCTTTTTTTTTTCTTGAAGAAAAAAAAAAATAGCATTGTGTATCTTTGCTTCCTGCCAGAGTTTGGCACTGCTCGTACGCTCTGCTGTCACCTCTGACTGCCTCTACCACCCATGACAGTGGAGCTTTGTTTCCATTTTAATTTGGTCTTTTTCTTCTCCATTTTTTTTCTAAAATAAAGGATATATGTAACAAATTAGTGATACAAGTATCTAATTTCAGCGGGACAGAGTCTCTCTCATTTCCATCACAGCAGATTTGGATCAGCCCGTAACTTCTGTAGATTTGCTCCAGACCGATTGTAGAAGAGAGTGGTTAAGAGCAGAATTTAACTGCTATCCAAAGTGGCTAAAAGACTGAGTTGGTTGAATAATTTTTTCTATATTATAATAGATCAAGAAGCGAAGTTATTTATAAATGGAAAAAGTCAGAAGTCCATTTAGGATTACATACCAGTTAATTTTGCAAAAACCTCCAATCCTAGATATGTTGATTTATACCCCTTTTTTAGCTGTTGGGGCTATGAGATGGTGTTGGGATTAGCTCCTGCCTCTATCAAACGAGCGTGGGAAAGAGGTGATAATCCTTGCTTATGAAGTGCTGTGTGACAGGTGTTTAGGAGCAGCTTGCTTCTCCAAGGAACTTGCCGGCAGGCTCGGGGTGTTTCGTTGCTTCTTCACCTGACCTCCTTAGCCCCAGAAGCCCAGCAGGAGGGAGGAGATGCTGAGTGTGACAGGGTTGAGGGTGTTAACCAGCTCGAATGCATCAGAAAAAAAACAGCTCTCGCCCCCCCCCCCCCCCTTGCCCTGATCACGAGAGATGCAACTGAAATCAAGTCATAGGTGTGCTTTTCAGCAATCCCCCTCTCATTCTGAGTACTGCTCATGTTCCTAAGAAATACGTTTATTTTATGGAACAGTGCACACGTATGCATGTGTACATGAATACACACAGCTTTTGGCTTCACTATCTGTAATCCTACGCTCCTTTCTCAGTCTAAGTTGCTGTTGGCTTCCATTGGAAATTTGCCTGAGTGAGGCATGCAGTGTCTGGCCTTGTGTTTATGCCAGATAATGGTGATATATTGACTACACTTGGGTGGTGACTATTACTGGGTGTGTTAACGGACAAAAACTGAGGTAGATGGACTGCATAGATATTACTACAGATCATGTTTATTGTCCACAAGCAGTAAAAAAACTTCTCTGGAAAAAATAGAATTTGATTTTAGTCTAGAACATCAGGCTGCTGATACATCCCCCCTGAATCCGTGCATGCTGAACAGTGAAGACAAAAACTTTTCTGTGACTTTTCCTTCCACCAGCAAATAGAGAGATTGCCTCAGAAAATGAGAGCCTACGCTTTTCTCTGTAAATAGTTTAACTCAGGAGTGTAAATAAAAGACTTGTTTCAATGCAGATAGCATCAGACATTGCCGAATGTACTAATAAAGAACAACGTGAGCATTAGGAAGGAACTGGAAAGTTCAGAGATGTGTCCACAATCCAGTCCAGCCTTGCAAAACTGATCTTTCTATGGAAATATTTAAATGGTTGTAATTAAACATGCAGGGAGGCTGCCCTGGCCAATTTTTAAATTACACATGGAAAAGACAAACTTACACTGTTACTCAGAAAACATTTCAGGAAATTTTTGCCTTTGCATTAATTCGATAGAACAGTTGCAGCTTAGTATTCTTCAGTGGAACTTAAAAGAAAAAGTGCTTGAAAATATTAAAAGATGCTGTCAGACTTATGTTTTGAAATCCAGATGTAGAACTGAGAAAGATGTGTGCGTTTTGTGCTTTCTGTAGGAACAGACCTGTGTGCCTTGTACATCCTGAACAGCAGCCACCTTACAGGTGTGAGTAAGTTTTTTTGGTTTAACCAGTTGATTTAGGGTTAGATTGGGATGCTTTTGTTCTGATAGTGTACAGTTTTACGCCTTTCATGTTCGCAACCTCCTTTGCATACTCATCAGTACTGTGCTGTAAATTTTCTGCCAGCCAGGTTATAACTCAGGCGCAGGCTAGTAGGTTTTGCTGGTGCAATCAAGAGGCAATGGTCTTGCTGTTCGGCTCAGCAGATGATAGATGGGAAGTAGGCGCATACTGTCCATATCAATGGGAAGACTGCTCGACTGCTAGCTTTGCTACCCTCCATGCTGTTATTTAAAAAATTGTAACAAGAAAGTACCCGAAGGACAATACAAACAAAACTCATTCATTTGTGATTCTTCCTTTTGATTATGAAATTCAGTCACATTTTGTAAATAAAAGAAATATATACTTAGGCAATAGTAAGTTAAATAGCATTTTTTCCTTCCTCGATATGCCAATCTGTCTGAGCTTTCAAAGAGAAAGCTGAGGAGGGCAAAATAAAATTGTTCTGAGTGTTACTGAAGGGAGTTTTGATTGATGACTCATGTTCCTCCAGACAGAGTTTATAGGTTATTCCTCATGTTACTAGTTTCAGTGTAACAACGGTTATTCATCTTCCCCCATAAAATACCTCTTGTGAAAGAGATTCTTCATCATCTTGTTTCCTAAGATATTTTTGTCATTTACTATAAAAGATAATATAAAAGTTCATGATTTTCAAGGTATGCAAAATAGCACAGTCATTTTCAGTTGTAGACTGAAACAAAAGGATCAGATGTTTATATTTCACTAAGAACTTGGGTAAGAGATCAACAGATCTCATTTAAACAGTGTTCTTCTCCAGAACTTTGGAAAAAGAAACATCTCAGACAGTCCTGCTGTTGCTCACAGTGAACTGAAACACCTTAAAAATTGCTTGTTGCATCTTCCTTTGCTCTTTGTAGACTGATTGACTAAACAAAATAAGTAATCTTAAACTCATAAGTAAAACAAATCAGCATCAATCAAAAATCATTCTTACACACAGCTGTAATTAGAAATACACCTTTACAGAGCACTCCCTAAAGCACAAGCTCAGGTGAAAGAGATTAGTACATATTCTAAACCCTGAAGGTCATTAAACTGTGGATCTTTCACAAATGTTTTGCCTCCTGCCTCTTTACAAGCTGTTGCTAATGAATGCAAACTTGACGAAGGAAAAAGTTCTGATATCCAAGCTCCAGCATGTGTGTGCATGCTTTGCGTACAGGCTCCCTTAAGTGAAAGGGGTGGAAACGGAGATACACCTCCTTGTCCACCCCTGTCCCCTTCCACAGCAGCCAGAGTGGCAGTGCTATCTGTGCCAGGTGAGATGGTCCCATCTTGCAGCTGACCCTCATCTCCCCTCCATCATGGCTGAACTGAAGCGAGTCTTCCTCAGGAGACCTTCTTGACTGTTGCAGATCAGTGCAGACATAGCTATACACTCTGCTCTGGATTTTATCGACAAGGAAATGCCAAGCTAAGTGGTCTTCTCCCAGCAAAATGCCTCAGACTACTGAATCTACCATGCTGTCAATAATCTCTATAAAAATAAACTGCTTATTGTAAGGACTAACAGAGCAGGAAAGTATGGTAAGCCTTACAGTGACCACACTTGTTAATAACTTTACCAGAGTTGTTCCCTAATTCAACTAAGAAGACTAATTATGATTCATATTACATCAGGTGTTAAATGTAGGAGGATAGAGCATGTGGTCTTGATTTGACTCCATCTACTGATATTACCAAAACCCGTAAAGTTAAACCATTTTAATAAGGGAAGTGAAAATCATTCTTCCACCCTCCAAAGTCACAGCTGCAGAGCTATTTTGAATGGTGTATTTACAAATCCTGATTTGCATAGTCCAGGCAGCAGGCCCAAGCACTGACCACAGCCAAGAGCACTCCTCCTGTTTTGTAAAATCACGTCCAAGGTGAGTTCACCGAGACAGAAAAATCTAACCTAGACAGAGAAGTAATAATCATAACAGCACTACCCCTGACGGAGCTTGACCCAGGAGACTCACTGAAGCACAAAGAGCTCTGAGAAATGTTTGAGCCCAGCAGTGTCCGATATGAAGCGTGCCTCTGAGTTAAGAGCCTCTGCTGGTGGAAACCAGTTAATGCCTCCTCAAGAGCAAAGCAACTGATGCCCTTCCTGAAGAGACATAGTTTATCCTGTCCTCAGAAAACAACCCCCAGAATATCAGAAGGTTGCACCCAAGGATTAAGTGGGATCAAAAGCAGCCTGAATGGATTGACCATGAATTGCCTATCACTCTGCTGTCTCTCGGGGAGGGGTTAGTAGAGGAAAATAACGGCTCAGTAAGTCATTTGTATGCATAGGTCTCACTGAGCTGGTCAAGCCATTTTATTTCTTTCCTCCCCTTCTTTTTATTAATTTATTGGATAATTAAGCAGTACGGTGAGACATAACAAGAAAAATCCTGCTGTGTAAAGTAGAAAGGATCTAGCGTGACTCCCAGGAGGACTTTCATGAACCTTCAGAAAACCAGGGTCATGGTACGCTAAAAAATGTGCCTGTCCTGCAAACCAGACTTCTTAACTTGTTTATCAGAAACTTTTATAACCTTAAGATACAGCCTTGTAGAACAGAAATGAGTCTAGGAAACACCTGAAACAGGAGGGAAACGTATTCCTGCCTGGGTCCTCAGAGTACAACCTGCCCTTCGTACTATGGCGCCTGGCCTAGAAACTGCAGACAGGTGTCTCGGCTATGTCCCCGGCTGCTATATGTATCATTCCTGGCCTGAGAAGTAGAACAATGATGCAATCTCAGCTGGGTTTAGGTCAGACATCTGTATTTGTGGGCTTACTCTATGTTCACAAACGATTTTTGAGCAGCTGCAGGCTTTTTAAGGCTGGTTGTTTGAGGTTCTACTATATTTGGATGGCTAACATGCCTGAGCTTTAAAAAGCCTAATTTTCAGTCACCTGTTCAGGTGTTCATGTTTTGACAACACCACCTATTTTAGGTGTCTTCCTAAAATGGAGGCCTCCAATTCACTCTGGAAGATCTTGTGATTAGTGCCCTTGCTCAGGCGGCTAGAAAGCCACACATAATTATTAACGTAGGTGCCCAGAGTCAGTCATGTCTTAAGAACCGGAGAAGCCTAAATCTTTATAACTTATATTGTCAGGGCTCTTCATCACATGTGCAATAAGACTGGAGCCACCACACACAGGGCAGGGTTCACTGCAGATGTGTAGATTGAACGGCCATCACACAGGTAGGCATGGCATGTCCAGAATTGTACTTCAAGTGTGCTTGCTGTGGGGATCACCTTTCAGACTATGGCCTAACTTGGCCTGGTTAGCTCAGGCAGCACTGTCATCTAAGAATTACATGTGCAAAAATATGGGCATACTCAAGAAACCATGAATAAAGAAGCCACACATTTAAAGGTTTTGCCGTAACGTAATCAACGCAGATGTTATATTGCTCTGTTACGTCCCCTTGGGAACAGAGTGGAAACCATCCCATTCAAAGTGATACTGATGTGTTATGATAATATAACAAACAAAACGAAAAACATTGCAAATACTTAATAAATCATGAGAGACAGTTGAAACAGTCATTCAAATGAATGGAGAAGGCTTAGTTCCATATAAATAATGAATGGCTTCTCTTGTATTGAACTCCTGAAAGAGATGGCAAGTATGTAAGAGGGAACAGTGTCACTGTAGCAGAGTTTTGTTAAGGAAGGAGAGATGCCCGAAGGCAGGGTTTTGTCCTAATGGTGGGAAAAACTGCTTCCAAGTGGGGCAGGAGCATGCACAGCTGATATGACACGGTACTTCCCATCAGCTGCTTCAAGCTGCGGCACGCATCTGAAATGCGGTTGTTGGCATTAAAGGGTAGCTGGGTGCTCTTTGGTAGAGGAGGTGCCATGGCTGGCTGCTGCACAGCACCTTACTTGCGTCAGTGGGGTTTGCTGGTTGTGGTAAAAGTTTGAGGATGCCTGACACTCAGCAGAGGCAGAAGACCTTTGGCACTGCAATATTGAGGGCTGCCGTACCACAGTGAGCAGTTCAGGAGGGTGGACTTCCCCGAGTCCCTCCGTCCCCTCTGAGTGAGCGGCAGTGTGGTAAGCACCCAAACTGAGTTTCGCGGCAGCCAGAGAGGGCCTCAGGAGGTGGGCCGATGTGTTTGCCACGGGTGCCGAGCGCCTCTGCACCATGAATCTGGCCTCTCTCAGGGTTAGGGGTGAGCTGCACATCTCCACTCTGCAGGTACAGTGAGGCCAGACCCCCCAGGATAATGGTCAGTAAAACATTGACCATTGAAACATACACATCCTGCTGAGAGCCTTTGGCACCTGCACAGACATTCCTTCCTGGGTAAAGGAATTTAAGTCCCCCACATCTTAAGTGGATACGATCCTTCCAGGATCAAGTGGTAAAGGTGGTTATTGACACCATTTCCATGTTTAATGGAACTCAGCACGGAGTGTCACAGAATCAGAAGTGTTGGTAGAAAGAGTTAGATCATAGAATCATTTAGGTTGAAAAAGACCCTTAAGATCATTGAGTCCAACCGTTAACCCTACCAAGTCCACCGCTAAACCATGTAATCAAACCTCCTGCCTTGGCATGGTCCAGCCTCCCAGGTTTGGCATGGTTTGAACATGCTTTGTTGCCTGGGCTCCTCCTGAGCACACATTCCCAATAGTCTTGGGTAAGAAACCTGTGCTTGGGCATCACCTGTCAGCAAAGGCAGGGATACAACTGGACAGCTTCAAACATCTCGTCATCCTGTACAAGTCAGGCTGACTTATTTTTCTGACTTGCTTTCCTGAATCTACACTGCTCCTTGGTCACCAGGTGGGAGATTTGGCTGGCCTGTGGACAGCTGTAGTTGGAAGTAAGTACTAATGAACATGTGCAGAGGAAATTGGCATAGGTCATTCATGAGGACAGCAGTAAAAAGGAAAGATTAAAAAGGACGTTGGAGTATGGTCCTTGGCTGGAACAGGCTTACCAGGAGGAGGGTTTCCTGCATTGCTGCAGCAAAAAGGAACCGGGGAGACTCTGAGGTGTCTCAGCATCATCTGGAGGATGTAAAAGAACAGGTAACAACGTGTTTTATGCTGGTTCCTGCAAACTGTGATACGAAGCCAAGTACCCTGATGGCTACCTCTCCTGCAATATAGACTTTCTGAGATTACTGCCTAACTCAGTAGCAAATCGCGTTTGCTGTGTCTGGAGGTAATAGGAGGGTAGGGCATTTAAATTAACTGGATGAGTGCTAATTGGCCTAGAGTTTTAATAAAATAATTCCTTGGATTTTTCTTTCATGGTTATTTTTCTTTACCATCAAACTCCCCGACTGCAATAAGGCTTTGCCTCTAATAGTGCAGTAATGCTTTGGATCCAGTTTAAGGAGGTGATTTGCTACCTTTCATCTGGTGAAATCCCTCGTGAAGCCTGTAGCTGGATGTCTCAGGACAGTCACACCCATGACCATGTTTCTCAGGAACAGGACATGACACACTACTTCTTGAAGACAGCTGCTAATTTGCAAAGATATTGGCAACGATCACAGGCATCTTACTGTAGACAAACAAGGGAATTAGAATAAATTAATAGATTAATTAATAGTCTGTATTCTACTGCCACTGCATGCAATAATTGTTACTATGATGCAAGCAAGTCCCATGAAACCCATGAAAGCGGAGTGTGATTTTAAAGCTCACAGAAGCAGCAACACAATGAATGTATGCATATGGAGAAGTTTAACGCTGCAAGAGTTTAATGAGGCCACCAATTAGAAATTAGGTATATGAATCACAGCCTTGTTTTTCAGAGGCTAGAGGATGAGTTCACATTTATAGTAGTAACAGGAATAACCTAAACAGAATTTTTGCTTCCATTATAGTTGTTCAGAAAATGAGCAAATCTCATAGCTTCTGAATAAAGTTTCTGTTGATTTTATCTTCTCTGCTTAACTCCAATATCAGACTGTTAACCCTTGAAATCAAGTTTTCACAAGTATTTTGTTGCTGTAGGAAATTGAAAGAAGAAACAAATATCCTGTGAAGAAGCCATAATGGTATAATTTTGAAAGCTTTAGCTGTAACTCAGACTGTTAAATTCTGAAGGAAACAAGCATTATTGCTACCTGATTTCCATGCAATGGTAAAGTAATCGATATGACCACACAAATGCTTGATAGCATGAATACTTGAGTCATTGTAAATTCTATTAAATCTGTTTTTTATAATGTCAACAATTCACTTTCTGCAGGAAACTGCAACTTCTGCATTAGATTTATCAACACCAATGTCATATAAAACACATTAGAGCATCTTAGCTTTAGAAAAATAAGTGCTAAATGTATATTTGCTACAAAAATCTCAGAGTTTAAAGATAAACTATATTTGTGTTTGCTTACTGTACCAGCTGTAATTAAAAACATGAATAGAAGAATATCTGTATTCATTGCCTTAGAGCAGTGTTATCTGGGGAAGCTGTACTCAGAAGGCATCAGCTTACATTTAAAATGAAATACTAAGCAAAGAGGAAATGCACAGTCAAAGTTGAAGTTGCAACTCTGAGTAAGATTAGTCTCAAAATTAATGTCCAATTAGCCAACTGATGAGGACGTGCAAGCCCTTTGCGGGCCTCAGCAGTGTCCTGCCAAATAGATGACAACATTAATCTCACCGAAAAGCAAGAATTATCTAAAGGTAGAGCATGAATTTGTGGTCTAAGTTGGCTTCTCTTCTTTGCTGTTACGATGTGAAGAATACATTTTCATTTGTTTTTCATTTTTGCCTTTCCACATAGAGGATCCTTTGATTTGTGACTAATAGGCCTCCTGCTCTTAAGAGCTTACATGCCAATTTGAGAGTTATTCCTGATTTCTGCTGGACTGGCTGAAAGCCAGCGAATGTTGTTGAGTTCACATCTGCCTAACCGAGTGCATTTGACTTTATAACAAAGTGTTTTTTTCCCGTTACCCACTCTGCCACCACAGGCTATTTCTAAGCTTCTGCAGCTGTTTGGTGCTCAGTTCATGTGGAGTTTGCTCACATGGCTCTTTCTCAGTGAAAAGGTTTGC
>NW_008824338.1:4033190-4048752 GCF_000699105.1 Pygoscelis adeliae
ATTATGCTGTTTTATCAATTACTTTCATCCCATAAAATATTTATTCAGGTGAAAGTGGAAATGTAGTTTAAAATCTTTTATAAGGACACGGCAGGACTCCTTCATATGCTTTTTCTTTAGAAGGCTCATGCCATGACGTTTCCTCCACACGTACTTTTTTTCTGGGATGGAATCGCTTTCTCAGCCAGAAGGAGTCTTAGAGTCTCTTACCTTCCTCAGATAGATATGTCTTCGCAGGATGGGCTTCTAGTATACAAGGTTTTTTCAGTACCCCCGCTTCTTTCCCTCTCTTTCTGAAATGTCCAAATGAACTAAAAAATTTGCCTAAGTAGCAACTGGTTGTCACCGTTTTCTCACAATATCTACTGTGTCTTTTTACTGCGATGTTGTAGCTCTGTCGCGGACTGCCAATGAACCCGTAATGTGGGCTTAAAGTCAAGGCAGACTGAGATACTGCATCCCTAGCAATGAGGTCCTTGGGGACTCACTTTGAAATTACACTAAAGTCATTTTCAATATGGAATCGTTTTATTGTGTGGGTGCGTCTGCACATAAACTTTACATTGGGTTCTGAACAGCACATAAAGGCTTGCAGGAGATAAATTAGACTAAGTATAGCACTCATCATTAATCAGGGTGCTAAACAAGCATGAGCGATAGAGAATGAACACAGCTGCCCCTTCATTTATCTTGCTGTCAGAAGGTAACTCTCCTACAGAGAGAAGCTCAGAAGTGGTGACTTAAGGTCTTTTGTGTCTCTCAGCTTGCAGAGAATATATATGCTCATATATAATAAATACATATCTATGTTACATTCATATATCTATGTATATACACAGACAAATATACCATATATAAGCATATTTTTGTACTGGTGTGTGTATAGAGATGTATGTGTTCTCAATAGTCCTAAACTGTAGTTCTGAGCTGAAAAGTGAGAGATGTGCCTGTTTATTTCAAAGGAAAAATGTTTACTACTTATTTCGCTTCGCTCTGAGTATTCTGACTCAATCACAGAAATCTTGGCGACAGTCTTACTGTAGGGTTATCTTCTGTGATAACTTTCATCAATTACCCCTACATGAAGATGTGATATAGGTGTAACTGATATGATAAATCAGAAAGACTTAGATTTCATTTCAGAGTGAATATGTGATGCTGGAAGGTAACAAAACCTATTTTCTCATTTGCTTTGGGGAAAAAACAGATAAGTGAAGTACAAGTTACTGAAAGCCTCCAAGTGTTATTTTCATAGTCACTTCTCTGTGTCGAAGGATATTTTGAAGACAAGATAACCAATGGCTAGTCAGATACTAAGTTTATAGGGCGACAGACGCCAGTGGCTGGTTAGTCTGACCTTTTGCATGAAAGCAATAAATCAGCTAGCCTTCCATGTCTCTCATATTGTCCCGAGTTCTTGGGAAAAGGATGATTGAATGGGAAGAATTAGTGCTGCTGCATAGGATTTAGCATAATGGATAGATCATTAACCTTTTAAGTCTGGTATCCTGGCTTCTGCACTGGCCTACCACGGCTGCTTCAAGTAAGCAAAAATCTCCATACGTAGCAGGGGTGGTCTGTGCAGGGAAGGGGAAAGATTTCCTGGACCAGAGTCATGAGAACAGGTTGTCTGTAAGGCCAGGTGGCACTGCAGCCGCAGTGGGACAGCAGTGTAAAGTACACAGGCCTCAGGAACATAGTCAGGGACATGACACCTGTACGTCCTCAGTGCAGTGGCTTGCTCCACACCGCATGACCAGAGCTATGTACTCACTGTGACCAGGGTTATGCTGTCCCATGGTGGCATCTAGGCCTATATCCGACATATCTGAGATACCTATAGCAATGTGCCTATGGGAATATGGAGCTCTGTATGGGCTGCAACACTCAGGTGGTTAGCTTTTTTGGGCATTTGTATGACTACCCTGCTAACAGCATCCAAAACAGCTAGTTTGAAACCAGTGTAAGAGTGGACATGTAAACACTGATGCCGAACCTGCACTCATTTTGACTGCAGTGTTGACTGTAGTCTTTAGTTTATTTGAACGAGGGTATGTGCTTCAGCTGTGCAATTTGCTGTACCTCAGCCAAGAACTTGCAGGAGAAAAATACATCACCACCTAAGAGGACAGAGGTATTAATATGCAGCACTCTGATAGTTGTTAATGTTAGATACTTATCTTACCATGCCCTTGGATATCCAGGACATATGCAAGGAAAGGTAGATATGACACATGTTATAGGGAGACCGGAAGTCTCTTTTGCAGCGGCTGCTGGAGGACAGGCAGGATACCCTCAGCACCTAAAATGTACTTGCTGCCTTGATTTAGGTAGCTACATCCTGCCCCAGATGTATGTTTTCAGTGGAGTCCTATTAAAATTGGAAGGAAATGTTGGAACAAAATGAAATTTCTAGTCTCCTGTGTGATGTTTGGTCTGAAAGAGGCTGCTCAACAGTACAACTTCAACTCCATTTGATTTGAATTTACCTCATAGGATGTGTTTCAACACTTGAAAACATATGTCAGACGACTCAGCTTGACAGGGCTTTCTGCAAGAGAAAACAGCTAGATGTAGACAAAGCTAGATGGGTGACACATAATCAGGTCAACCCCAAAAGTACCCATCAGCTAAGCATGATCTTCATTTCTGGTAATTTTGATGAGCCCACAATGAAAGCATGTGTCCACAATGTAGTTCATCTCTATAAAATCCTAGACTTTATGGTCCAGGAGCTTTAATTCGTGTCTTAGCAACACCCCACGCTGATCATTACAATG
The DNA here is from genome assembly GCF_000699105.1 of Pygoscelis adeliae. NCBI lineage: Eukaryota > Metazoa > Chordata > Aves > Sphenisciformes > Spheniscidae > Pygoscelis > Pygoscelis adeliae. The sequence continues at coordinate 4,035,971 of NW_008824338.1, forward strand.
CTTTGTACATCGCCTTGCCATCTGCCTACAAAGAGAAATTACAGGCCCATTGCATTATACTGTTGGGACCATGCTAAAACGTAAGAAAATACCTGAGAAGTTTTCTGCTTGGTTGATGCTGTGATGTTGTCTCAAATAACAATAAAGGTAGCGAGCGTGTCAGTTTGAGCTGACTTACACCTCATATTCACAATCTCATGGAAATCTCATCATTGCGATATTTGGTACTTCCTCCTTTCTTACTGCGTGTTACTGACAAGCACAAGAGGTCGGAGCAACAGGCTGACTTTAAAGGAACTGAGAACAGACATAAACTTGTTTCCAGCTGCGGTGACACCTCCTTCCAGCAAATCACATGGCAAAGTGGGGAATTTACAGAAGGACCGAAGCGGGAGACTGACTGGGCTGCCAAGACTGCCTACTTCAGAGGTGATCAAGTATCCAGTCAGCTACTTGGCTGCCTGGATTGTGTGCTTGTGCACAAAACTCTGCACAAAAACTCTGGGCATACATTAGAGAGAGTAAAATTTAAAAATTTTTTTCTCTTTTAAAAATTGGCTCATTCGTGTCTAACTCTGCCCTCCTGGTGTTTTATTATTATTGTGTTCATATGGTCCCCTGAGCTTTGTTATCATCACACAGCAAGTATACTGTCACTTGCCCGTTGCCCGACAAATCTCACCTCAAGAAACCTTCAGTGATAGGTACTATTTCTGTACTACGCTCAAGTCCTGTCCTTACTGGTCTGGTTTTGCTGCTGTGGAAAAGTTTTTATCAGTTTTACTACTAGTGTAAAACCAAATTGTTTAAATAGCAGTGAGCATCATAAGCATTTGAGTTTCTACCAGTTACCTTCTGTCACTGGCATGTGTACTCATAGTGTAAGAGGTTTCACCCTTGGGAAATCAGATTTTCAGCTTCTACATCTGCTTTGTGGACTGTTAATGTCAGTGTATTGGGGGGGAGTCGAGGACCTAAGTTCGTCACATAAATAAAACTGAAAAAAAAGTCAGAGTGTAGACTTAGCTACATGGGGAAACTTGAAAACATTTAAAATCCACAGGTCACCCACTGAAACTTCCTCATATGGAGAAGGTGTGAGTGTCAAGAAGCCAGAGGACTGTCACATTGTCCCTGCCCGAGGTCTGCAGTCGGCCAGGCAGCGGAGATGTCTGCTGCGCTCCCCCTTCCGAGGAGATGCAGAAGTTCAAGAGGCAAGCGAGGCTTTCTGCCTTTTCAGGTTTCTTCGGAAAGATCGTGGATACTGTACCTACTGGCCAGATTTGAAATGCTTATAGAGTTTTCAAAGCAGGTTCTCATTTTCAAGCATTCAAGTGATATGTTTTTCAAGCTAACGCTTACATGTATCCATCTTGCAAATTGCAAGATGCTCTGATGTGGTCTGCTTTAGAGCAACGGGGGAGCGGGCTGTCTCCTCTGGGCACACCTGGCCTCCTCCTGTCTGCTTCCTGCAGAGGGATGCTAGTCAGCACAAGGCTTGTGTAAGCCTTTATCCAAAAAAATCTTCTGCACTTTTGCCAGGGCTCCATGGGGTAGGGAAACAAATAGGATTCACGCATTGCAACATTCAGCATTGCAGCATTCAGCATTGTAATATTTAATTTCTAGGCATCGTGCCTAGTGCAGTGCACAATCTCAGGTGAAGTGCCTGACTTGCCTGAGAAGCCTCACTGCTGTTACCGTCTCTTTCTTATTGCCGTACTCCCACGCCGGACTTTGTGTGTCTTGCCTCTCTTGTTGTAATTTGGCCTGTTGGTACTCCCTGCTTTCTTTCCCTGCCCTTGCCTTCCTGGCGTGCTGGAGAGCCTGGATGGAGCCTGAAGCTGTCCCTGCAGCAAGCTGTTGAAAGGGAGAGGCGGCAGTGCAGGGCCTTCATCTCATCCCTGCTTTTTGCAGGACTAGGAGTCTGTGGATGCCGGAGGGATGCTGCTGCTCCCCTACGGGTGCAGCCTTCAGCACAGCCTGAGAGGAGCTGCTGCACTGCTGACTGCTATACGGCTACTCGGGAGGTAAAGCTGGGTGTCACCAAAACCAGGCTGCCGGTGCTGCGGCACGTGCCAAGTGGGCTGCCCCAGTCCCTGCTGGGCTCCCCCCAGCCAGGGGCAGCCCGCTCAGGCAGTGGCTGAGTGCACTCCTCCGGGATGTGGGCAGCGACGTGTACAGAGCAGGAGGGTGAAATTGGGCTGTGCTAACCAGGGAGCCATATGTCGGCTGGGGTGGCTTTCTCTCGTCTCTGCAGTAACATAAAATACCAAAATAACTACTAGTGCAAGGGAGCACAGTACTATGTGAGCACCAGAAGCACTGGCCTGTGAAATAGCTTTTTTCAACTTTTTTGTCTCTGGCCAAGGAAGTTGTACACGTCGCTGCCCACATCCCGGAGGAGTGCACTCAGCCACTGCGTGAGCGGGCTGCCCCTGGCTTGGGGGAGCCCAGCAGGGACTGGGGCAGCCCACTTGGCACGTGCCGCAGCACCAGCAGCCTGGTTTTGGTGACACCCAGCTTTACCTCCCGAGTAGCCGTATTAAAGAAACACTGATTTAAACCCTCTCACCTCAGGTGTACTTTGAGTGTTTTACAGGTAATGCTTTTTACTTTTCTTGTGAGTAAGCTTCACACCATTTGGTATTTGTATCTGTATTTATTCTGACAACTGACATTTATGTCAGGACAGAAAGGAGAATTATGCACGAGGCAGTGGTAGGGATGTGAAACAACTTTGTCAGGTGCTAGCAGCCATAGAAAAATCATTCCTTTTACTATAGGTAATAATACCACATGTGGTTCACTTCCAGAAAACATTTCCTCGGTAGGCAGAACAGGCATTGCCTGCTCATTTCTGTAGACTGCAGGTTTCTTACAGAAATAGTCACAGCTCATCTGTAGCCGTATGCTCCTCTGTGCCTGAGGAGCCAAGTGCTGTGCCAGGTAACAGTGCATAACAAAACTAAATTCACCTCAGCATGAAGTTCAGCAGAGTCAAAACTGCTGCTGCTTCATGCAATACCCTTTATACATAATAATGCCATTAATAGGAATCTGTTTTTAATTACAAGAGAGGTTAAAAAGTCAGGACATAGCAGTGGTTAAAACATCTCAAGCTGTAGATTGAGAGTCCACGTTTTTGCTGGCCTGAGAAGTAAATGAGTGGGCATTTTCTGCTGAAGCAGGGAACACGCTTTTTTGTTCAGTGAAAAACGTCTTGCTGCTTTTTTGGTGTTTTCTTCCAAGTAGCAAAAAAAGGGATGCGTCTTTAGTCATTCTAGGATGGACTCAGAGAAGGGAGCATCATTTCTGCTGCTGAGCCAGCCGTTCTGTAACTTCCTGTGTCTTTTGAAACACAGCATGCCAGAATGGATACCAAAAAAATCTTCTGCACTTTTGCCAGGGCTCCATGGGGTAGGGAAACAAATAGGATTCACGCATTGCAACATTCAGCATTGCAGCATTCAGCATTGTAATATTTAATTTCTAGGCATCGTGCCTAGTGCAGTGCACAATCTCAGGTGAAGTGCCTGACTTGCCTGAGAAGCCTCACTGCTGTTACCGTCTCTTTCTTATTGCCGTACTCCCACGCCGGACTTTGTGTGTCTTGCCTCTCTTGTTGTAATTTGGCCTGTTGGTACTCCCTGCTTTCTTTCCCTGCCCTTGCCTTCCTGGCGTGCTGGAGAGCCTGGATGGAGCCTGAAGCTGTCCCTGCAGCAAGCTGTTGAAAGGGAGAGGCGGCAGTGCAGGGCCTTCATCTCATCCCTGCTGTTTGCAGGACTAGGAGTCTGTGGATGCCGGAGGGATGCTGCTGCTCCCCTACGGGTGCAGCCTTCAGCACAGCCTGAGAGGAGCTGCTGCGCTGCTGACTGCTATACGGCTACTCGGGAGGTAAAGCTGGGTGTCACCAAAACCAGGCTGCCGGTGTGCGGCACGTGCCAAGTGGGCTGCCCCAGTCCCTGCTGGGCTCCCCCCAGCCAGGGGCAGCCCGCTCAGGCAGTGGCTGAGTGCACTCCTCCGGGATGTGGGCAGCGACGTGTACAGAGCAGGAGGGTGAAATTGGGCTGTGCTAACCAGGGAGCCATATGTCGGCTGGGGTGGCTTTCTCTCGTCTCTGCAGTAACATAAAATACCAAAATAACTACTAGTGCAAGGGAGCACAGTACTATGTGAGCACCAGAAGCACTGGCCTGTGAAATAGCTTTTTTCAACTTTTTTGTCTCTGGCCAAGGAAGTTGTACACGTCGCTGCCCACATCCCGGAGGAGTGCACTCAGCCACTGCCTGAGCGGGCTGCCCCTGGCTGGGGGGAGCCCAGCAGGGACTGGGGCAGCCCACTTGGCACGTGCCGCAGCACCAGCAGCCTGGTTTTGGTGACACCCAGCTTTACCTCCTGAGTAGCCGTATTAAAGAAACACTGATTTAAACCCTCTCACCTCAGGTGTACTTTGAGTGTTTTACAGGTAATGCTTTTTACTTTTCTTGTGAGTAAGCTTCACACCATTTGGTATTTGTATCTGTATTTATTCTGACAACTGACATTTATGTCAGGACAGAAAGGAGAATTATGCACGAGGCAGTGGTAGGGATGTGAAACAACTTTGTCAGGTGCTAGCAGCCATAGAAAAATCATTCCTTTTACTATAGGTAATAATACCACATGTGGTTCACTTCCAGAAAACATTTCCTCGGTAGGCAGAACAGGCATTGCCTGCTCATTTCTGTAGACTGCAGGTTTCTTACAGAAATAGTCACAGCTCATCTGTAGCCGTATGCTCCTCTGTGCCTGAGGAGCCAAGTGCTGTGCCAGGTAACAGTGCATAACAAAACTAAATTCACCTCAGCATGAAGTTCAGCAGAGTCAAAACTGCTGCTGCTTCATGCAATACCCTTTATACATAATAATGCCATTAATAGGAATCTGTTTTTAATTACAAGAGAGGTTAAAAAGTCAGGACATAGCAGTGGTTAAAACATCTCAAGCTGTAGATTGAGAGTCCACGTTTTTGCTGGCCTGAGAAGTAAATGAGTGGGCATTTTCTGCTGAAGCAGGGAACACGCTTTTTTGTTCAGTGAAAAACGTCTTGCTGCTTTTTTGGTGTTTTCTTCCAAGTAGCAAAAAAAGGGATGCGTCTTTAGTCATTCTAGGATGGACTCAGAGAAGGGAGCATCATTTCTGCTGCTGAGCCAGCCGTTCTGTAACTTCCTGTGTCTTTTGAAACACAGCATGCCAGAATGGATATTTCCCCTTAAAATGACTTGTCTCTTATGATTCAGGCTGATCTTTAACCATTGAGACTGTTGACCATGATATAAACTCCTTATATCTCCTCATTATCTTTATTGCAAAGGAAGACTTGTGTTCAAATTTGGCAGTCGTATTACTTTGATAATTATTTTTGAGTGATGGGCAGTGTCACAGCAGTCTAGTATTTGAGGTCCTCAGAGCAGAGAAAACAAGGTCCAGTTCCCTGCACTGCCCATAATCTTTCCGTGTAATCTTAGCAAATCACTCAGTTCAAAGGTGATTGGGTGCCTGTATATCTTTACAAATCCCTCTGAATATCTTTATAGACCAGATTAAAGCCCTTCCCTGTTTCACATGGATACTGCAAAGATAAATATAGCAAAGGTTTTAAGGCACTCTGAAACTAGGGGTATTTAGACGACCAGCTCCCATTGAACTCAATAGTTTCTGAATACTGTCGTGGGAACATGTTTCCTCTTACCTAGGAAATACGAGCTCTGCTAGCTGGCTTGCTTTTTAAATGACTGTGGTCTTCATGGTCATACAAAGACGCTCCATGTTTCAAACTTTTCTCATAGACCAGAAAGAAGGTGCATCAAGTAACTCCACAGAAGTCTTCCAGCTTGCGCAATTGATGGCATGGTGGAACTGTGGTTGGTCAACCTTGGTTCACATCACCCTTTACCCCCCCTACCACAACTATTCTCTGGTTAGGATAAGTTGTAGCTCTCTGGCATTAAGTCTGATTCTTGTGACTTCATGGATTGAAAGGCTTTCTAAGTCCATGCTAGAGGAAAAATTAGTACCAGAAGTCATTAGAGGGAGCTGACAATATTTTATTATGAGTGACGTAGGGCATTTGCTGGGAAGACAAAGGAGGGGTTCCACCTGGCGACCAAACCACATTGGGAAAGAGAGATACACAGTGACCATGCTCACAATATATTTTCTAGCTGTCTTTTCTGAAATGGCTGAAATTGTTAAAACTGCGATCCTGAGCTCTGCAGGCTGGGGAAGTCCTGCCTGACTGCCTGTCACCATGGCCGAGGGGACTTCTAGTGCAGATGGCTTATTCATTGTCACAGTTCTGGGAATTATTTTGTCTGCATGCTCTTTTTCCTCTGAAAATGTTGTGTCTCAGGGCACAGCTTGTGCCTGAACATTTTTCCCAAAGCATCAGCGGTATGGGAAAGATTATTCAACTGAGTCATTCAGGGATAATTTTTTGGAAAACAAAGAACTTTTTGGCTGGCTGAAAGCTCAGAGGTTGGAGGCCTCCAATCGCCCAGCTGTAGCTGTGTGGGGTGTAGGGTTTTCAGCTCTGGGTTCAAAGACAGGGAGGCAATCTGCTCTGCCGCTCCGTAACTAGATGAGACTGTTCACTATGCTAAGACGTGGAAATGGCTCAGCTGTTCCAGATACCATGGTTGGAAGCATTGGAAGGATCCAGTGACAAGGTCTTGCTTATATATTTTCTCTCTTGTTCCTGTCCTCAGTCTGGGACTGAGGACCCCAGACTTCCCTCTGCTCCTCGACCAGAGGGAGGAGAGTAGCAGAGTAGTTTATGGTCACAGAAGTGATTAAGGCATTGCATTACTACTGTCTTGCCACAGTAAGTCAGTATAATCCCATATATGGTTCAGCCAGACTGTTCTCTTTATAGTTCCCTGGTTTATTTAGAAAACGTTGCCTTGGGATTTGGGATTTTGCTGTTGTTCTTTTCAGCTTTTTTTTTTTTTTTTAATCTGTGGAGAAACAGCTGTGTGCACTGGGTAGAAATGTACCTCTTCTGAGAAAATAAAAGTAGACCTGTTTCAGGAAAAAAAAGGTACTTGAATTGTTTCATTCTCAGGTTCTTTATGCTTTTCTTTAAACAAATAAAGGGAGTGCAAACATTCATTAAAGCTTCAGTTCTGAAATGCACTTTTCCAGGCACAGCTCATGCCAAACTAGATAAACTTAGCCAATACAAAGAAATTCTACCTATGACTGCGGTTTGATTTTTTTTTCCTTGTATTTTTGAAATTGGGATTCTCTTTACCAAGCAATTCTGATTTTTCTGTGGCAGTGAAACATTCACATCTGGTGTTTTTATGCAGACCATGGCTAAGAAGCTGTCTCTAAGCAAGTGAATGCAGATGGCCTGTGTCATGGCGTGAAGTTAGCCATCAGATTGTGAAAGCTGGTTCAGATTTTTGCACAGCCTATAGCAAGCAAAGAGTGTGTCCCTACTTGTGCTCCACAGCCTCTCAACAATAGCTGCGATACCACCCCAAACTTAACGGTCATCCACACCCATTATGTCCAGTAGCACTGACTAGCAGCTGCTCAGTCCTCACCTAGAAGCTGTTCTTGCCCCATGAGTAAATTGCTCGTGAGGGTTAAGTATGCAGCCCCCTGAGTAATGACAGCCAACGCAAGATTGCCAAGAGGGAAGAGTGAACCTCTCACTCTTTTCTCCTACTTGGTGTTCTCGTTTTGGCCGGGATAGAGTTAATTTCCTTCCTATTAGCTGGTACTGTGCTGTGTTTTGGATTTAGGATGAGAACAAAGTTGATAACTCACTGATGTTTTAGTTGCTGCTAGGTAATGCTTACACTAGCCAAGGACTTTCTAGTTTCCCATGCTCTACCGACTGAGAAGGCTGGAGGGGCACAAGAAGCTGGGAGGGGGCACAGCCAAACTGGCCAAAGGGACATTCCATACCATGTGACGTCATGCTCAGTACATAAACTGGGGAAAGCTGGCCGGGGGGGGCCGCTGCTCGGGGACTGGCTGGACATCGGTCGGCGGGTGGTGAGCAATTGTACTGTGCATCACTTGCTTTGTGTATTATTATTATTATCATATTATTATCATTATCATTTTATTTCAATTATTAAACTGTTTTTATCTCAACCCACGAGTTTTTCTCACTTGTGCTCTTCCAATTCTCTCCCCCATCCCACCAGGGGTGGGGGGAGTGAGCGAGCGGCTGCGTGGTGCTCAGTTGCCAACTGAGGTTAAACCACGACACTTGGCCATTAAGAAACTGTAAATAGCTCTGGGGAATTCTGTGTTCTCCATATCCCAAAGATGTCCCAGGACTTGCACTGACTGGACTGGCTGACCTTCTCTCAGTGAGCTTGTCCATGTTGTTCTCCAGCTAACTGAAATGCTTTAAGGCTGGTAGGGACATAATCTGCAGAAGGTCTTGATAAGTGCCTCAAACCCCATTTCTACTTAAGAAATTTTACTATTGATACAGTATATTAATTAATACAAGCAGCTAGTTTCTGTGTTCTGTTGTGCCTGCTTGCAGGTTGCCAACTGGGTAACATGGGTGTAATGTCTTCCAGTCCCTTCTTTTGGCCCACTGGTTGGTCACGCTTCAGTCTTCAGGTTGCTCAAGTCCTGAAATTCATTAGTAATACTAGCAGTGGCTGTTGGATAGTAAACATTAAACAGATGATTTTAATCTTGATTATTTATGGAGGTACACCCTGTTCTGCACTATTCACCAGCTAAAATGAAATGCAGAGTGGGGAGTTAATACTCGGTTTCCTACCCTGAGTAAACCTCAGTAAGCTGCCTGGACCCCCCGTTATTACATAGCAGAAGTTTCTTGGGTGTTGTTTCTGTTGTTTTCTTCTTTTCTAGCCAGCGTGGCAAGGAAATGAGGGTGTTGCGAGGTATAATTTGTGAAAATTGCATGAAGTGAGCAGGAGCAGAGCCCCTGCAGCAGGGAAGAGACCTGACCCAAGGTGGGGGAAATTCTTTGATTTCATGTCAATGTAATACTGATACATCAGTCTCTGTTAGTGAAATCACAGGGGTGTCATTAATAAGAAACAGAGGGTGATTGGAGCAACCTCAACTTCTGACATGAGCATCCCTCTTAGGACTGAAGGCTGTGCAGAGCAATGTCCTCTTTCTTACCTCCTGCCTCGGATCATGGGTGTATGCTGCGTGCCAGGAAGGGTTATTGAATTATTTTTCTTTCAGAGAAATAGCACCTCACTGCACCTTCCCAAAGGTTACTGATTGGAGTATGAGCTCTGACTGGATGTGTTAGATAAAGATTGATCAGAGCTGTCAAAGAAAATTGCCATTCCTGTTCTACTCCAGGAAGTTTAGACATGGCATTGGAAATCTTACAGCCCAGAAAATGAAGGACACGGGTTTTTGGCCACAGAGAAAAGAAACTTGTTTTGCTTTTTCACTTGAAAAACATAATGTTATGAAAGATATTTTAATAAGTGTTTTTTTCTTTCAATAAAATTCCAGTTTTCATTAGAAATATTTGTCTGGAAGTGTTTTCATTGATGCTATTCACATGCAGTGCAGGGGCTTATGGAAAATCAACGGAAGCTTTTCTGCTATTCAGTTTGCCCTCCCCTGTTTGGCTCATTTCCCCACCTTATCCCATAACATGACTGGCTATCACTGGACCTTGGGAGGTCATATTTCTGGCCACAGCTCACCAGGTGTTGGCTTCACCAATGCACGGCTCTTTCCTTTGATCATGTTGATGGCCTAGCTCTAAAATGTTACTTTTCCTACTTCATCTGGAAGTAGCAGGATGTTTTTTGTTGTAATGGTCAGTCATGGTAAAATGAACAACATAATATTCCTTTAGATGGCTGCTGGTAATATCAGTTGGTGCTTTCATCTGTCTTTAATGTAGAGCAGGTATAAAAATTAGGGGAAAAAATCTTTCCCAGACTAAGACATTTTGGCCAGCTTTACTCCAGTGCATCACAGGTACTGTGTTTGCACACACTAAAGGAGTGCACAGCTGCAGTAGCTCTTGCTTGTTTGTGGCTCTGCTTCTTTTTTGAGGTGGTAGCACAGCTTGCAGAGCAGGGAGGCACCTGCCCGGAATATATACAACAATAGATCTCCCTATGTCTCCCAGTTGGACTTCCTAGCCTTGAGGATGTCCTGCTCAGCTGTTCCCATTGCTTCTGCTTGATCCCAGTCTCTTCTGTTTCAAAACTTCAGGACTCAAAGTACATTACACTTTGTGTCTCCTGTTATTTCTAGAAATCTGTCTTTTTGTGGCAAACACCGTTAAGGAGCAAATTGGCAAGAGATGGTGGCCTTGTGCGCTCAGGGACGGCATTATGATACATCTTGTTGTGCAGCTGAAAGGATTTAACTTATTTAATCCTTTTCTGTACTTTTGGCATCATTTTTCATGGTACTTATCAGAGTGGAGCAATATTTCAGCAGGTGAGAGAATCAGCTTCAAGAAGGTATTCAGAATGAACGTGCCATAAAGCAGTACCAAACTGGGATCTCATTCAATTTCTGCAGTCCCTTCACAGTCACTTTTCAGAGTTTCACTCTTCCTACTCTATTTTCCACAAGGTCATTCAAATGTAAAAGTAATCATTCAAATGCAAAGGGAAGGCCCTTGGCATTAGACAGGCTAAGGTGCCAAAGGCACCCTGCAACTCCAATGTACACACCAAGATTTTCTCATCTGTGTTTCATCCCCATAACGAGGTTTTCTCTTCAGATTTATTAATGTAACCCTACAAATCATATACACGTGACTTCAGGGTCCAGCTTATACCTGGTAACTATTCCATTAGTACATTACAGTAGCATTTCAATAACTGGGGTAAAGCTTCAGCCACCCAAGCATAGATATCTAGGGCATGACTGGGGGATGTCCCTTCATGACTTCAGCTGCCACCCCAGGGAGGTGAGGGTCTCATGCAGATCCCTCGCTGTATCTGCCAGCCATGTGCAAATGTTCTGGAAAGTCAGAGGTATCAAATGTTGAGGCACCTGTGTTGAGGTGATTGAGTCCCACTGTATGTCTATACTTGCCTCTTGGACAGTTGCAATGACTAAGCCTTTCCAGTAATTGGTGCTGCTTCTTCCTCTGATAAACTTCTCTCTCCAGCTTTTGAAATCCTCTTGGTAATGGCTGTTTGCCCTCTAAGATTGCTGCTGAAATAGCTGAAATGGTCTCTCTGAGCAGAATACATAAATGTTGTGTCCTTATAGGTGTATCTTCTCCTTGACTATGGACGTGTATAAAATAGTTTTGCTCCATAGAAATATAGTACTCCTCTTCCAAGGCAGAAACTGCTTGGTGTCTGTGTCAGCAGCTATACTGTGTTTCTGGCCAAATCACTTTGCTCCTATTTTGTAAGCTTGTTGAAACATACATTTCTGCTCTGATGCTGCAGGCTTTTTGCTTCCCAGCCCCTCTCTGTGCAAACTTTGTCTTCTTTCCTTGTATTAGTTGCTCTGCTGCTCTGCAGACTCTTTCTAATTCTTCAGAGCTTAAATCAGCCTTTTCCAGCAGTTTCTTCCCCAGGTTTCTCTCTGATTCTGATTCCACTCAGGGCATGATTAGTGAATCCACAGACCCTCTGAAAGTTTAGTGAAGACAACCCCATTGTTTTTGGTTTTGCTGATATCTTCTAGGAGCTTTATTCTTCCTAGTATAAGAATTTATAGTGAGAATTTAGCCCAGAAATAAGAGCTTAGACCTGTCCTATAACAATCATGTGCTTGTCAGCTATTAAACAAACCCAATGTCCCGTAACAAGCAATGCTAAAAAATACTTGTCTGTCATCACAAAATGAAAAACAAGAGCTTATGGATGTTTCTTGGAAATTGGTATGATTTGTATGATTTCTTACCCCCCAAAAAAGGCAAAAAACCAGCTGTGTCAGAATGACATTGCCTGAAATAAATTAATTTAATGACAACTTTCCAATTGCTCTTTTGTAGATATAGCAGTTAGCACAATGGCTTTTCATTGTCATCCTGTTCCTGTGTTTAAAAGTAAGGACATCTCTGAAGAGCCTAGTCCTCAAAGTGTGATACCATTGGGCTGCATTTTGTCAGTATTGGGAGTATTTAGGCAACTCAGCATCAGGTCCACACTGCCTTAGAAAAGAGCACACTATTTAAAAAATTAAAGTTGTTAGTGGGTCTTCCATATTTACCTCAGATGATGAAGCCTTCTCAGGAATTCCCTTTTTGAACTTTCCTTGTAAGCATCAGGGCTCAACCTTCCCATTTTTCCCCATCTCAAGCCAAAATTCTGGCAGCAATGACTGCTTGAGCTGGGCCTTCAGCAAACTCAACGTGTAAGACTCGCAGTAGAACAGCCAGTGATTTCATCATTTGGGGAATTAAATTTTCAAGTTGTTTTTTCTTCGGAATCACTTTATAAAAGATTCTGAAAGCAAGTTGCAAAGGAGACCATAACTTTCGTGATGATGAATACCGATGCAATTTCTTTCCCTCCGCTTCTCTGCAGAAGTACCCTTGTTTTGTGTCCTGCGTCCTTTGTGGCAAACTAACTGTCAGGAGTTTGGGTTTTATTTTCTTCTTTCTTCTTTTTTTTCTTATCAGACAGATTTTACAGATTAGTATCTTGTATCTTTGTAGCAAACATTGAAACCCATAGAAAATCCACAGAAAACCCCACCTATTTATGATTAATTCCCTGCAGTTTGGAGTACTTGATAACGTCTGACAGATCCGTGGCAAAAGCCAATGTCATTTCACAACAGAA
>NW_008824338.1:4048795-4051661 GCF_000699105.1 Pygoscelis adeliae
TGCAAGTAAATAAACCCCAATTCCACATCTGATTAGAGAAGATGTATGGAAGGCATGAACAGGACTGGCCAGATGCTAGACCATATGATAAACACCGAGGATCATGGAACCATATAAAACTGGGCATTTATATGGTACAGCTGGTTATGCATAATCTTCTCCTAATTTATAAGGCTGGAGCATCTGGTCCATTGCTGTTGCTCTATCAGCTTTTCCGGAGCCCTGTTCTTGAATTTCTGGTAGCTGAATACTGCTCTTCTGAGTGCCAGTGGAATGGGAAGTTAAAGCCATTACAGTGGGAGATAAGCTCTTACTCCATCCGACAGGTAAGATGATGTTCAGCCATGGTCATAAGAGAAAGAAGGGTAGGCCCTTGTGGGATGGGCTCCACTTCACATGAAGATCGGTAACTGCAAACTCTGAAAGACATAATATCTATTTCTCATTGGCGGGACCCTCAGCCGCGACACAAGGACTTGGCCAGATGAGGCCATTGCGACAGGCCATGCCCGTGACTGCAGACATCCCCCAGTGACACGGCACGTGAGGGCTTACAGAATTGGTTGCACAAGTCCTGCTTTTGTTACACTGCTTGGTCTTCCCCACCCTATGCCATAGCCCTAGAAGCCAGCATTTATTTCTCTCTTTCCTGAAACAGAAGCTGGCATTTGGCACTTTGTTAGAAAATGCCTGCTCTGTAAGTGACTAAAAAACCAAGAGAAGGGTGTTTTCAGCTGGGTCTTGCAAACTTATGGCCAGAAGGAGTCAAGCCAATGATGTAAAGTCATCCTGCACTGAGTGGCGTGCACGTGCACTAACCACTGCAGAGCCGTGTGCCAGCCCGGGCAGCTCTGGAGAGGTGGACCCACAGCAGATGGTCTCCTTGTGTCCATGAGAAGGAAAGGGAAGGAGGGCTAGAGCTCACTTTTCCAGGTATTTCCAAACTGACTCGCCTGCAGGAAAGCCCCAGCTGTAGTTTAGGGAGCTCTTCCTCCATTCCACCCTCATGGAGACGTGAACAGCAGTGCGGCATACAGGCTAAGGCACAATGAAGTTGTTTTTAAAAACTACAGCATTACCAAGGCTATCTAGAAGCTGTGGGTGCAGATCACCCAGCCGGTATATGCTACAGCAAAGTACCTCTCCCTGCAGGAGCCCCATCTTGTGAGCCCAGTAGAGCATGTCTTGGGAACATGCCACTACTGCTGGCTGCAGAGAAAAAACACAGCCCCAGCCATTTTACCAAACCCTTCCCCAGTAAAATTACATGTCAGAGCAGAGCTGAAAGGAAATTTGCATTTCAAATGGAAAGAGAAAATTGGCTTTTGCAGAACATCATGGGGTTGGCAATAATAAATGCTGGTACCGTCAGAATGGAAGCGAGTTGTTCCTGCAACTCTTGTGCTGCTTTCTGTAAGCCTGCGTTGTTGCTGAGGAAGTGAAATCTGGTTAGCAAACATAACAATGCAAGACTTCTTCAGACCTTTTATTGTTTTTCCCAGTATACGTGCTGCACATTTTTTACAATTTTATCAAACTGAAAAACTTTCAGGTTTCCAATATCTCCATAGATCCATAGCATGGCAGCTGTTATATTTCTTACCAGGTCTGAACGCTTCAGGTACTCCTATGGCTCTGCTTCTTCTTTTTTTTTTTTTTTTTTTTTAATGTCTTCTTTAAGATTTGAGAGCCCTAAACAGTTTCATCCTCTGCATCTGACATAGGTACAGTATCTGGCATTGTCAGAGTCTGTTCCCTGACTAGGGTTAGTAGATGTTACCTTAATAAAGCTTTATCTTTGTGTAACAACGGCAACATGAGCTGCCCTAAGTTAAGAAGTGAATTTGAGAAAGAAGTTGAATTACTACAGATACTGTTTTCAAGCTGTGATAACCCACAAGTGGATGAAGTCACCACTGCTGAAATAGAAGACAAGCTATTTCTTAATAGTTTGCCTGGACAGTTTTATTTTGGTTCTGCCCAGTGCAAGAGGGGTGGCAGGGCAGTGCTGGATCTGAGATTTGTCATGGTGCTAGGTACTATACAGAGATTTAATAAGCCTTGCTTCCCCAAAAAACTTACCTAAATTAAGAAACTGTGAGATATGGCTGGGGCAAAACAATTGTAAGAAATGGGAAAGGAGCAGAAAGGGAAGCGTGGTGAAAGAAACCTTGTTTTATGGACTGGATATGTGGACACAGCTAGATGCCTGCAAATCTGGTCATTCAAATATATCATGTGTTAGAACCAGATGATGGAAATATTTAATATATAATGTTGTCCTGGCTTTGGCAGGGATAGAGTTAATTTCCTTCCTAGTAGCTGGTACTGTGCTGTGTTTTGGATTTAGGATGGGAACAAAATTGATAAGGCACTGATGTTTTAGTTGTTGCTAGGTAATGCTTACACTGGCCAAGGACTTTCTAGTTTCCCATGCTCTACCGAGTGAGAAGGCTGCAGGTGCACAAGAAGCTGGGAGGGGGCACAGCCAAACTGGCCAAAGAAACATTCCATACCATGTGACGTCATGCTCAGTACATAAACTGGGGAAAGCTGGCCGGGGGGGGCTGCTGCTCGGGGACTGGCTGGGCACCGTTCGGCGGGTGGTGAGCAACTGTACTCTGCATCACTTGCTTTGTGTATTATTATTATTATTATCATATTATTGTTATTATCATTTTATTTCAATTATTAAACTGTTTTTATCTCAACCCACAAGTTTTTCTCACTTGTGCTTTTCCAATTCTCTCCCCCATCCCACCGGGGGAGGGAGGGGGGGAGTGAGCGAGCGGCTGCGTGGTGCTTAGTTGCCAACCGAGGTTAAACCACGACAGTCCTTTTTGGCGCCCAACGTGGGGCTCGAAGG
>NW_008824338.1:4054216-4083778 GCF_000699105.1 Pygoscelis adeliae
ATTGTACTGTGCATCACTTGCTTTGTGTATTATTATTATTATCATATTATTATCATTATCATTTTATTTCAATTATTAAACTGTTTTCATCTCAACCCACGAGTTTTTCTCACTTGTGCTCTTCCAATTCTCTCCCCCATCCCATCGGGGGGGGGGAAGTGAGTGAGCGGCTGCATGGTGCTTAGTTGCCGACTGAGGTTAAACCACAACAAATGTCCTCTTTCATTTTGGTAAAGGCAAGAGTGACAGCATTCACTTACTTAAGCACAGCCTCCTCCCAAACGCCTACTGCCAGCGTCCTGGTGCAGCTCTCAGTGATGTTGCCTCCAGGTGAGGTGTTAATGACAGACCATGAAAAATGTTTTGGATGTGGCTTAAGTGAACTCAAGGTCTGTTACTTAAACTGAACCGATCCACCCTTGTGTATGTGAATTAAGGGAAAAGTGGGTAATGATTATGTAGCAGGGAGCTCCATTTTTCCCAGGGCTTGCTTTGCCCTCTTGTGTCTGGCCCACTCTCACCTCCTCTCATTTAATTTGCAATAACAGAATGCAGTTAAGTATTAAGATTCTCTTTACTTACTCCATTACTTATAGACCTTGGAGATCTGGAAAAGCCACTTCACCTCTCCATCCTGGCATGGCTTAGTGGATATATACCCAGACCTTGCCCAAGAGATCTTTTCCCTTGTGAGATGAAGACTAGTAGGAGTAAAATCATTAGAAATCATAGGTGATGGTCAGCATTCATTCACCATTTACTGTGAAATGGTTGAAATAGATGTCTCTTCCCTTCAACTGTCTGTCATTGACTGAAAGTGAGGATCTTTTCTGTTCCAGTTTAAATGAACTCCTGCCCAATCACGTGCTGGTTTCACTATCAGAAATGTTATGTTGAGGGCACTGTGAAGACATTGTGAGCGTGGGGTATACTCCTGTACTGTACAGTTCTTATTTTAAAGAAAGGACACTTTTTTTCATCTTCTGTTGCAACCTTTGTTCTAGAAGAAATAAGATATCTGAAACTTCTATTTTATAAATTGTATTTTAATTCCAAGGCTTAAAATAGAAAAACCCTAGAAACAATCTTAAGGATATTTTCACAAATACTTTTTGCTTTTTTTTTTTTTATATTACAAGGCTGTTTCCCTTGTAAATGCAAATACATACCGTCGTAAATAGTAATATAGGACATACAAAGAATCCTTGGCCTTTGTGTAGCATAAAAGGATTGTGATGAATCAAATCATTTAATGTAGCAAAGGTTAATTTAAAAAGTATCCAAGTATGTATTCCAGACATAGATCACGGATGTTGATTTACAGCTGGATCTGTGATGGAAGGCATCTTCCACCATTATCCCTGTACCTGGGAAGAGAAAGAGAATTGCTGCTGGAGAGCGCATTTAAGCTGGATGGTATTCAATTTAACTGAAAATGCAACACATGCCATTCACCTGCATGCCTCCTGTACCTCTGCAGGTTGTTCAGAAGTCCAGCTCTAATCTGAGCTTCCAACCTTTTGCAGTACTGGGAAAGCAAGCAAAAATGCAGGAAAATCACCTACCACTAAGGAGGCAGGCTCCCTCCTTAGCCTAACCACACTGACCAAGTCTCAAGAGAGACCAACGTTATGCATCATATTATGAAGCAGAAGAAAGAAAATCTTTTATAGTTAGGGTACTGAACCGAGAACAGAAGAACAGGTTCAAACTTGATGTTTTTCCAGTTTTTCTCCATTACCCCTATAAAGGGAACAAATCTGAGCTTACTTCAGTAGACTGAAGTCTAGTTTGGCTTAGGTCTTTATACACTCTGTGCCTTGGTACCTGCAAGGCAGGAGTGATAGTAAATCTCTCTGCTGGGCATATGATACATGAAAACAGTCTAGTGATTGAGGTAAGTAAACAAACAGATTTTTCAGACCAGCTAATTGAGCTAACTCTTGCATTTTGGCCCATGGAAACTCATGAAATTTGATAACTGGTTTATTTTTAAACACATTACACCTGAAGAACGGCCGTGGAAAGAGGACAGGCTCATTTGAATTAATCACATCAGATAAATTCCTGAACAGAATTGCAGAGCTTGCAGCAGAATTGCATGTTAATAAAGTTGGAGGTCACTCATTTTCCTAGTTAATTATTGCTTGACAGCAATAAAAACTGATGAAAGCAATACTATGTATAACTGTTTAAAGAAAGGGAAGAGGGAGGTGTTTCTGAGGACCGTGTCAGCATGCAAATAATTATCCATGCCATTCCTCTAATCTCCTTGGCCGTACATTCTTACCTGGTGTGAAACTAGCTGAGATGATGTAAGAACTCTGGCTAATATTGTCATATGTGATGGCAGTTTTTATGCCACACCTTTTTTTCTCCTTTTGGAGAGTATCTGCCTTTGGTGAGGGGATAGCTCTTGACTTCCAGAGTCACCTCCAGTTTCAGCTGGTGACTTACCTGTTGCAGAGGTGCCAGGCCTGTCACTGCAGCATGGTGCATTGCCTGCTGCTGTAGGCACTGCTGCGGTCCAGCATTGGCACGTATGTTTTAGCCATGATGCAGTAGCTGATTCCGGGCCTCAAATCTTCTATTTTAATAACCTTGTCTTTTCCTTCGTACACCAGGACTCTGTGTTGCTTCAAACAGAGCGGAGTAAAAACAACCAGACAAGCACATTACCCTAGCAAGTGTGTCTGTGTCTGTGAGTAAAGTTAGATAAGAACAGAGGATGCAGAGCAGCACGAGGACTTGCACAGTGTCAATAGCATTAATAATTTATTTATGAATTTGAAAGAAAATTCTCCCTCCAAATTCCCCTCCTGTCCCAGTTTTTTACTTTAGGTCTTAGAGTATGAAATGCTAAGGTGATGGGAAAGAATAAAGGGAGGAATTACAACTCAATTGAATCAAATTCAATTCCTGAAAAATAAGCCTACTTGGTTTTCAAATACTTGCACGGTCATCAATGCTCTCACAATCCCAGAAGACTATTTCAACTGTAAAACAAGAATGATGTGCCCATACTTCCCTGGCTTTTCAATGGTAAAGGGTTCATATTTGAATATGCACTTACCTCATCTAGCAAGTTGTTAATTATGAAGACTTGATATAGCAGATCATAATAATTTGTCATTGGTATCTTGCTGCCTCTCTTCCTTTTGTAAGGAGAACGTGGAGCCTGGAGCTTTAGTATTATGGATTTGTTGCTATGAACCACAGTTACCATCGGAGGTCCTATCATAGCTAAGGAAAAAAGCCAAAGCTATGAACACAATTATAGTTTATTAATAATGTTTCACAGAATGCAGTTGGAGTCCGTTCAACTATTTAACATTCTTGTTACCAGCAATATATTATGCTGTATTTACCATTAAAGTGCCACTTTGTAAATCCTTACTTCTTGGTGGTTATTGCTTGGGACATTTTGGGGTGACATTTCCTGTATTTGTAAATCTATCTTTGAGCCAAACTTTTTGAAATCTCTCAGAGCTGCATGTTGCTGACTGGAGGCCGGTCAAGCAAAATGCTTTGGATTCTTTTCCTTGATTTCCCCTTTGCCCTGATTTACCCCTGCCCCGCCCACCCCCCCGTATTTATCTGTGTGTTTGGACTGCATAAAACAGCTATTTGAACCATTTCAGTTATGCCAAGGACGCAGTTTCAATCATTAATTTCAAATTTTTTGCAATCTGCTTGGTTAAACACAGCTAAGGGTTCAAGCTAGTGCCTGCATACCTGTGCATGCAGCCCCAGAGATATGGGGAGACAGGACAGCAGCTGCCCCACGCGTCTCTCCAGGAGGAGGAGGTGGCACAGGGCAAGACGGGCTGTTGCTGCTGCAAGGTAGTTTGCACTTCAGGGCTGTGAAGTGACCTGCATTGACATTCACAATTCAATTTTGCATGGCCAGTCAAGGAAAACTGGTTAATTCACGGGGAACTTACTGGTAGGTACACTGGTACTGTTCAGTGTTTTGACAGTGCTCCAATTTCTAACATACTATGGCATTATGACTGTACTAACTAATAGCTTTGTGCATGTCCTTTCTAAATACACTGCAGTCAGGAAAACACATAAATGTGAGAAAAATGGTGGCCACACAGCTCTCAGCTCTCTTCTCCCTTTTCTCCCCAAGCAGAGAACGTTTCCTTCTTTTCCACCTTGTGTCCGGTCCTTCCAGCGGCTCCAAAAACAGCTGAAAATAATTTGTGTAGTTCCATGCCTTGAGGAAGAGGTTGAGTTAAAGGGAGCCGGGCACTTCTGATCCCCTAATTATTGGTAAGTGGCTACTTATCCATAAGTGGTTGGCTTTCAAGCGTGGGGGAAATTATTTTATCACAACACTTCACCTGAGAGCTATTGACTCGCAATTTCTTTTGGTACAGCTTTGTGGCTAGAAAAGGATTACTCATGTTTGCAAATTGTGAGCAGAAATTATGTATTCCATGCCACAGAAAATCCAATTCCTTTCTCAGAGAGACCCATATGTTTGCACTTACTTTCTCGCCAGGGACTGAATCTGCAGCTGAGGCTCCAGTCGGAATAGACACCAGCTGATGCGGCTTTCACTCTGCCGTAGTAAGGCTCTTGGATGTCAGAGGTCTCGTTTGTTAGGTCACAGACATGGTTTTGAATCCCCCAGCAGTCGTCTTTGTTTTGCCACGTGCTCTGCCCATACCTATGGAGAAAGAGGAGGAAGGATGTAAGCTTTAGCTATCGCCAACTGGGTCCGTACACATTTTTGACCCTTTTAACTCGGCGGTACTGACAAGCGTTCTGCCATGGAAATTAACTCCCTTCAATTTGATGGCAGGGAAGGTTGATTTCATGGGTGTTTGGGAGCTACAGGTTTCTGTCTTTTCTGAAAGAAACCTAAAGCAGAGATGTGGGTCATCAGCCCTGTAGGAAGCCACTGCATACTTGCCCCTCGGAGAGGCGGACGACCTTTAGCTTAGCCAGTGTGTTCAACAATGGGCAGAATGCCAGTTTCCAACAGCTAATTTCTCAAAGGCAATAGTGATTTCAGGTGCTCACCGTGCCAGGGACAGGAGCGTACCTCCACTGAGGACCAGCCCCTAGCGCTGCCTCAAGTTTGCCATGCGAGGCACCCTGTGGCACTGTCATGGGCAAGGTGGGCCACAAAAATACCTTAAATGTCCTACTGCATAAGTATCTGACCTAGCTAGACCTGCTTCAGGCAAGCGGTTGGACCCGGTGACCTCCAGAGGTCCCCTGCGAACTACATTTTTCTGCAACTCTATGGTGCAATGAGGGTGCAGAGCGTATTGCTGGAGGTACTTGTTCCCTGCCTGCCTCGGGCTGTTCAGCTGCACCTTGTGGGCTACTGGTTAAGTGCAGCAACAACGGAGAGCTGGTAGCCGAGCAGGACGTGGCTGTTCCCCAGGTAAGGGAAGAAATCCATGTCACCTCAGAAATCCCTTTGATGTGCCAAGCAGGGATGGGCCCCAGCCCGGTGGGAGGCTGGAGTTCCCCTGGTACTTACACTTTATACTGCACAAAGTAGACTGTGTCTCTTGCCTCTCTGGCCCTCCCAGGCTGCCAATGCAAAGTGCTGTTGAAGTTTAATGAACGAAACTCTACCTTCTGCGGCTTAATCAAATCTTGCAGGTTCCGGTTTTCCAAAACTAAAATTGCTGCAAATAATAAGGAACAATAACATAATGTGTTTGTCACAGACACGCTCCTCCGTATTGAAATCAGGGAGTATTGCTACAGCTCATTTGGTTTCATGACTAGCAGACTGCAGGGAAAATAAATCTCCTGGATCTCATGTTCAAAACTTTCCAAGTCACAGTGACCAGATCTAGCAGTTAACAGAACAAACACATTTAGTATTATGAAAGGAACACTTTTATGTGGTTTGGTTTTGTTTGGGTTTTTTTTTCATTTTTCCTTAGTGAGTTTACTGCTGTGAAAGATGCCTGATGGATCAATTAAACCCTTCGGATCAATTCACAGAGCCTGCAGTAAGCAGCCCCATCAGTAGTTAAAGTCAAGCGCTCTTTCCTCCACATCTCAGCTTTAACCTGCAGGGATTATAGCTGCTTTAACTGTTGCCACAGCCGCGTTTATCAGCTCTTGCCTAATAAAAAACAACCTGAGATTCACTGCTTTCCCAGTCTGCACTACTGGAAAAAGCTGCCTGACAATTTTCAAGATAATCTGTTTTCAAACTGTGATGGTTACTGATGACAGAATCAGTTAACAACCTCTCTGAAGCATCCAAATCCTAACATTTTTCTGGGTTTCGTGACCCAGATGACTGCAGCTTTATCCCTGGCATATCACAGAATCAGGTAAGACTTGTACTAGTTGAACTGAAACTGGTAATACAGCCATGAATGAATTTAATGGGCAACATGCTTGTTTTATCTGCATTTCGGAAGCTTGAAAGACAAAATAACAGACTAATTTGGAAGTGACTGGAATTTTGAAACCCACCATAAGATCCAGAGATTTCTTGACTCATCCAGAGATTCAATAACAGACCCAGCGCCCCACTCCCCGCATAGGAAAAGAGCAGAAAGCCTTTACTTACTAGTTATCTCATCCTGAAGTAGGTGCATCAGTAAGCAGAGGGAGGAAAGCGTGATCCCCCTCATGCTTAGGAGAGCAGCTCCATGACTGAAAAGCATCTCTCTTCCTCTTGGGCATGTCTTATGAGGAAGTAATTGTTAAACACTCCAGAGTTCCCCTTATTTTCAGCGGTTTCCAAAATCCCCGGTTTGGCTTTGGTTTAATCTAGCTGAAAAACACATGAGTTGCTCTAAATTAAACATAAGCAATTGTTGTTACTTGGCAGCTGTGGTCACTCTGAAGTTTGGAACTAATTATGAAGCAAACCAGCATGAAAAAGGTCCTTTTTTTTAAGGCACTAATTCCCAAATGATGTCTGGCAATATTGCTTTATCCCATAAATTTGTCACACAAGCTTGCTTGCTTGCCATGCTAAGATTTTTATGTATTTATGTATTTATTTATTTATTTATTTATTCACCTCACTAGTCGCTCAGAGCTGAAGAACACAAGAAATTTTGCTGCAAACATGGAAAAGACCTACCCATGGGATGTCATCTGTTTTGGTGGCCTGTCTTCGGGTCAAATGCAAGTGGACAGAGTTTGCAGATGTGTTCGTGGCAGGACGTCATCTAGGAATATATCATCAGAGGAACAAGGGACTGTGAAATCGCTGCCAGCCGTGCCGTTGGGCAGCGCGTCCACACCACGCTGGCTGCTGGAGAGATGCTGGGAGGCCAGGGCAGCTGCAGCACTGCCAGCCTCTTGGCAGGGAACAGGGAGGCGGGCCCAGCCCATCGGGCCAAAGTGCCACTCTGCTTTGGACTTTCAGACTGCCAGGAGTCATATGCCCTGACTGGTGCGGGTGTGCCGCCACGCTGCCTGCACAAATATTGGTGTTTGTCGCCGCTGTCCTCCGAATCCTGCCTTTCCAATATGTGCATCCCTGCGAGCCTGACCCCAGGGCTGGGGATGCCGGGGCTCCGTCGCGAAAGCGATCTCGCTTTGTGTTTGTAAATGCTTTAACGCCATGTGTGCGCCTGCCCGGTAGGAGCCAGTTTTTGTGCTCCTGGGATGGATGGAAAGCTCAGCTGAGTCAGTCGCTGGCGGCGAATGTGGTGCTGCTGGAGGCAGCTGGGAGCCTGCTGGCCCTCCTGCCCAGCCTTGCCCCTCACTCTTCCCTCCCCCAAAGCTCCTTGGCGCTGACGTCCACATGTACTTCGCCGCTCATGCACCAGCACATCTGGGCAAAAGTCAGGACGCATTCTCCTTTTGCAAGTTCACGTTGACAAGCAAGAAAAGAAAACCCAGATTTTGTACGACATAGCGCAGCACTACGTAACGACGCCCACCAAAGAAATAATGGACGTGAAGGCTACTTGTCTGCAGAAACAAAAATTTGCCTAACAATCATCTTTACTTCGGGAAAGGTGGCAGCAAAACACCTGTCAGGTCAAAAAAGTGCAAGTTCTGGTTCAAATGAGGGTATTTTTTTATTTAAAGGCAACCGGTTATACTCAGCAAACTGGACAACATCTAATCAAGAAGCTGGCCTCGGTCAGATTCATGGGCACAAGCTCGCAGTTCAGCAATCACCTATACCTCATTATCCAAGCACCGAACCTGCAGCAGATATATTAAAACCCTAGATGCGTAGCTTTGCATAATTAACTAGTTAACCCAATTAAGGGAATTAGAGAACTGAGAAGAAATGCAGAAAAAACCCCACCCCAAAATGGAGGTAGAAGGCAGAAAGGCCACCCTGCCATCACCGGCTGGGAATTTTTTATCTATCCATTTCCCAATCACATTTTCAAAATACAATGACCTTTAAGTGGTTCCCCACACCAAATGCAATTAGTATTTCATCATGTTATATGAGCTCAAGTGTGGGAATAGGGAACTTTTATAAACCAATCACCAGACTGAAATGTCATCAAAGTTTAGTCACAGGTTGTGTATTTGCTTACTTGAATTGTACCAACACACCTTCCCGTCCCCCACGTAACAGCCCATTGCCAGGAGCTGAAGCGTGGAGCTTTGCCAAAACTGCTTTTGATGGCGGTTCCTCCTATGAATGCAGAGCTGAGGGCCAGCCTGCCTGGCGCCAGTGGTTTTTGCTCAGAAAAGGCTGCTCCGCCGCGTGGTGAAATGGTGAAAGAAATGCCTATCCCGTGGAAAAACTGGGGGTTTCCTGTGCACTGCACTCTGATAGCGCTTTATCTGCGATTGGGTTTGGCAGTCTGAAGTAATCGGTAACTCTTCACATAACTTTTGTGATTATTGAAACAGCCACTGGTAATCCCCAGGTTATTAGCATCCGTAACATTGTCCTACTCATCAACTTCAATCGTGCTTCTTCAGTGCTTTGTGTGATGAAAATAGCTACAGTCAAACAAGTACCAGCTACACACACATATACAGACATGTACATACATACACGTCTTGAGTTTCATAGAATACATGCATAGTACATTTAAAAATGTAAACAATTGAGGAACACTACAGGATGACGTGCACTGCGATGCTGTTTAAAATGTGAATGAGAACTTTTAAAAAACAATATTGTTTAAGAATACTCTGAACAGTACTATATGAAGAAATGGAAAATGAAAATGCATTACTTTCACCAGCAGAGTCCACATAAATAGTTATGCTACTAGCTCATCCTAGCTTACACTGAAGCATCTTGTTGATCCAAACATTTGTGAAACGGCAGTACTGATGTTTCTGTGAACTGACATAGAACCATGGGCATGAGAACTTTTTCCATTCCTGGAATAAAAACCTATCCGAATGCTGGGAAAACAGATTCCTTTCTCTTGAGGACTGGATATTGCTACACAACGGTAAAAGTCAAGTACATTCTTGCTGGAAGCTGCCTGACTCATCCAATCTGATAGCACCACCTCATTGGTTTTGTGTGGGTTTTTTTTTATTTTTCCCTTGAATGAGTTGTTTCCCATCCATAAGAGGAGAAAATTCAACCCTGGAACTGCTTCTGCAGCACCACCTTTGGCTTTTCAGATGTGAGTCTCTGATATTTGCAGTGGATGTGAGGGTGGATTTCGCTTAAACGCCTGGATGAGGGTGCGGGAAGATGAAGGAAGGGGAGAAACTCCCGAAGCGTACAGAGAATACTTCTAGTAACTGGCAGAGGCCAGACAAGTCTCTCTCATGTGTGGCATTTCACACAAACTGACAATAAAAAATGAGTGTTTCAGATTATTCTGGACACAAAGACTATTCTCAATTGGGCCGTAGTTTTCAGGCTTTTACCCTTCTAAGCAGCCAGCATGGGCTCACAGAAAAACCTGTCTTGGGAGGGGGCTCTGGAGGTCATCCAGTCCAGCCTAATGCTCAGAGCAGGGCTAATGGCAGTGTTATCCCACACTTAACCACTTTCAGTGTGAGTTTTTCCACCATATACCTAAGTGGGATTCCCCCACTGCAACTTATGACAGCTGCTTTTTGTGTTTTGATTGGAGGCCTCGGAGAAAAGTCTTTCTTTTCTGCAAACGTTTGCATAGTTGGCAATTGCAATTAGATCCCGTCCCCAGCCGTCGCCTCTCCCAGCTGAAGGGACCCAGCTCCCTCGGCCTCTTCCGGTGTGTCGTAGGCAGCAGAATGGCCCTTCACCAGCTCAGGGGGGACTGCGAAAATGAATCAGTACACACACAAAAAAAAAGAAAAAAAAAGAAAACCCCCACAGTCAGGCAGGAGGGACTTTTTGGATTTTTTTTTCCCTGCCCTTCAGGGAAGAGGCATTGCATCACACAGGTTCTTACAGAGAAGTTTCTGAGGAAGCAAGGCTGACTTTCACTGCACAGTGCGTGACTTCGCTGCCTCCTGCCCACAGGTATGAACTGTTCAACTCTCACTGTTAAAGGGCTTGGGTCATCATTTTAAAGATTATGGTTAGAAATTCCCAATGCTGTAGCTGCACCTCAATAGTGAGACATCTGACCATATTAAAAATGAAGATCGGCTGAAGGCTTGCTGTGTAGCAAGTCATTATTTGCCCATACAATATTTATTTAACAATGTGCAAGACACTGAATTGCACCAGAAAGTTAGTAACCAACGCTAACATTCATTAGGAACGGTAGGTAATACCAAACCCCAAAATAGCTCAAAGCCTTTTATTTAAATGACAAGTTTCTTTAAAATTGTCGGGTTTTCTCATTTGCAAAACCATGTGATTTTTTTTCCTACCGCTAAGGAGTACTATGGCTTGTTTAAGCCCATTGAGAAAAAACCTGTTTTTCTTTAGGTTGTGGGTCCCCCACCAAATCATCTACAGACAAAAACCCACCAGCTTAGAGACACGTGGAATTAATATTCCACAGTTTGTTGGTTTTGCTTAGGTAATCTTAATAGTATAGGAAAGATGCCAGGTGATCACTTAGCCAGCAGAAACCACAGATAAGCCTGGAAAGGTACAACACAAACATCGCTCATGCTGTCTTAGTCCGCCTACTAAAGAAAGGAAGGCTCAAAGCCTGGTAGCGCCGATGCTCGCTCTCTCTGACACACCGCCACCAGAAGCAGCTGAGGCGATGCCCGAAATATTACCAGTGTGGGTAGGATATGACTCACGCATTCGTTTTTTTGTAGGCGGTGGTTGGAAGTCTCTGTGCCTGATCACCAAAGCCCTGTCCAGACCACAGACCGTGCCAGGCTGACTCGCCACGCAGCACAAGAAGGGCAAGAGGTTGGCAGACATGCACTGGGGGAAGAGACAGAAGAAACTGGGATGCTTGCCTCCACATCTGTAATCAAGGCTTGGGCTGCAGAAGGAGCAAATGGTTCTGGTAGCTACTTTGGGCAGTAAAACCTGGAAAGATGCAAGATCCAGGGGTTTCCCTGGCCAAGGGGAAAAAAAAAGAAAAAAAAAGAAGAGGAAAAAGGAGGAAAAAAGAAAAAAGGAGGAAAAAAGAAAAAAGGAGGAAAAAAGAAAAAAGGAGGAAAAAAGAAAAAAGGAGGAAAAAAGAAAAAAGGAGGAAAAAAGAAAAAAAAGAAAAAAGAAACTGCCTTTCACTCATCTGTTCTGCAAGTGGAAGTTTGTAAGCATCATGCTTTCCAGCTGGTGGCTCAGTTCTGTGGTTGTCTTTCAAATTCTCAGTATCATCTCTGTATCATCCAAGCTCTAGAAAAGGACTCTATGCTAACAAGAAAAGGACTCTATTCTAAGAGCAATCTTCACCACAACCATCTCCAAATTACTACTGAATTTGTAAACATACCGTAATTTTATGAGCCTTTTTTTTCTTTTTTAATAAATACAATGTCTCAGATCTTGTGTGGATACAGTCTCCTGCTATTCAAGAATCAGCATGCTGAGCTTTTCAGGACAGAATCCTCCACGCTCAGCGTAACTGGTTTTCACACTTCTCAGAGGTGTTTGTTTCGTGTTTACTGCAACGCGGCCATTTAACCAAAAAATCTAGATCACCCTGTGATACTTATTTGCCAAAAAGCTTTGTTCCATATTCTTTTTCTTACAGGAAATGAAATTTGGCACCTCTCAAAATTGCTAGTTTTGCTGCACACCCTGGAAGCAGTTGATAAAGTCACTCAGTAATTAATCACCCAAAATCAGCGTTTTGTTCCAATTCTATTCAGACTTGGGGAGGGAACAGGTACTATACTAATGCCTGATATAAGGCCAGACTGATTCCTGGGATGAACCCACGTGAAGGAAGGGACTGAGGAATGGCAAAGGTGCTCTCTGCCTCTTTGCCTCGATCCAGGTGCTGGCACCGCCCTCCAGCCATTCAGGCAAGCTTTTGCAACCCTTCCTTACCTGTGATAATTTATCTTGCATTTAATCACATTTGCAGCAGGGCGCAATCGTGGCTGTTGTTGTCACAGGCCTCAACTCTACCAAATCTAGTAGTAGAAAGCATACAACGCTACGTACAGTTCCTGCCTTCTGGGATGGGACTGCGTTTGCCCTCCACCCTTCCTAGAATTAACTGAGCTGCTATTAACCTGCAAAAAAACCCCACCCAAAACACTTAAACCCCCAAAACATAACACAAACCAGTCATACCCAGGAAGAAAATACAGTATATTAGATTTTTATTCTTTTCATTCTGTATTTTCAGTCTGAAAGGATTCTACATACTCTTTGTGGAAGGGTATTTTTGAAGGGGCGTAAGTTGTTTACGCAACCTTTCTGAGCCTGCGCTGCTACTCAAGAGATGTCGGCACAGGAAAAAGCCGAATCAGACTTGACATTGCTGCTTACTGCTCTACTGCACACGTTGCAAATATTTGACAACTGCAGGATTAATTTTGCAGAACACACAGCGAGCTGGCTGGCAGAACCGTCTGGTTTGTCTGCATGTAATGCATTTCCTCTTTTAAGCTGTGGCTGGACAGAAGAAAAGAAAACTTCTTTGCCCCAAAATAAATGAAAAATGAGTTCTCAGCCTAAGCAGCTACCCTGTCATTGTCCAATTACACAAATGGGCAAGTTAGAAAACATGAGGGTGAGCACTGTGTTCAAATGACATAAAGAATCCCAAAACCTCAGGAAAGAAAACTGTTTTGACTGTAATTAATTCATAATGGGTTAATAAAAAGCATAATCCATTACTAAAACTCACAGAGTCTGTGTTATAAATTTAAATGTAGTAATTAATGCAGACATAAATTCAAGTTTCTCCATTTGTTCTGACTCTGCTCAATCTGCACAGCCATTTCTAAGAGAATCTGAATTCTTAAGGTATGACTGTTCTTACTGGCATCTGCCCAGAGACAGCACTACTCATAATCTTAAGAAGTTACTTGGAAGGAGTAAACGTGTTGATCAGGAGTAGAAAATGTTTTTAAATTGCACATTCTAGACTTGACAGACAAGTGAAACCAAAATTCTTCTAACAGTAGCCTACATTCTTTTGGGTAAATTAGCATGACATTTAAAGACAAATAGTTGATTTCCAAGATACATGTAAGAATGCACATGCTCGCTATAAGAAGTAAACGTCACACCAATAAGACTCTTGTGATCATTTAAACTTCAAATAACCAGTAAGAGTTTCAAGGAAGCCCAGCTTTCCTTGCTTTGTAGCAATTAATCCAGTCAAACAATGTGACCATTTAATCCTTGTCCATAATTTTAAAATAGAACATAAGGCGAGTCCCCAGGCTCAAGCAATAGAACTGAAGTTATTGCAGACTGCATCAATACCATCAAAGGGCAAAAAAAAAAATTGCAAAGCCGATGATGTAGCCAGATCAGTGGATCAAAGAGCTCCTATGTGTCAGCCCTCATCCCTCTCCAAGATTTCCAAAATTTCTTTACTGAAAGAGTGGTTAAACATTGGAAGAGGCTGCCCAGGGAAGTGGTTGAGTCCCCATCCCCGGAAGTATTTAAAAGACAGGTAGATGAGGCGCTTAGGGACATGGTTTAGTGGGCATGGTGGTGTTGGGTTGATGGTTGTACTCGATCTTAGAGGTCTTTTCCAACCTTAATGATTCTATGATTCTAAGATCAACTACTGGAGTACAGCAAAGGCACCACCTCACACCTGTACAGGAGAGAGACCTCTTTCAAAACAAATGGATATAAATCATGTCCTCAAAGTCAGACTTCCACCGCTGCCTGGAGTGAGTGGTATTTCACCCAAAGGATATCTCAACAAGTGAGAAATGACCTTTGTTTAAAACTAATTCTTCTACATGCTAATACATCTGGTAAGTAGAATACAGTAACTGGCTACATATAATTACACACCCACATATATGCTATACATATCTCCTACAGTGGTTTCTATTAATTTTCAATAACTATCAGGCATGCACTACATACGTAACATGAACTGAGCAAGCTTCAAAAGCAGATTTAATCTTCAGTACAAAAGCTAACAGTAAGAAAAAGGCGAGCACACACATTTGTCTTTTGAGATGTTTTTTAATTCAATGTAAAAATGTAAAATTTACAGTATTTACAAGTAGTAAGAGTTACAAATTCCAGCCAAGAACCAAAGTATGTTCAAAAAAATGGATAATTAAGTTTCTAACGTCAGGAAGACTTGCATTAGACACTAGAAAATACTTTCTAGGGGTAAAGAACTCCTAGAACAAATTGTCTGACGGGGTCATGGAGTCTTTAGACAAATGCATAAGAGAAATGATGCAGCTCTGGGGAGATGAACCACAGACCCCTGGAGGTCCCACATAGCCCAATGATTGCACCCATTTAGAGAATATAGAAAGTCTATTAATAAACAAGGGCTTCATAGTTAGAGGACTAATTTTTTTAAAAACCACACTAAAGAAATCTATGCAGGTCACTTACTTTATAAGATGCTTTGTGTCTGGTTTGTTGTTTTGGGTTTTTTTTTTTAAGACACACTGAAACTATTAATTTGAACCAAGTACAATAGCTCTTATTTATTAATACTAAACTGTTTACATGGCACCACTTCAGAGCAACCAGTTATTTCTAGCCTTGAGAAAAACAGCTCTTCTCATGCAAGTTTCTTTTCCCGCGATCTTAACTAGTGAAGGACTACATACAAATACACATGCCTGTTCTAAGCAACCGGGATGCTACAAGATGTTTTTTTTCCACAGATGTCACTAGATTTGACAAGAATGATTTTTTTAAACTACATCATTATGTGGAAAAAGCATAAAAGCAGAACATTTGATGCTTCTGTGCCAGCAGACAGTATTACCACAATACTTCATTGCTAACTGCAGATCTGATAATAAAAAGTTATGTTGTCCATGCAAAAATGAGAACTAAAGAAGTTCTTAGAAATGTTGTCAGGTATTAGACCAAAGTTTTGTGATGCAATTTCTCTCACACAGGATATAATGTTCTGGAGTCTTACATTCCATCATCTCCCAAATCACCTTTAGGAGACAGGAAGGGAGGAACGCTGAGCAGCCATGACAAGAGTAAAAATCACCTGGAACAGCTTGAAGTGGTGAAACCTTCTACGTGTGTGTGCTTGTTTTGGCTGGGGTAGAGTTAATTTTCTTCATAGCAGCTAGTATGGGGCTATGCTTGGATTTGTGCTGGAAACAGCGTTGATAATTCAGGGATGTTTTCAGCATTGCTGAGCAGTGCTTGCACGGAGTCAAGGCCTTTTCTGCTTCTCACACCACCCCACCAGCAATTAGGTTGGGGGTGCACAAGAGGTTGGGAGGGGACACAGCCGGGACAGCTGACCAAAGGGATATTCCACACCATATGACGCCATGCTCAGCATATAAAGCTGGGGAAGGAGGAGGAAGGGGGGGGGACGTTCGGAGCAATGGCGTTTGTCTTCCAAAGTAACCGTTAGGCGTGATGGAGCCCTGCTTTCCTGGAGATGGCTGAACACCTGCCTGCCCATGGGAAGCAGTGAATGAATTCCTTGTTTTGCTTTGCTTGCGTGTGCGGCTTTTGCTTTACCTGTTAAACTGTCTTTATCTCAACTCACGAGTTTTCTCACTTTTACTCTTCCCATTCTCCATCCCTTCCCACTGCGGGGGGTGGGGGGAGTGAGCAAGCGAGCGGCTGCGTGAGGCTTAGTTGCCAGCCGGGGTTAAACCATGGCAGTGTGTCATACTGGACAGCTGGTACGTCTGTAAAAGGCAGGAATATTAAATGGCTTTGAACCTGTAAATGTTAGGCACTGATATCCTGTGTCAAGGTGCTGTGCATGAATATTCAGAAGCTTAAGCAAACAACTACTTCATCATGAGACTGTTAATTTATTAATTTAAACTAATTCAGTAGTTAAGTGAAAATGCACAGCTAAATACTACCTGACAGCTTTCAAATCACACGGCTCAGATATTTGGTACTACAGAACTGCAAGGCTAACTAGCTGTAGATGGTAAGGCATTTCCACGTTCCCTGTCCCAAGAAGTCCTCACACTGCAGGCTGCCAGACTGTATCCTAGCAGAAATACCATCATGCACTTGCCCTGTTTTTAGGCTCTCTCTTAATACCACTACTAGCAACTGCTGGAAACAAGATTGGGGGAAAATAGAGCTTATTAACCCAAGGAACACATTCTTGTCTCACTGTGGCCTCATGTTTTCAGCTAGTCACAGCTAATAGAAGAATCTGGTGCTTTGCGCACCCTTAAACTTCTTCATTTCACAATTATAAAACCTGCCAGTTGGCCTGAGCAATTTAAACATCTAAACTATCCCCATGCTATTGGCTACTTGTTAAGTACGCAGCACACAACAGAAGACATACCTGCGGGGAGGGTGATAATTCAGTGGCTTTTGTAATTATAGTTCAGAAATTTTCATTAAAAAATACGTTTAACCTTGTGATACTTAAAAGAAGAGTTTGGTTGTGCACATATATACACACACACACGTATGTTGTATAGCACAAAGCACTCATACTCCTGTGCTTGATTTTCAGCTTACAGAGTAACAGTGCCTTTCCATTATATGTAACTACCCGCCATACCAAATTTTTCCCATATGCTCATGATATATTTCTGTGTCATTTCTGATCGATCTTAACATCCTTGTCCTTAACCATATCCTCAGACCTGGCCGGTCTCTTTTACTCACATAGGACTCCGCGTGACTTGAAAGATTCAGGACAATGTGCAATGCAGTAGTATTGTAGGGGGAAGAGAAAAGAATCTGAGACAGTCACTTGGTTTTAAAATGCATCTATCTGCCCTCACACAGGCAAAAAATATCATTCCTCTTCCAGTGTGGCAGCAAAGGAAAACCTTCCAGAACAGAAAGCACTTAATGATCTCTTATGTTCACACAAATTTAAGAGGCTGAGTCTTAGTTAATAATTTTCCTAACAGCACCAGGGTTTCAACATCCACTGTTAAGAATGTAAATCTAACATTTCCAAGAAATTGCATACTTCTAACAGAATAGTTTTGAGGCAGATATACCGAATGCAATGACTACTATAGCTAGTTCCTGATCTTCTTGGGGAACAGCAATATTTTTGGGGACAAAACTGTCAGAAGGAAAACAAGCTACCATTTGCAAGAAGATGAAATACCCTGAGCAGTAGCAAAGAAGATAGTTACTCAGCAAATTGTCTGATCAGAAACCTCTTCCCAAAAAACAAGCTAACCTCATAGTTTCTAATGCCCTATTTGTCCTTTCTGAGCCAAGTTTAACTTAAACATTTACCTGAGATTTACAAAGTCCCGAGGTATTTATTGCAGTTCATATTTATCAACAAACCTACAAAACCTGAAAGAAATGACATCAACTTCAAGCTCTGCACAAGACACAGCTGCTCATCTCTTTAGCAGACATTGCTAAAAGCACGCTTCAGTGGTGAACCATATTATTAACTGAAAAGTCAGTTTAGTTGAAGTTTCAAGTGCAAGTTAATTCTGATTTTCCAAGCCTTCTTGTAACATCAAGAGAGTTACTTTCTGCACTTCTGCAATGGAGATATCTACGCACTAGTAAATCCTAAGCAATAAGTCACCAGCACTGCATTCTAGGAACTCAACCCAGAACACGACATTGAAAAAGTTACTTAGGGGGTCTCACTACATTTGAACATAATGCAGAAACAAATCAAAGCCAGCTAACACATACTGAAATCTTTCTAGTTGAGCTTTCCATTTGTCCTGGTTTCGGCTGGGATAGAGTTAATTTTCTTCCTAGTAGCTGGTACAGTGCTGTGTTTTGGATTTAGCATGAGAATAATGTTGATAACACACCGATGTTTTAGTTGTTACTAATCAGGGTTTTTTACTAAGTCAAGGACTTTTCAGCTTCTCATGCCCTGCCAGCGAGAAGCTGGGAGGGGGCACAGCCAGGACAGCTGACCCAAACTGGCCAGAGGGATATTCCATACCGTATGATGTCATGCTCAGTATATAAACTGGGGGGGAAGTTGGGGGGGGGGTGGCGACCGCTGCTTGGGGACTAGCTGGGCATCGGTCAGCAGGTGGTGAGCAACTGCATTGTGCATCGCCTGTTCTGTATATTTTTTCATCATTATTATTTTCCCTTCCTTTTCTGTCCTATTAAACTGTCTTTATCTCAACCCATGAATTTTACTCTTTTTTTTTTTCCCTTGATTCTCTCCCCCATCCCACTGCGGGGGGGAGTGAGCAAACGGCTGTGTGGTGTTTAGCTGCCTGCCGGGTTAAACCACAACACCGTTACACTGTAACTACAAAATTCACCTGTTTGATTTGGCTCTTCCTAAAGTTATGAAAACCCTGCTAACAGGATCTGTTATCTTCCTGTGAGTAGAGAAGGGAAAAATGGCTATTGTCTGTAAATCTTTGGGAATTTAGTATGTACCATTGTGGTTAATGTCTGGTATCTGTGGGAATGGAAGCAGTCCAGAAAGACTATCTTAAGAATACTCATGCCACTGAGAAATGTTAAGGACAGAAGTACTATGATACTGGTTTTCCTTTAAAACCACCTGCTATAACATGCAAACATTTCTGATAATCCTACAAAAAATATGTTTTAAAACAGACATAATTTTGTATAAATGCACCAATTTGTATCTGTAAAACATCCTTTTTTTCTGAACTAAGCTTCATTAAGAACTATGGTAAAAATTTCCGACAAACAGAAAATACCCATTTGACTACAGGGAAATAACTGGACTGCAGGCATTAGACTTCAAAGGTTTTAAATATAAAAAAATAAAATCGTCATCCTTCAGTTTTCAAAACAATAATCTCATGCTACAAAATTCAGAGGGCTGTCAGACGACAATAACTTATGAACTACAACTTACTACACTACTTTTATATTGTCTCGATATGTGTTTTTAGAGGGAGGTAATTTGGTGTCGTTCCTGAGTTATGTCATAAAAAGGGGAAAAATGGTAGTAATTTTCAACCTGCTAGACAACATGTTAGGAAGAAGTCCTGTTGATTTCTATTAAAAAAAATCATATCGTTCTAAGAATTAGGATAAAAATGCTCTGGAGGAAAGCCGGCTTTTGAATTTTGAAACCATTTTCTAAAGAATTTGTGCAACCACCCATTACACACATTTTTTTTCCAATGACGATCAGCCAGCATGCTAATACAGGAGTTATCCAGAATGTGACATGGTTACACAACGTATCTAGGTGATCCAAACGGATGCACCTATACACAAGTGACAGCACTTTTAAAAATAGCTTTTTTAGTCACAGGACTTATGTTACAAAGGAATAAGCCTTTGTACACTGAAATGTACAAAGTAATGGTCCTGGAAGTACATACTTCTAGTTGCAGAAAAGACTATAACTAACTGCTTCTTGGCCATGGAATCAAATTCTTAAGACATACAGGAAAAGGTTATAGGCATATTCTTACTTAAAAGAAATAGTAGCATTTTGTTTAATATAAAAATACTCTTCAAGAAAACAAGACAAGCAAGAGAATATCTCCAATAAAGGCAAACACTCTCAAATATTTCTTGCACATCTCTAACGCAACCAAGTGAAGGACTTTTTAAGCATTATGTTAATCGAATTAATTTTGAAAAGGATTTGAAACAGAAGGGAATAATGATACAGCTGCTGTTTTATACTCCTTCATGAAGTCTGTTCTCCATAGAGTACTGTTAAAAAAAACCAGAGTGCTATTTCAAACAGGAAATAGTGAGTTATGTCATACACACAAACACTTCTAAAAATGGTTATTATGAAATTTCCCCCCACTTTTCATGCTGTTCTCAGGCACTACTTTCAGTCCCATTTCAGGATCCCACTGTACTAAGTTGTGTATTGGTTACTTTTGTTGGATCAGAACAAGTACAACTTGTAGATGTTTGTAATATAACACAGACTTTCCATAATCTTCAGTAAAGCTGTTCTTCCCGAGTTCTAGTTAAACACTTCAGCTATCCTGGTTAGTCAGTCAGCCTGTAAGCAATCACAGGCTGTTCTTCACCAACGTCTATCAACATATCTAATGGCACATGAGGCTTGTCATAGCCAGGAAACTTGAGACAGCTGCTTGGAATGACTGTTTGTTGTATTTCTGTGGCAGAAACCTCTGTGCCTGAAGAGTTACTGCATATATCCATTTGGTTACTGTCAGAAGTGAAATAACTCTCTTTTACTTTGTGATTCTGTTCATCATCAGAAGATACCTCCCCTGTGCTTTCCTGCACAGATACCTCTTCTGCTTTGGCTGGTGCCTCTGGGGGAGGAACAGAAGATTGTCCTTCACTGGAATTCTTAGGACCAACAGTTTCTTCTTTTGGCTCTACCTCCAGCAAGGTTACTGCCTCATTCGTTGGCAACACTGACTGGCCTGGCATGATGCTTATTACAGATACGTATTTCACCTCTGATTTTGACTCTGGAATGCTGTCTGTGTTCAGGTTTCTTATCACACTGACCTTAAATGGGAAAAAAAAAAATCACTTTTAGTTCCACATAATCTACTAATTTATCAGTTTTATCTTCTGTCAAAGTTTAGAGGTTAAAAAAAAAGATACAAGTTCATAATGCAAATTTAGTATCATTACAACCAATCCCAACAGAAATTAGCAAAATTAGAATCTGGCAAGGTCATTAGCCTCTATCTATGACTTCAGCTGTTTCATTAACACTTTTATGCAAGCTCTCAAAAATGCTTTCTATGTGCAAACACATTTGCAAGGACCAAATCCATTTCATGTCACCCACTGTATTTTAAGTCATTTGAAGTTTGCAACATAGTGGAAAACAGCGAAGGAAGAAACAGCTGTGATACTCTTCAACTAGCTGGAGAAACCTTTCATACTCTATAGCTCATGAGTGTAACCTGCAATGCCTGTAATATTTTGTGGCAACTGTCTCAACTGGGAGGGAAGTGAACTTTGGAAAGAGATCTTTAAAATGACATGAGAACCTTTATGCATACCCAATAGTCATATCTATGCTGAAGCCTTCCTAGTTATTTCTCCTGTGTCACTAAGCACTCCCTCAATGCTGCGACAAACATCAATGTCTCACTTGGAAACCCCTCCAAACTGGAAGAACATATTAATTCCTTCAACGGCCAGGCTCCAGCTTGTTTTAAATGATTATGACA
The DNA here is from genome assembly GCF_000699105.1 of Pygoscelis adeliae. NCBI lineage: Eukaryota > Metazoa > Chordata > Aves > Sphenisciformes > Spheniscidae > Pygoscelis > Pygoscelis adeliae. The sequence goes on from NW_008824338.1 coordinate 4,075,754, forward strand.
TGCCTTCAGGCTGTTTAGAGTCTTCTGATTTTTTTTTGTTTTTAAAGGTGTTTTCAAGAATACATATGAAAAGCAAAGTAGGGTAAACTTTCAGTTGTATGATGGTGTTCCCTAAAGCTAACAGAAAACATAGAGAGAAAGGGTTACTCAATTAATAGTGTCCTTTTCCAAATTTCATAATTCACTACATGTGTATCACAGACTACCAAGTACTGTAGATAAGCTAATTTCTTAATAAAATGTAGACAATCACTGTTTTCTGAGATACTTTGTAAAAAATAATCTGACTGAAAATACAGGTTGAGGCAAATTTGGAAGAAAGGGATGTAGGTAGGAGGAGAAAAGGGGGAGAAAAATAATGTCGTTTAAGAAAAGCTACAAATCGGCAAAAAGAACCTCCCAGCCTGTATTAGTGTAAGAACTGAGTGAGCCATCAAAACCAGACAATCAAATCTGACTGTGCTTTTCAAGAATCTTCCTTGATCAGAAGGTTGTGAGGCTGTATCTTTCCATTCATACCTTCACAGTGTGCTGACTTCATCAGAACTTGCCTTCATCTCTCACTTCAGCCCCATACCTTTCCCCTCAGTTCCCCTGATATCTGTTGACGGTACTGTGGTTTATGCTGGATCAATGAAACTGCTGGAGTTTAAAAAAAAAACCCAAAAACCCAAACAACAAACACCACCACAAAGCAAACAAACACTCCCTGGAGACCAGTTATTTGTAATTTAAGTGAGTTTTACAAACAGATGTGTTAGCACCACTAAGGTGAGGTGATCCCCTTGGGAATCAAGGACTGCCACTGGAAAACTAGTAAAAAGAGCATTAAGGTGGCTCCTGCCACTGAGAATACACCACACTACAACCTAGCTGCCATTCAGCCATCATTCTCTCTGGATGTTCATTTTCTGTTATGTGGAAACAGTCAGAATAATATATAAAGAACATTCAGAGCAATTTTCATGAGTATGTATGGAAACCACCCGTTCATAAGCAGCAGATGCTTAAAAGATAGCTGCAGAAACCAGAATACAATCAATAATGCATAGATACTGAAAATGTTATGAACAGCTAGTAGGATTAATGTACCTTTTGAAAATCTGTTTATATAGATACATGAAAAAATATTGGGTATTTATGTTATACCAACACTGATCTTGAAGGGACCAGCATCTGTAGTTTTTTTGGGGGTAGCAAAAATCTGACTCCAACAGTCACACAGTAAGTGACAAGAGAAGATAATTCTCTGTGTAAGCTGGAGTACTTGAGGAATGTGAATTAAAACCAAATGCTATAGAAATTATGGCTAAAAGCTGCATTAACAACTTCCCATCTCTCCCCATACCAGTACATGCTGTCCTAAAGTTAAAACCCCAAACCAACGAGTTCTTGTTCTGTCCTCTTAGAATTTTCACATGGCTCTAAAAAATCATAGTCCTAAAACGTGTTAAGGGAACGCCTTGTGCTCTACACAGGTTTCTGCATTTCACAGTGCCAGCTGGCAACGCTTAGAGATAGACCCTGAGGATAAAATAAGTACTCTCTATACAAATACATCCAAGACTTTTGTTCTCAAAAAGGAAACCCGTTTTTCTCTTGGTGAGTTTTTGACCAAAGCAAGATGGTGCAAAGACACTCCTATTCCCATCCATGAAAGAAGGAAGCCATCAGAAGAAAACACTCTTGTGGGTTTCCTGGTACCAAAGGTTCTTCAAGAGTCACTGAGTCATGACTACAAGACAACTTAGCAATTCATGCAGTTATTTCTACCTTCAAAGAGAAGAGTCACAGCTTACTACACTAACTGGAATGCCATTCAAAGCATCTCAAGTAACAAGGGTAATGAAGATATGGTTGCTACTTGAAGAAAAGTATTTATTGTAGGTAAGTTAATATTTTTCTTTCGTGCACGTTATCCAATACTAGCAAACTGACAGCCAGTGAGCTTAAGCTGGAGGTCAGCAGTATTTCCTGGCATGTGCAGGTGCTCAGATATCTTCCTGTCTCCAGTGACAGCACCTGAGCTTTCAGGTCTTTCAATGTCTCAGACAACAGGGAGATACACCAGTGAAAGCCAGGGTCAAGGATACATATAAATAACATATCCCAAGGAATCCCTAACAGTTAAGGTAATCAACAGTTTCTTTCTTAACTTTCTTTCCTAAGGGCTTGTCCACCTACAAGTTCCCAGTAATTTTCAGGTACACATTTTCTGGAGGAGAGTTTGAGAGTCCATTTCAAATCTTATTAGGACCTTGACAAAATCTGCATGGCCTTTGCATGGCTCCACAACAAATTAATGCTGGGTCAATGTACAAATAGGAGACTATGTTACTGCCCTATAGACGCTCACAGGAAAAAAAAAAAATCTTCACAAAAGCTAATGAGGCAGCTTCTATCAGTCAAAATTTACAGGAACAATTTCTCCAAATCAAAAATATAACCAAAAAAGCCAGGGTCACAAAGAAACTTTGTGTTTCGTGACTATCTGTAAGTGTTTTACAAATATAGTGAGAGAACACAGCCTTGTCATTCCTGTTGGGCTCAGAAAAAGCACCAGCAGATAGCAGAAAAGTTGACTTAAGTATGAGCTAAAAATGAAAGTCAGTATGTTTCAATGAGTCTTTCTCTTATAGAGTGGGTGTTTTCTACCCACTAAAATATTTGTCACCATTTAGAGATAAGAGGCACTGAAAAAAAAAAAAAAGACAGTGAAGTTAAAGCAGAGGGAGATGCCCATAGCATATCAGTAAATTAAGGTCAGGCTCCTTTTGAAGTGGATAAGCCCTTATCACAAATCTTACATTGCAAATCTAGTACAGGACAAATCACGCACAGGACAAATTGGAGCGACTGAAGATGGTGGGTGGAAGGAGGCGGCCTCTTGAAATACTTTATGTGAGATAAAGAAAAGAAAATGAATGGTTCTAACTACAGCTGGACTGCCGAAACATCAGATTCTTGTGATCCAGCAGATGACTAGCATGATGAAGCCTTGTAAAGGAATCTGTCCCATTTCACCAGAAGCATATTCCTGGTAGGATCCTACTATGAATAAGGACATTTAAAACATTTAAATGAACATTTTCTCTAATAAAGGTAATAATTCAATGCCCATACTAACAGTTGCACTGTGGAAGTAGGACCTGTACATGACTGACATGTTATTCTTGGGAGTCACAAAGAGCATAGAAAAGAATATAAAAGTTCTTGAGATCTAAATGGCAGTGGATTTTTTTTTCCTTTTCTATGGGTATATAAGACTCGCAGCAAAGGCAGCTGCTTGATGGTTACTCTTTCTTATTTTTCCTTCTGTTGGAGAATTCCAACTTGCTGAAAAACACTCAAATGATGTTTTAGCATCTACTTAAAGCCACCAGGAAGCAGATCACTGGAAGGCAGCAGTCCTAAGGTAGGACACCTCGCCTAGCCTTTTAACAGATAGAAAAACTCCCTAGATGTTTCATTTTCAGACGAGGTCAGGTAAAGCACAATGGTCATAACCTGTACAGAGAGAAGTGTCTAGTACACATTCAAAGGTCAGTGACAGGCTCTCAGCTCCAAGAAGTCTACAGAGATAACTTTGTATCATTAAACTTATTATTCATATTAATTATTTACATTATTTATTCATTACTTTAAATGATTAATTATAAAAATAATCAATAATTAATCCTAAGTTATTAATTATTCATTTTACAGTCCCACATTATTCATATCACCTGTATTGAAACTATCCTTACGAGCTCTGCAATTCATATTTGTCACTAGAGACTTCAGTGGAAATGAACAGAATCACAGAATATCCTGAGTTAGAAGGGACCCACGAGGATCATAAGAGTCCAACTCCTGACTCCACTCAGGGCAACCTAGAAGTTAAACCATACATCTAAGAGCATTGTCCAAATGCTTCTTGAACACTGACAGGCTCGGGGCCATGACCACTTCCCCAGGGAACTTGTCTTAGTGCTTGACCACCCAGGTAACAATCTTTATAAATAGTTATAGGTTTCATTCAGCTCCTTAGCAACAAAGCATGATGCGGAATGTGAATCAGACTGTGGTATGCTGGAACCTAGGAAACACAAGATAACATATAGCCCAGTAAATTGAGAATATAGGTACACAAACGAGTTTCTACAAGGTGAGCTAAAGTGTAAGCTCGGAGCATGCATCAGGAAGCTCACAGGAGTTAAGCAGCACACATTCTATTTGTGCAATATTCTTTTTCCGGATCCCTTAGATGCGATACCACAGTGGTACTGGGAAGCCAGAATAACTATGGATCCATTGAGCACAGCACTGCCATTCTGGATGAGCTGTCTTTTGCTATTATGAACAGTCTTCACAAAAATTACTGTGTGCATGTAGGACAATGTTCTGTATTCAGACAGTTACACACTGGTGTGGAGATGAAAAAAACCTCCACTATCTCACTTTTTCTACAAGCCTGTGTGTTTTGATATTGGGGTCTAGCTGCAGATTCTGTCAGACAGGTTTCTCTCATCTGATTTTTTAAAGTCTACAGTGTGAATGGCTATCTCTGAACTAGTCTCATGGCTCCATCACAGTCCATGGAAGGAAACAGGCATTTTAGAGAGTTTTTTGTCTGACCAGAAGTGCATATTATTTTAGAATGAGATGCATCATCTTGTGCTGCACAAGTTGATGGACTAGATTACTGCTTACTACAGAGGGACCTAGCTAGCATCACTGGGTTGGATATCTCCATTTAGTCAGAGCAAGCTCACCTCCTAATATATTCTATTCCAAAGAACCCAGGCTCCAGGGGGATCTTAGGCATTGAGCTACCCCTGCACTATGAAGGAGTCACTTTAAAGGGTCTTGAAGTTAAAGAACATGGAATTGAAGATCATTGCCTCTTCTCTCTAGAAGTCTTATGAGACTTCCTGCATCCGCTGAGAAGATACACTCTTGATATGATTACCATTTACTACTGCCTCACATGGCAGTTCTTGAAAGCTGTTTCAACTGCTGCTGATTGTTCAGTTGCTGTAACTAACGAGACACCAGGAGGACATTATAACAGTACTTGTCAGATACTCTGCTCTTGCCTGATGTGAAAGCAAGGAGTGCTGTTTAAAGAACATCCACTCTGTTTCCTAAGGATGGTTACAGGGAGCTTTTAAGGTAGAGCAGCTGCCGACCTCTCTTCCCTGTGACTGTTCAGTGTGAGAACAGATTTCCCCTAGTTGTTCTTCACTCTTCTGACAGCACTGTAACTCCCCACCTCCCCTTACTCTGCACATCACTTTGAGAACATTGTAGCACTTAGCAATATCACAATATTACCATGTAATGAAGGAATCCCACAGGCATCCAATGACAAGACAAGAGGAAATGGGCACAAACTGAAACACATGGAATTTTATCTGAATATAAGAAAACAGTTTTTACTGTGAGGGTTGTTAAACACTGGAATAGGTTGCCCAGAGCGGTTGTGGAGTCTCCTTCCTTGGAGGTATTCAAAACCCAACTGGACAAAGTCCTGGGCAACCTGCTCTCGCTGATCCTGCTTGAGGCAAAAGGGTTGGACTAGATGATCTCAAAAAGTCCCTTCTAACCTCAGCAATGTGAACCTCATGAGGTTTAACAAGGCCAAGTGCAAGGTCCTGCACCTGGGTTGGGGCAACCCCCGGTATCAATACAGGCTGGGGGATGAAGGGATTGAGAGCAGCCCTGCCGAGAAGGACTTGGGGGTACTGGTGCATGAAAAGCTGGCCATGAGCCAGCAATGTGTGCTCGCAGCCCAGAAGGCCAATCGTATCCTGGGCTGCATCAAAAGAAGTGTGGCCAGCAGGTCGAGGGAGGGGATTCTGCCCCTCGACTCTGCTCTGGTGAGACCCCACCTGGAGTACTGCGTCCAGCTCTGGACCCTCAGCATAAGAAAGACAGCGACCTGTTGGAGCGGGTCCAGAGGAGGGCCACAAAAATGATCAGAGGGATGGAACACCTCTCCTATGAGGAAAGGCTGAGAGAGTTGGGGTTGTTCAGCCTAGAGAAGAGAAGGCTCCGGGGAGACCTTATTGCAGCCTCTCAGTACTTAAAGGGGTCTTATAAAATAGATGGGGACAGACTTTTTAGCAGGGCCTCTTGCGACAGGACAAGGGGGAATGGCTTTAGACTAAAGGGGGGTAGATTTAGACTAGGTAGAAGGAAGAAATTTTTTACGCTGAGGGTGGTGAAACACTGGCACAGGTTGCCCACCAGAGAGGTGGTGGATGCCCCATCCCTGGAACCATTCAAGGTCAGGTTGGCCGGGGCTCTGAGCCACCTGATCTAGTTGAAGATGTCCCTGCCCATGGCAGGGGGGTTGGACTAGATGACGTTTAGTGGTCCCTTCCAATCCAAACTATTCTATGATGATTCTGTGGCTCTGTCTCTCTGCTACTAGAATGAATACAAACCTGGCTATGTACACACACATCGAGTTTTTAAGAACTAAGTTCTCAAACTAGACCAACTACTGCTACTTCAGTTAAAAAGAAGCTGAAGTCTAGCCCTAAAACAAGTACAAGGCATCTGGTTGCAGAGACTGTCAGAATATTAGACTGGTATAAATTCTAAACATCTATAAGACCACAGTAAGAAAAAGAAGAAAAAAAAAAAAAGAGACAGGCATAAAGATGTTATAGTTATAAAAGTTACCCAGCTGGATTTTAAGTCTGACACGGATAAGTAGTGTGAACTTACCAAAGACTTAGGCAGCTTTATGTTCTTCTTCCTTAGTTTCTTGCAGCCACAGCATACTACCAAAATTAGACTCACACTCAGAATAACACCACACAGAATGATGACAGCTTGTGTGCCTAAGAAGTTAGAGCAAAATCTGTTAGGAAGTTTGGAAAAATAAACCACTGCTGTATCATTTAGAATAACTTCAGAAACTGTAATAGCTCAGAATGCTTAGCTGTAATGTGTGAATTTGCCAATTTATCACCTTTTTTCACTCAAGAAAACTTAATTTATAAAGCATTATATCAAGTAAATAAAAATTAGAATGACAGAAGACTTTCCATTTATATAAACACAATCATGTTTTTATAGAGGTAAAGGAATTTTATAACTAATGTTTTGTTCCTTAGAGATGACAGATGGGGAAGAACAGATTTGTATATTTTCCATGTGACAGCACATTAACTGGCATAATAATTACACATAGTCTATGTATAATAAAATTAAAATGCGAAATCTTCCAAAACATAGAATTCTTAACTACTGCTAGTAAGATTCCACTAGTTTGCCTCTCCTTAATCTCCTCCCCTCAATCATATCGCTGCTCTCATGTGAAAAGAAAGAACACAACTGCGTCTATCAATTTTATCTCTTTTCTCTAGTGAAGTTTTGGGCCATAATGAAATAACATTAAAAAGTTTGTAAGAGGTTATCAGAGATACAAAGTTGGGTCACTAGCTGCCTTTGTTCTCTTTAATTAAGAAAAAGATGTCAATACCTCAATTTTATGACCACAAGTTTATAGTTGCTACAAACTCAAGAAAGTCTATATACATTTTCCTCAGTGATGAGACTGAGCAAAAAGCCGTTTGTTAGAAGAGAGAGACAATGCTTCTGAAAACCATATAACTCAGTGAATGATTCCTTTGTTAACTGCACCAATGATCAGGTGCAATGGAAACAGGTTTTGTAATACCAATGAAGCAGGAAAAGCACCCAAAAAAAAAAGTCAGGGTTACTTGAAAATACTACAGGATCTTTAGAGGTCTTTAGAACTGGGAAAGTGCATTTGGAAAAGAATGACCACGCTTTCCCTTTTTTCATATTCTCCCATAGGCATCCACGTCATCCCATGGCTGTATCAGAGCTCGAATACTTAGCTGGAACAGATCTCTGGTTAGACTCAGTATGTTCTTACTAAAGTTTTAGAATCCTCTTACTCAATGTCTGCTTGAGTGGAACATGAATGCAGCTTTCTTCTGATGAGGCGCCAATCATCAAATCGCCATATAAACTTCCCTTTGCTGAAACACAGTAAGTGGAACC
>NW_008824338.1:4083805-4089296 GCF_000699105.1 Pygoscelis adeliae
GGATGTTAAGGCTACATTTATACAGTGTACAGTTGTCTTCAGGGAACTCTTCTTTACTCTGCAGAAAATGAAAGTCACATTATATCATTTGACTCAATACAACAATATAAATGTTATAGTACCTTCCAACACTTCCAAAGATGTTAAAACACTATTAGATGCGGTTCCTACATCATCTATATGCCTTGCAAAAGCTGTGTGAACTTCGGCTATCAGCTTATGAGCTACCTTAAGATGTTATATTTGATCAGACCATGGTGCTTTCAGTTAAAATTTGTGCTGTTCATAGTCTAGATTCACAGTCCTAATTCACTTACAAAACTTGTACCTGGATGCATACGAAAAAGTAACTGTAAATAAACATACCTACTACCATTTTCCTCAAGTTCACCCTCCATGATCGCTAAATAAAGTGGTATCAATACCTCAAAAGGTAATCTTCTTAAATGAAAGGTCTATCTAGACAAGTGAAAGGGGCACAAGTAAAGTTACCAATGTTTTAGCGTGTATGCAGCAACAATTGCATGGATCAAGTAACTGTCTTGTGTACAGCTAATGCCATAATCTCATTTTTGTCATAAGATGTCCATTTGGACAACCAAAATCCAGACATTCCAGTCACATACCTCACTGTGACACACTTGACATTTTAGGTTCTTCAGTAGTCATATGTTACATTCAACTGTTTTCTTGATATCTGTTGGCTCTGTGTGTCATAGGAGTGAACCCCTTGTTTATGCGTTTAAGGTAAACTAGTATTTTTAATTTGAAGTTTTCATTTTGGAACTTACCTGATTTTTACTATCCCAAAATGTCACCAAGTACATGAGGTCTGAATAAATGTCTCTGATCCAAGGAAGAAGCTCCACAGATGGGAATGCAGGATGGTAAATATCAACCATGATTTTATCACCGTGCCTTGAGAGATTCAGTTTTGGTGGTCCTATTTTTCCTGCAACACATTGCACCTTTGCTATTAGGCCAAAGCTTTTAACATAAAATATGCTATTTATAGTTAGATTTCCAAAATTCATCAGAGATCTGAGAAGAATTACATGTTTATTTCAATGCTGTTAATATTGCACAGCTGTGACACTTAGAAGTAACGGTGTTTGGATACATTCATGAATCTGCTTCTAAAATGGAAACGGAGATTGTCCATGCAGAATATCACTGTTAAGCAATCTAACTTTCCTATACACATAAGGCCGTAAAAATTCAGCTCACTGACAACAGAAAAAAAAACTAACAAAGCAATTAAACATATATATGTGAATGAGAACAGAACACAAAATTCTGCTAACTAGGATCCCACCATAAATCATGCTCAGCTAAAAACAATACTGTACTGAAACAAAGGCTATCTGAAAATCTGAACAAACCTCACCTTGAGCAACAGTACTTAGGAAGCCTGATTTCCCATGGCAATGGCCTACATGAATTTTTGGTGTCTAATGATCTGACTGAACGTATGAGTTTCTTGTTCAATGGGAAAACGATTTTGTCTCTCTCCTCCATACATGGCTATCAATTTTCTGCAAACTCTCAAACTCAGCATTATTACCGTGACTTCTGTCCCTTTGACAAACACTAGAAACCAGCCAAGTCATGGGAGTATTGGGTGGGGAGGGAATCATAGTGGAAAACACAGAGGGACTCCACTTCTTCAGCTCCAGCAATGCAGAAATTCAACTCTATCTATAGCATAGCCCTAGTCAGGGAGAATCTCACGGGCAATGTTCTGCCTGAAAGCTCTATGTTGAGAATGGAGCAAGTACGAGAGGAACTCTCAGTCTTTCCTCACTCTCTTCTGTCTGCTTTGCACTGCCCATGCGATGCTGGGGCCTGCCCCACTGTTTAGGACAGGTTGGCCTGGAGTCTAGACACACAATTCATTTGCACAATATTAATGTGAAAAACTGTGATTTCTCCTGAAGCAGCCCAAAGGATTTACATGAATAATGAGTAACTGTTAGTTATCCAGCTACAGTGGGCTCCCATAGCTTCTAGATAGTATTTAGACACCCAAAGATGTCAGTACATGGGATTAGAGTGTCAAGAAAGGCATCACCAACCACCTGAATATTACTTCAATGATGCCTAAAGGTCCACAGCTTCCAGTGGCAGTTTCCTACCCTAAACTGGTGTCTGGGACACCAGGCAAGAATATGGGAAGTATGCACAGAGTGCACAGTCAGCATCACTTTCTTGCCTTTAGAAGTTTTGAAAAAATATTCGGATACCACAGTGACAGGGCTAACAAGTCCCTATAGAGGCAGAACTACAGAAGTTCCTACGGAACAACCATCATGCTTCATTTCATCCTGGACTCCTGACGATGTTCCCAAATGAGACACAATAATAGAGCAAAAAGGATAATTACTAACTTTTTAAATTTTGGGAAAAAATTACAGGGTTTAGTTTATTATGGAACTTACCATGCTTTTGCAAAATAAACTCATTTGTCTCAACATACTCAGACTGTTGTGATCCAACAACAGCTTTAACTCGAAGCCAGTGAGAGGCAAAAAGCTCGTGTATTTCCCTTGAGAGATCACAAAAATGAGCTGAAATGTTCACACAAGTTGAGACGATCTTGTAGTGACCTAAACTGTAAAACAGATCAAGTAAAAGTTAATACAATTTCAATTGCACAATATTGTACAATATACTGCCTGTAACAAAACATCTTTGAGGGTGACTGAGCACTGGTACAGGCTGCCCAGGGAGGATGTGGAGCCTTCATCCCTCATCCCTGGAGATATTCAAAAGCCATCTGGACATGGTCCTGGGCAACCGGCCCTAGGTGATCCTGCTTGAGCAAGGGAGTTGGACCAGAAGACCTCTAGAGGTCCCTGCCAACCTCAACCATCCTGTTATTTGACAAATTTTGCCTTAATTTACACTTAGGCAACCTTCACCCTACATGACTTCACCACATAGAAACAAAAGAATTTACCATGGACTGATTGCTTTTATACACTTCTAGAGAATATCAGGTACAGGAAATGACAAAAGAGTAAGAACTTACTTGTAAGGTTTGATTTCCACAATAAAACGAGGAGTTTCAGACATAAGTGGGTACTGCCAATGCAAGACAGTTTTGAAGTTTTTGGATGTTACTACAATCTGCGTTGGTGAAGGCACTAGAAGAAATAGAACAATTGCACTTTGATAAACAGACCTAGTCAAACACAAGAACTGCCAAATGTGTTTCTAAATTATTTGGAAAAGGCAACACGCTAGAAATGACCGGAAAAATTAGACATAAAAATCGCAAATACTCCCCCCCCCCCAATGGACTAGTTTGTCACCAGTATGAACACGAGCCCTGCAAGCTGCTTTGTTATTCTTCTCTCCTACAGAGACAACTTTCTTCCTGTTTGCAACCCAGAACCTCAGATAACCCATGCCCACTAAAAGCAAGTCCATCAGATAGCCCGTATCGGGTTCATAAGCTGTGATGATTATACCCCTATGTTGGTAATTATACAGATATACCAGCAAGACAGACAGTATGAGTTTACTGAAGTTAAAGATTACCCTAGCTCCCGTAGATTTCTCTTGTTCTTCAGAAACTGAATTGGGAAGGGGGTGGGGGGAGAAAGGATACCAAAGCTGCAGTATCAGGGTCTGTGCTCCAGGGAAGTCCTACTGAATCCTACTGCCTCCTGACTCAACCCTGCCAAAAGACAACAGGCCTGCTGGGGAAAGCCTGGATTCAATGTGACTTTCTGACAATGCTATTTTTACCACTCCAGCAGTATTTTTAGAAAGCTGTGATGATAATAATAAACCACTAACATTTGTAAGGAATTTGAACACTGAAGCTGTAACGTAGTTCCATATACAAGAAAGCATTTGAAGTACATTTAGTGAACAACATCAGAGGTAAGGAAGTAAGTGATACAAAAAAATAAAGAGCAGCATTGATAGTTTCCTCCTACAGCAAGCTTCTGTTCTAAGCAGCAACAGGGATATCGGGGGAGCAGCTGCAGGGGAAGGAAAATTACATGATCCTGTAACTACTAAAGGCTGTCGCATGGCATTCAGAAGGAGAAAAAATGAAGGTCACTCAACGGATTTTAATTGTTACTTCTTAGCTTCTCAATGTCTGGTTTGGCATCCTTAATATTCTCTTAATACAGCTTTTCTGAAGTTTTGACAGCTAACTCATATTTGACCTGCTCAAGACTGCTACTTGTTCACAAAGCAAGTGCTCCACCTTCACTCTGTGATACATTGAGGGAAAGTAAACAATCTTCACATCTTGAGAACAAGACCACAAAGATAATAGTCTATGGAAAGTAATACACAGAGGCTGAGATATGCTATTAACCACGAAGATTTGATACACATAACATACATCACTCTGCAACTGGTGCTGCGGTTTAGTTATGCTTTAATATGTACAAAAGTGGCATTTCAGTTATTGGAAAAAAGGAACACAATCGTCAAATTATCAACCACAAGAAAAAAAACCATGACAAGTTGACAGAAGAGGTGTCAAAGCACACAAATGTTACTTCAAATATTTAGTTTTAAGGCACAGTGGAGTAAGTCTTACAAAATTTTACTTTTGTGTACTATTATACAAATAAAACTACATGTAACAAAAGAGTGGAAAATGAAATCCCAGAACATACTTGAACTGTCAGTAGAAGCTACATGGCTTTTAGTTATGCAATTACATACTGCTTTGCTTACTCCTCCCTCATTCTTCCTCCCATCCCCACATTTTTGTTTTATTTTGTACATAGAATTGCTACCCTGGACTTCAAGAGAGCAAACTTTAAGCTACTCGGGGAACTTCCCAGCAGTGTCTGCTGGGAATGTGCTTTTGAGGGCTTAGGAGTCCACTAGTGCTGGTCAGTCTTTAAGAACCACCTTTTGAAAGCACAGGAACAGGCAATCCCACGGTGTCGTAAGTCAAGCAAGTGGGGCAGAAGACCAGCCTGGCTGAACAGGGAACTCCTCATGGAGGTCAGGAGGAAAAAGAAATTGTATGATCTCTGGAAGTGAGGTCAGACTTCACAGGAAGATTAGAGTCATGGTTCGCATATGCAGGGAAAAGACACAAAAGGCCAAAGCTGAACTAGAGTTGAAACTGGCCAGTGTTGTTTCAGATAACAATTAGGGATTTTTAAGGTATATTAATAGCAAGAGGAGGTCTGAAGAAAACATTGGACTGATACTTGTTGAAGATGGTCATCTGACTAAGTGGGATGAAGAAAAAGCAGAGGCATTCAATGCGTTTTTCGCCTCAGTCTTTAATAACACTGATAGACCTTGGGCTGCGCGGTCCCCCGAGTTGGAGGGCCATGAGTGTGGGAACAGTGACTTTCCATTTGCGGACACTGAAATTGTAAGGGACCAGCTGTATCAGCTGAACGTTCGTAAGTCCATGGGGCCTGATGGGATTCATCCCAGAGCACTGAAGGAGGTAGCAGATGTTATGGCAGGACCCCTCTCGATCATCTACCAAAGGTCT
>NW_008824338.1:4090647-4098821 GCF_000699105.1 Pygoscelis adeliae
CAGCCATGATTTTTAACGTGCTCCAGCTCTGAGACTACAAAGGAACTAGCAGAAAACAAGCTTTCCTCATGAAAAGACAACTTTCTTCACAAACTATACCACCATATAAACCACCTTACCAGCCACCAGGAATGTCACCACCAACATGTCAAGATCTCCGATGGCACTACAAGGTGGCCTTGATCACTTACAGGAACGAGTTTATACATACCATCAGCTCATCCTTTTCATCCTCACTTTTAACAACTTTGCTTTCAGTGATCAAGGTAGTCAAGCACTATCTCCCTCTCTGATCTTTCATTCCATATCCTCAATACAGACCCAAAGGACACCTTTCAGCATGAGCTGAGAAGTTAAAAGTCGTAACTCTACTTACAAACAAAAGGCAGTAAAGAAATAGGTTTATAGCACACCTCCTCTCACCTCATTAACCTCTCCATGTTTCACAGGCCAAGAATTATCTCCCTCTCTTTTTCTAAGGGATGACACCTTATTACTCCTTCTACCACTTCCCTTATTCTCTACAGGCACCAGCCACCTTGTCTCTCAAGTGGTCTAATGGATATGTAGTAAAGTCAAATGTAAATTGTTCTCAGCTTGTATTTATTTTTGAGGTTTGCTGGTTCTACTTTAAAGCCAAATAAAGCGTGAAAGCTCATCTCCTTTCCCTAATTACACCGGTTATTTTCATGGAGGACTATCTCTACCTGCAAACCTTGCCTAACGAATTTGGATGACCAAGGACCTTACTCTTCAGGTCATTTAGCAATAATACACAAACTTAGCGCAAGTGACAGCAGCTTAAGATGCAGAAGTGAGTGCTCAGCACTGCAACAGTTTGGACCAAAGGACCTCAAAACAGGCATGGAAAATGGATCAGCTTGTGATCACCCATGGAAAGTCTACTTTTAATGCCTTGGTCAGACAATTCTAGTCCCTTTCTTCAGGTTTGTTATCTTCCCTGCATGCCCCCCCCCCCCCCCCCCCCCAACATGTCTTCATTGTCCAGCTCACAGCCCCTTTACTCAGGCTGACTTCTAATGGCTTCTCCTCCAGCCAGTGCAGAGGCAGAGCCTTGGGACACCCCAGCCTCATTTCACTCCAGTATCAAGACTACAGAGCAATGAGAACGTTGCAGATTTTCAAAGTGCTGACATCTAATCTTCATAGATGTTATTTCTGCATATTGCCAGTCAATATGCCATAATACTTTATGTGAACACTGTTTTACTTAACGCATAATAGAGCGTTAATTTTTTAAATGTTACACCCTGTTCTATGTTGGTCAGCAGGCACAACTGGAGGAAGCTGATAGTGGCTAGTGCCACAATGGTACTTTAAACATAGAACTCCTTCTAATTTATAATAAACACAAATGCAGCAACACTCCAGGTGGAAATTCAAACAGTGATAAACTAAGTGTGGAAAAAGTGAGAAGAAAATTGATCAGCAATTCATGTCATGATACATAATACAGGACACTCAACAGTTCCAGTTTGCCTCCAGTTCAGAGGCAGTGATTTCCATCCTGTCCTGGTTGGACAAGTTGATTTTCTTCCTGGTAGCTGGTACAGTGCTGTGTTTTGGATTTAGTATGAGAACAATGTTGATAACACACTGATGTTTTAGGACTTTTCAGCTTCTCATGCTCTACAGACTGAGAAGGCTGGAGGTGCACAAGAAGCCGGGAGGGGGCCCAGCCAGGACAACTGACCCAAACAGGCCAAAGGGATATTCCATACCATGTGACGTCATGCTCGTTATATAAATTGGGGGAAAGCTGACTGGGGGGGCTGCTGCTCGTGGGCTGGCTGGGCATCGGTCAGCAGGTGATGAGCAAGTCCATCGTGCGTCACTTACTTTGTATATTTTTTATTATTATTACTACTATTTTAGTTCAATTATTAAACTATTCCCTCCATCCCAGGGAGGGGGGACTGAGCAAGCAGCTGTGTGGTGCTCAGTTGCCGGCTGAGGTTAAACCATGACATCTGCAGTTAGCTCTGTTCACCTTGCCTTGTAAGACAGCAATACTGGCTGACAGAAAGGCAACAGAGACATCAGCAAGCACAAATTTTTCACAGAAATACAGAAATTGAATTGTGTATGTGCATTGTGGAACAACATAAGAGGAACTTCAGACACCAGCTCTATGTCCAGAGAATAAAGGAATAAAAAGCAAAGGTAGGCCAGTCAGATTTAAAAAAAAAAAAAAAAAGAATGTAAGAGTACTAAAAGAAACTAAGCATGCCTGGATTTTGAGGATAAAGAACTGGAATGTTGGAAAGCAAAGGTAGGAGTAAGGGAGGGGTAAAAGCGAACACAAGCATAACCACACGGTGACCTAGAAGTTGAGCATTTAATAGAGAACAGACATGGGAATGCAACCACACAGTTTATCTCAGCAAACTCACACCTGCACCAGTTTATAACCAACATACATAACTCAGAGCAATGTGAATATTTATTTGTTCATATACAAACAATCCAGACTAACTATTGCTGCCATATTGATGGCAAAGACCTCAGCAGATGTGACTGCTGGGGGGGGTGTGTGTATATACATATATAATCAAATATCTTCTCAATGTGCAATCTTCTTAACTAATGTATTTAAGTTTTGGAGACATTTACATCTTCAGCAAACTTGCATAGCAGACAGGAAGGAAATACATGTGGGAGGAAATTAAAAACCAAATGCCACTGAAAGACTTCTGTTTTACTGCAAATATCTGCTGCTTGGTTTCAGGCTGCTAAGAAATAACGGGTTTTTTTGGTTTTTTCAAAGTAACAGGAAAAAGTGTACCTAGTTGCATCTTCTAAGACTAAGGAAGATAACTCATAGAACTAATCCACTAGCTGCACACAATATATGATCTTCTGCTTCAAAAGCATTCATCAAACCAGAAAATGTTTGCTTGGATCTACAAGACAAGTTAGACTTGTCTTGTTTTGTACATTCACTTCCCCAAGTCAAAAACACCACACTGCACATCCTTCACAAATCTCAGCAGGGTCAGACACATACAAACCAAGAAATATTTCTATACTAGCTTGAAACTAAACTATCTTGTTCACTATATAAATGTTCCTGATAATACTACCTATGGAAAGTACTTGTGAACTGTAAGTTTGAAGCAGCCATATAATCAATAAAGTCTATTTTTAAAGCATATACAGCAAGACTTATTTTTTTTTATATGCATGTAGATGTCCCAGCTGTTCATTGAGCCTCAGCAATGCATTGCCCAACAGCAAAAATTAAATCAATGAACTGGAGAACGGGACATTTCAGAGACATAAAATATGAGTCAGCCTTTAAACTGACGTTTATATCTCGTGCAACACCAAAGTTCCTTCTCTCATTCTGGCAGAGGCCACGGGGCATTACTGTATACACAGAGGAATTTGTCACCACTGTTCACGGAAGCAGAATTTAACTCAAAGTACAATAATGGATATAACAGAACAGGGCCTGACGAGTCCACAATGCAGACTATGATACAGCTATCTGAGACAACAGTGACTTAAAGAACCACAGAGTTCATTCAAGTTGCATGTGCCTATTAAATATCATTTAGGCACTGAAATACAGATTGAAAGCTCAAATTGAAAGCTTAAAAAGACAAACTGTGAAAAAAAACAAGTAAAAACATCTTTTGAAAGTCTGCTCCTTTTTTGGATTTCCATGAAAAACAAACAAATCCTTATAATCCCCAAGTGACACATCAGAGGAAAACAGTTTTAAGCCATTTCAATAGGCCAAAAGGGACAACAGTATGAACTTTGCTGTGGATTCATGCCAAGGGGGTAACTCATCATTTAGCCTGTTAAAAGACAGCCAGATACAATGCTAACAAATCAATCCCTTCTGGGCCCCGACTCGGAAAAGTGTGTGTCTTCCTTATGCCAGCCCTGTGCTCCATCTGAGCTCATATATCCTCTTTAACTGCACCCAGAAAGGGTAGCAGCTTTGGTGACTTCACAAATGTAACAAAGGGATTCTCCTTAGCTTTCACCACCACTGAAGGAGAAGACAAGGGAAACAAGATCAGATAAATCTGCACTACCCGAGAATGCTTCTGCAGGACTCTGCAGCAATACACAATGGAGAAAAAACCCAAAAGGTGACATAAAGGCAGCCTATACCCTGGAAAATGCATTCAGAGTAGCAAGTCTGTGCATGTAAAAATAATTTAGCCTGTTTCCAAAAGCTGTATCTCCTTACGGAACAGACCTCTCTGATCATTTAGAGCCTCACTTCAATCTGTTCTGAATCAAACAAAATTGGCCTGTATTAAAGCAGAGTACAGCCATCTGCGGGCTAGAAGAGAGCTAGGAGCACCGCCCAGAACTGCAGGACAGAATTTCAGCGGGCAAAGGATGGTGCTCAGCACAGGCTGTGAGAGCACCATGCACGTGCCATGGGGACAAATGGGAAGTGACTGTCAGAGGGGGGCTCTGTCGTCTGCCGCTTTCCCCTTCAGGGCAGCGCACCCGGGTTAGCATGCATCCATCTCTACTACGCACTTCTGGCAGGCCAGGCACTAAAGATAAACAGTCTAGTTCCTGCTCTTGTCAGACTGCTGGAAGGGAGACTGCCTGTAGGCTGGCTTTGGCAGGGAGCTCGACGGACCAGCGAACACCAAGCAGCAAGGTGCTGAAGAATTTTGTCCCTGCTACCTGCCCTGCCTCCTTCTAAGTGGCAGCAGCCACAGAGTGTATGCGGAGAGGTTTGAATGTGCTTGCCTTCACCCGCTTTCATTTATCCCTCCAAAAGAAACCCAGCACATACACTTCTCTTGTAATGCCACTCCTATACCTTGATGGGACTTCCTTAACACAGTTACTAAAAAAAGCTTAGCTCAGCACATGTAACAGCAATTCTATGCAGAAGGTCTTATCAGAAGTTCTCAAAAGATCTTAAATACAAAAAGGAAACCACATTCAATTTACAAATGAAGGGATGTTGTGGTTTAATCCAGCAGGCAGCTAAACACCACACAGCTGTTCGCTCACTCCCCCCCCTGCAGTGGGATGGGGTAGAGAATTGGGAAAAAAAAAAGTAAAATTTGCAGGTTGAGATAAAGACAGTTTAATAGGACAGAAAAGGAAAGGAAAATAATAATAATAATAATAAAAGAACATACAAAACAAGTGATGCACAATGCAATTGCTCACCACCCGCCAACCCATGCCCAGCCAGTTCCCGAGCAGCAGTCGCCCCTCCCCCGGCTAACTCCCCCCAGTTTATATACTGAGCATGACGTCATACGGTATGGAATATCCCTCTGGCCAGTTTGGGTCAGCTGTCCTGGCTGTGCCCCCTCCCAGCTTCTCACTGGCAGGGCATGTGAAGCTGAAAAGTCCTTGACTAGTGTAAGCACTGCTTAGCAACAACTAAAACATCAGTGTGTTATCAACTTTGCTAGTCCTAGATCCAAAACACAGCACTGCACCAGCTACTAGGAAGGAAATTAACTCTATCCCTGCCGAAACCAGGACAAGGGAGTACAAAGACTAGGGGTAAAATTTAAAGCTATTAGTTTTTTAAATATTTAGTGAAATGTACTTAAATGATTTCACAGGAATCAGGAATAAACACTATACACAGTATTTAGTGCATTTTTACAGCTTCTATTTACAACAGGTTTTTATTTCCTCAGGGCTCAGAGATTTCACACTGTTTATGATAAAAATCTCTGCAAGGCAGTATGCTGTACTGAGAGGAGAGACAGACCTAGATCACTGTCTTAAAAAAAAACACAGTAAGTTGTATAAGATGGACATTTAAAAAAATCTGCTGTAATAGTAGAAGCTAAATATAGTTTTATCTATTTTATGACTATTCTTCCCTTTTGTTATAGCTGAGAAGTCATTATAACAGATTATATCTAAATACAGCACTTTATCATCTAATTTGTTTTTGTTTGCAGCTGGACAGAACTCCTATGACTGCTAAGTCTGAACCAAAAAGAACAAATGAAGACACACAATAGGAAGTCAGCTGCAAAAGTGAAGTACACACATCGCCTCGCAAATCTGGCTTTCAATGTGCAAGAAGTACCTGAACTGCTATCACGGTCTCCAAAGCTGCTTCTCCTACTACTACAATCTTGACCAGGGGCCGCCTCTTCCAGGATACTTAAATGCAGACTGACAGTTCCCATGAACAAGCACCCAGCTCCACTGATGAGTCACAGGCCTATCTATGCAGACATGTTAAGCACCCAGCTGTAGGAAACACAGGGGGTATTCAGCTATTCAGACAACTGCTTTTTCTCTGGCTTTTCTAAGGAAAATCGTGTCCTACAACAGAAGATGAAGATGACTGGGCATTTCCTCATTACACACTCAGCCTTGAGATAGGTATTACACTACTGGCACACTGAAAGCCCTACTAAGACTTCAGAAAAAAAAAACCACTATCATTGCAAAGAAAAGCCTCATAAACATGCTTCAGAATTCCCCTTCTACTTTCATAAGCCAGCATGTCTGCTTGCATCAATGTAATAATGAAGTAAAGGCGTGGTATTAGTTCATCATTACAGATATAACCAGCATTTTCATTCAGGTAATACACAGCAATATTTATTAGAATTCCCTTCATCCTGTTTTTGTTCACTAAAAACCAAAGTTTTTGCTTAAATGATGAAGTCTCTGAAATGTATGGTTATAGAGGCTGTGGCCCACCTGAGCGCTAGCCACCAGGAAAACTTTGCTTGTGTTTTCAAAACCTAACTCGAAAGTACACTCTGCTCCTTGCACCTGAGGGTTTGCTGCACTCGCACAGAAAAATGAGCTTTTTGCTTCTAGGCAGCTTGCCATACATCAACTACACCACAGCATTGTTCTGTAGTCTTACACCAAAGTAACTGTTGTGTTGGACTAGGCTGGATTATGGCAGGTTTGTTTTACAACAAGTGATTTACTGGTATTGTGTTTTTATCTTAAAATTGCTTAATGCCATGTAAAAGTAGCATGTTCTATTAGCAATAAAAGCACACACTTAAAAGAGGTGAAGTCAGATCTCAAAAGACAGTATTTAACATATCAAACCTCCTTACTGCTGAAACATGAAAAACCAGGAGTTCCCCTGCAAGGTTTACTGGTTAACGATCAGCCCCCAAGTCGAACAAACCAGATGCTCAAGATGTACCAAGGGACAAGTCAGCAGGCAGATTACCATTTTTACTGCTCCCAGTCCACGTCAGGTAAGCCTAAGCAGTCTTCTAAAGTCCCTTACAGCGTGGCCCATCCCCAGGAGCAATCGAGTTCAGCCACTTCACCTGGGCATGGATTTAAACTGCACGAAGTCCCAGTGAATCTGCATTATGCATTTGCAGAATCCAAGGAGCCTCGGCACATAACCAGCGTTCTTGCAACCAACTGCAAGCAGCATTTTAGGTAAATGGCTTTTGCTCTGTGGGTGAAGCTCAGGAGAGTACTGCTGCATTTATCTAATGTGCGGACATGCTTCCTATTTCAAGCCCGTCCGTGCATGGCATAACGTGCAACACCTTGTATACAGCTCTCGATACTGTTAAAAATTGAATGCATGTTCTTTTTTGACCTGAGCTATTAGACAGCAATCTCTGGTTTTAATGAGCTGTTCCAGTTTGAAGTGAAACTCGTAAACCAGATTGAATATTTCTTTCATCAGTCACTTGCAATGACTGCCCAAACAGAGACAAAACTCTGTTCTCTGCTGGCAGGCCACCCCTCCTCCCCATCAGTGCTTGGCCGAAAGGTGACCCCGCACCTGGGGTCAAGGCCATGATTCCCGATGCCTTGTTTGGACTCCCCGGTCTTGCACTCCCCATCTTCGCTGCGAAATTCCCAGTTTCTCCGCCTTTTTGGACATACACGTTTGTAAAGCACAGTGGAGTAGGCCTGTTCTATGCACACCCTGCTCTTGTTTTACGTGACAAAACGCACAAACACCTGAAACAACGGCTGGTATCAGCCACCTTACCGTAAAGGCCTGTTACCATTTATTACAGGTGCAATAAAGTCAGGGGTTACCTGTAACAACAACTAGGGAAAAGAGACGGGTTTCAAAACGCGCCGATGGCGCTGCGTTACCAGAACTGACTCGCGTGCCACCAGATCCCCTCCACGGCAAAGCTGAATCTCGCACCCAGGGGAGAGCTCAACCGGTGGCGGGTCGCCTC
>NW_008824338.1:4099307-4105713 GCF_000699105.1 Pygoscelis adeliae
GGGTGGTGGTGGTGGGGGTGTTAGCCTCCGCGATGCCCTGGCTTTGTTAATTCTGTGTTCTAAGTGCCGATGCTGTGTCGTACCTGCCAGCCCCAGCCGCTGAAAAAGCATCTTCCTCCTCCTCCTCGTCATGTTGGGACTTCTGAAAAAACATCCTCCTCCTCCTCGTCATGTTGGGACTTCTGAAAAAACATCCTCCTCCTCCTCGTCATGTTGGGACTTCTGAAAAAACATCCTCCTCCTCCTCGTCATGTTGGGACTTCTGAAAAAACATCCTCCTCCTCCTCGTCATGTTGGGACTTCTGAAAAAACATCCTCCTCCTCCTCGTCATGTTGGGACTTCTGAAAAAACATCCTCCTCCTCCTCGTCATGTTGGGACTTCTGCTCTCTCCCTGTTTCTTGAAAAAAAAAAAGCGTTCATCCTGTGGAGTATTTTTAGAAACAGTACTTTGAATTCACACACGTAGAGGAATCCTAGTTTATGCTGAGAGATTTTATTCTTTCTTGCAAACAACCTAAATTTATATGCACTGCAAAAAATTAAATGAAGTGCTGCCAAGCAAGATGGAGATTGCAGCTTTTTCCGCCCTCCTGTTTCTGTCTCCCACCCAGTGTCCCCATGCCAGATAATTCTGCCCCTGAACCATTCAACCTCAAGGCTGCCCTGGGCCAGATGAGGAGAAGGACACAGAAGAAACCTCTTCTGCTACACACCTCCCCAGCTGGAAGGAGGATGTAGCAGCTTTTTAAGCTCCTGTCAGAGATTCTGCAAATAACACTTCTAGACCTAAAATGGAGGCAGCTTGAGGGATCCTTGACACCCATGCTTCTCCCCAGGCTTTCAAAGAGATGGAAAGGAGGAAACAGAGCTACTTGCTGGAGTCATTATACTTCCCCTTTCTCACGCCTCTCATGGAAAAAGTAAGTTCAGCTGCTCCCTCGCCTTAATTTCCTATCCTGATCCACCTTTCCTGGAGAAGGATGTGGAGGAATTGTTTTTCTTGCCATGTGTCATCTGCATTTGCAAAACTGAGGAGACAGCACGATTTGGGAGGAAATGAGTAGTGAGGAGAGGGGAGATGGCAAGCCAGCACTGGATGCTGAAGAAAACACCTCACTGGTACGGCCTCAGAAATGATGGTGTCCCCACAGGTGATGAGGTGGTGGTATGGGGTGTAGGGTCAGCACGGGGTTAGAGAGCCAACATCTCCTCCCAGCTGCACTAAGGCTGAAGAAAATGGATTGTGAAACTACACTCACGTTAGATAGCAACACTACACTCTCAGACTGATCTTTGTGCTTAATGCAAGTGCAGTAACGAGCTTCACAACCAACAAGTGCTTAACTGACTTGATTGAAATATTGGCCGCTCTCTGGCATGTGGATTTTAACTTCCTGGATGGTGGCATGCTTGCATGATATTTTCTAACACATAACGCATTTTCTAGCACATAACGATAGGACGAGAGGAAATGGCCTCGAGCTGTGCCAGGGAAGGTTTACATTGGATATTGGGAAAAATTTCTTCACCAAAAGGGTTGTCAAGCATTGGCACAGGCTGCCCAGGCTGCCCAGGGAAGTGGTTGAGTCACCATCCCTGGAGGTATTTAAAAGAAGTGCAGACGGGGCATTTAGGGACATGGTTTAGTGGTGGACTTGGTAGTGTTACGTTAACGGTTGGACTTGATGATCTTAAGGGTCTTTTCCAGCCTAAATGATTCTATGATTCTATGATTGAAATGGTATTTTACACAAAAGTAAGTGAGAACAAGGGCTCACCAGCCCTGGATAGAGGTTAGGTATTCTGACAGTCATACCAAGGGCTGACAGTGTGCCTAAGGTAGGTGTCACATCAACAGAGCTTAATAAGGTTGGGTTTTTTTTATGACAATACTGCGCAGACTTGATGGAACATTATGAAAGGTGAAAACAATGAATAGAAATTAAGTCAGGTCTCTACAGAGAAATTAAGGAAATGTAATTCTGGTTATGAGAGCTGTCCCCGGCACACCTTCTGCCTGTGCCACCAGAAGCCCTGTACACGGCTCTCGGCAGGGGCTGCTGTCACTGTGCGGCCAGTGGAGTCCATCCCCACCAAAACGTTACAAACTTGCTAAAATTTTTCCTTTCCTTGTCTTGAACTGTTACACATTGGAAAAGAGGAAAAAAAAATTGGCCATTATCATGTAAAGTGTCTTGTAACTTCCTCCTTTGCACTCCTTTGCATGCTCAGCCCAAGTGGTGGTCACATGCCTCTCTGTGAGAAAGGTCTTGACAAGATAACAACTTCTCACATTGTGGGACAAGTTTCCACAGCCTTTTGCTTGCTTGTTTGTTTGCTTGTTTGCTTTTTAGCTATCACTTAATTGTGTCACAGAGTTATTCTGCCTTAATGTGCACGTGCAGTAGCGCTCCTTGGGGTTTTGCTGTCCTTGCAGAAGCAGGTACAGGATCTTCACCTCACTTAGTCTGAAATGCCTACTCCTCTGATTCATCATGACAGTCATTGCAGTTACCTACGAGCTTTTCTCACAAACCAGGCTACGTTCTGGACCTTCAGGGTTTTGCCTTTGAAATACTTCCCAAGGTCCTTTGAAAAACTAAGGTAGATAGAGTATCAGTGTGGGAACAAGTCTGGAGCCTGTATGAGGCTGTATAAGAATACTCTTAGGAAAGGCATGTTTCAAAGTTAGCGCCACCTTTTCTTTAAATGCTGTCACAAAGAGAAATCACAGACACAAAGAAGTTATCTCTAACCAGAGCTTTCCCCAGTGATTAAAAGCACTAGCTGCGTTCACCTTCAAAAGGTACAAATGATCAGACACCCTCCCCCCCTCCCCCCCAAAAAAAAAAGTGCTCATTATGATCATTTAGCTTCTATACATCCCATGAATCTGTCAGGAAGTTCAATGATCTTCTCATACAGGCTTACAGTAAAAATATACATTTTGATCTTCCAGAAGCGTCATTCCTAACTCTCTACAGTCATTTCAAATTCCTGCCCATTTTGATTCTCCTTGGCTACCCATTCTTTCCAAATTCACAGTTCCAGGAACCAGAGAACTGAAGCAACGAGACCTGAAGCAGTCTAAGCTATGCTCTTATCAGAGACTTCTATCACTCATTCCAGAAGAGAAAGAAAATGTCCCACTACCCAGGAAATTATCTATATCCTAGGATTAAAGCTCTTTTAAATGCCCATGTGGCATATCCTGTAATTACCCTTGCACTGAATCCTGAAGGAAGTAGGTAAGTGATGCACCACGGAAATCGTGGTATCACCAAATGCTGTTTCTGGTCTATTGGCAGCTGACTAGGGTGGTCACCTCTCCAATAGAGCAGCAGCAATGAGCACTACTTAGAATTCAACCACCAAATCAAAGACAACAGGTTTATTTGAGGCTGAGGAAGGTACCTGCCTGAATCGTAAGGTAAAAAAAAACAAAGAGAGAAAGGTAGCAAGGCTAGATTAGGAAGACGGGGTTGTGAGCCGATGAGTGAGTCTCTGAAAAGCTGCAGTGTTTTCAGTGTAACAGCTGCCTTGCTGTAGCTGCTTGCATTGGCAGATGACCTCCCATGCTCTGTTACTTGCGTTTGTTTAATGCATGTGTGATCTGATATGCACCCTGAGACAAAACTAGCCTAATGGACAGTAATGCAGACTGGCTTCTGCATGACAGCCAGTCTGCTCTCAGGCTGGGAGAGGTACCCTGGTGGTTTGGGATAGAGAGTCATTAACCTTCATCAGTAAAGGAGAGGGCCTAAGTTTAGCTAGAGCTGTGAATGAGGTAAAAGAGGAAAAACCTGGAGCCTCTCACTTTCTTAAATATATTTTAATATTCTGAGACCCTTAAGAAAAGACAAAGCTAGAGACAGTTACTGCATTTGGGAGGTGGGTTGTTTGTTTTGGTTTGGTTTTTTTTTCCTCCTAATACTGTAGTCTTTCGTGCTTTATACATGAAGTTATAGTGCAAACCTTACTGTGTGTTAGTGTAGTTGCTGGTCCCATCCCCAGATACAGGTCTGAGTAAAAGGCTAACCACCTTGCTCGGCAAAAATAGCACTGTTACAGAAATGAGACTAATCTACTCTTCTGGTTAAGAGGTAAGGAAGGGATATCTAAGCATTTCCTTCCCTGAGCATGGGAAGGACAAGCATGATAAACAAAATCATGGTGCAGTCAAAAGCTCTGTGCAGTGCCGTTGGGAACTTCTGCATATTTACATCTGGCCTAGACCTTGTAAGAGTTGAAGTGTAGACCAGAAAGATCATATCTTCTATAACTTTCTGGAAAAGAGTACCATTAATCTAGGTGCAAAAATGTCTTCTGATAAAGAGCCTCACCTCATAAAACAGGCTAGCACCATAATCAGTCTCAAAAGAAAAAATGTTGGGTCCTTTGTCCTCTTTCAGTAATCCAGTGTCTCTGTCTGATGTGGAAAGTCCCATGCAAAATAATTGCCAAATATTAGCTATGTTTTAGAGATACCGCATATAATGCCTTTTAAGACACATAATTATTCTATTATGCAAATCGATCTTATACAGACCACACTGTTGTTTGACAGACTGCTGGGGACAAACTAAAGAATGGAAATTGATGGTTTTGCTGAATGTTATGAATTTCTAAAAAACATTTTCATAGCATGAACCAAGTGTCACAATGGGAGATACTGCAATTCTGCATGGTACCCAGTGATTAAAAATTTATAGCAGAACCATCATGTATAGTCAGGGTAAGCATTAATCAATTCAATCCAAATTAAGCATCGTTTCTTGTAAATCTATGTAGGGACTGTTCAAAAGCAGAATGGAATTATAAATAATGAGGAGGTCTGAGAATGGGCACAGATACTTTCAACAATGCATGTGATATGGAATAAGATATTTTATGAAAAAAAAGTAAGAACCTAACTTTAAGGTATTCTTTTAATCCTCATGATTGGGTGGATTCTAACAGAAATTTGTGTATGCTCATAAAATTTGTTGTGATTATACTGATACTCTTACTTCATTGTAGGCCCTTTTATTTTCATTTTAACGTAATCTAAGAAACATTTCCCAGTGAGAGAAAGGTATGCAATATATTCTCTTTGGCAACAACCACAAGAACATGATACCTGACTGGTTGTGCAATGTATGTGG
This sequence comes from Pygoscelis adeliae, assembly GCF_000699105.1. Taxonomy (NCBI): domain Eukaryota; kingdom Metazoa; phylum Chordata; class Aves; order Sphenisciformes; family Spheniscidae; genus Pygoscelis; species Pygoscelis adeliae. Next base: position 4,104,454 of record NW_008824338.1, read on the forward strand.
GCTGCTGAGCCAAGCAGCATGTGTATAACTCATATTGGCCATCTAAAGTGCTGGTTTTGCCTAGTGAAGGTATCGTAGGGGACATGATGCGAGGATGGCACTTGGGACTCAGCAACATAAATCCATAGGAAACCAGCCGTCCTTAATTCTGCTGCTCACAGAAAAATCTATGTTAATATGTATTTCCTGAAGCAAGTCCTATTGTCTGGAAAGGGAGGAGGCCAAAGAAACTATAACTGAAATGAGTACCAGAAAAAGGTGGAGTCAAATAGAAAAATCAACATATTAAAAAGCCAGTGTGTGTATTGATAGCAGCCAAGTTTTTGTTTCTTTTTCACAAACATCCAAAGAGAATTAAACAGCCATTGGAATAGATCTCCTAGAGCTGGTTTACAACAGGAAGAGGAAGCTGAGGATTTCCAGATAGTCGTTTGTACACAATGTTATGCTGTTACTCTTAGACAGAGTTGGGATGGGGTAGGGCTCGGTTCAGGATCCCACAGGGAAAGTGAGTATTCCTGAGCCAGGATACTGTTGGGCTTGTCCATGGACATGTGTTGCTGAGAGATGTCTCAGAGAAATCTCAGATGACAGAGACCAGTTTTCAATTATTTTTTTAAAAATGTTTTGCATTTGCACCCATCTTGCCAAATTTATCAACAATCCTTTGGTACCTTAACCCTTTGTTACATATAATTTGTTGGTTTTATGCTTCTGCTGTTTAAAAAGAGCTACAGCACGTTTGATAAATTAGTGGTGGGTCAGGAAACTGGCACATGAGCTAAAGCCAGAACAGACACTTGGTCTTTATTCTATACAGTAATGTATCGTGTTGGGAAACTTGCTGTTATTGAGCTGTGTGCTAATTAACAAGACTGTGGGCAATGGTATCAGACTTTTTTTTTATCAGTTATCAAGGCTGATCAATTTAAAGTGTGTTGAATTCAGCAGAGAGAGGGAAATATGAATTCCATCATTTGAGGAAGCAGATAGATGCCTTCTGCAGCACTGCACTGGACTGTCACCTCTATCCCAAGAGGACAAACACAGCCAGGAACAGGTGCTGAAAGGAGCTATTCTGATCAACAGTTGAAAGTGGGTATCCTCTCTTGGGAGAAGAGGCTAAAAATGCTTGTCTTGTCTAGTCTGGTAAAGTAAAAGGCTGAAAGGGGAACTTCTCTCTGTAAATATGTTCACTGTTTAAGCAGTCTCAGGTTTTTAAACCAAAAGATGAAGTTTACACAAAATCTCGAAGTAGAA
>NW_008824338.1:4105762-4109396 GCF_000699105.1 Pygoscelis adeliae
CAGAATTAAGGCTGAAAATTAGAAGAAGGTTTTTAATTTTCACAAGGTTAGAGCTTGGAACAGTTTCCTGGTAATATTAATGGGAATAAAAATTTAATAAAGCATGTGATCATTTAAGAAAGAAATTACTTAACAAGACTACCTGCTGTAGCAGTGAAAAGTACTCTGGTAATCTATCTGGATTACTAGTGAACTAAAGAATGTATAAAAATATTAGCTGCTGAGAATATTTTATTTTCGAGCATATTGTTCTTGTATGTTCTTGATATCCTCTCAACCTTTTTTTTAAGGTTTTGTAGGACAAAAATAAAACCATACCCCCATAAGAGAAAAAAATCTTCTGACAGGAGTTTGAAATGCACTTCCAAAAGGGGAATAAAACCTGGTGAAAGGAGAAAAAAAACCACTTGGCTTCATAAGGAATCTTTCTGATTTCTGCTGGGTTTCATTTGTAATCATATCGAAACAAAATGCCCAGCAGAGCTACACGCAGACTAGGCAGTTCAAAGATCTGGCACAATACTGACCATATTTAAGATTAATAAAGGAATGCATACATCCACTCTATCAACTTCAGTCTAAGAAATTAGTTGTTAAAAACAAAGATGTCAAGAATGTTTAGATTTTGTAAGACAAAATTAATTCACTGTCATAGTACATGAGACCGATCCGTAACAAACTTAAATAGCATACTGTAGAACATAAGTATAACATAATGATATGCAACTAACAGGCAGCTAACCAACCAATTAGTAGTTTGTGTGATTCTGTTTTCCTGAATTTTTGCTGAAAATGAAATTTGCTACAGTTCTTTATGTTTTTCCTGAAACTTGTGGTGGTTTTCTGTTACTAGGAGGAGGGCCATATACAGCCAAGGAGTTCAAAATCACCCATATGCCAGGAAACAGGGAGGACCTCTGAAATGATGTGTAAAGATAAAATCAGATAAAATCACTCTGCTCAAAAGTGTAAAGCTGTCAGGAACATACAGGTACGTTTGTCCAGAATATACAGGTATAGTTTTTTAGTGCTTTTCCTCTAAACTACTGATGTTCAGTTGCACAGCTAATAGTCAGTTTTCCAGGAAAGAGAGTGGGAGACAGAGATCACAGAGGGCTGTATGTGTGCTGCAGATTTAACAACACCAGGCTGTGATAGGCGAAACCACAATGTTTGCATTCCAGTGCATTTTATTTGGTAGAACAAACTTCTATAGATAGAACAACAGACTTGAAAACCATGTTGGAGAGCAGCTGACCACACACATGGACTATTTCACAATTTGGTTCCTTAACCATCCTGTTCCCAAAGCAAAACAGAACACTCTCGTTTGGGCAAATCTTTGAACCTACACTGTGAATGCGCTGGAGACAAAACTATGCACAATCGCATCAGAAAATCATGTACCGCTCTTTATTCTCATCCAAGGCATTTATTTTTATGAAAGTCAACCAGGAAGAAAAAAAAATCCTTCAGATATCTTAGATAAGAAATGCACCTTTGAACTTCTTTGTTTCAGTATATGGGTACGTGCATCCGTAAAAACACATGCAGGTCCACAAGCGTACACAACAGGTTGTAGAAAAGCAATCATTCTTGGCCTGATGACCTTAATTAGGGTAGTTATTTTCTACTCTCTCTATAACCACCCGCTGAATAAAAAGGGAAGATGAACATGGAAAACTTGCAAGTCAGATGCACAAATCGCTAATTCCTCCTGCCGTCTGGAAGGGAAGCAAGGTGTTAACGGATGTTAAGAGAGTGGCCGCCTTCTCCAGATAATGCACTGCCTTCAAAAGCACCCACATGTAGGGTTCACATAAAATACAGACAGCCAAGTCCCTCCCTCTTGGGCTGACAGAGACGGAAGGTCACTAGTGCAGGCACACATATCACACTCTCTGGGTTCATAAGCACATGTGCATTTGCAGATCCCCTTAGCACCAGCACGACACCTCTGCCCGCCCGGCACCCCTGCCTGCATGCCAGCCCCCCTTACCCACCCCATGGGTCTCTTGCTCACCGGTTGGTCCAGCTTGAGGCTCACTGCAAACACCCATGCACTCACACACTCATCCCACAGACACCCCATGTTCACAAGTCCCCCCAGGCATAGCAGCACTGACCCCCTGCCTGCCTGATACCCCAGACCTGAGGCCCCCTTACTTGCTGGCTGGTCCAGCTTAAAGTTTGCCGGGGAGCACACACACACCCTCCACGCACGCCTGGCTTGGGGGAGCTACAGACCCTTGCCCCCAGCAGCCGGCACCAGGCACCCAGGCTGTGACCCACATCCCTCCTCCAGCCACTGACGCAGACCCCCTCGCTCACCCCCCTCACCCCCGTGAAGGACAGACTGTGGTGATCATGCACAGGGCTCAGCCAGACAAAAGCACTGACCGGACCCACTTTACTTCCGACTGGCCCCCTTTATACCCTTTTTTGCCTACGCCCCTCTTTGTTCCTCCCTGCACCCCTTCCCCTGCGCATCCCCCAGGGGTTTGTACCGCTCTGCCCATTCCTGCATCCCTCCCTGTCCGGGTCTCCCCTGGCTTGCAGTCCTAGCTGTTGCAAAGTCCAGGTTGAACAATGAAGACCTTAGAAAACCCTTCATATGCAGTGGATCTTGTTAATATAAAGTAAATGTGAACTTGCTTTTACTTTACAGATCAAGGATGAAGTCTTTATTTTCATATTGGTATCAAAACACCTTCTCACCTAATATGGTGAGAAGAAAAAAATGCTTCTTTTTTCATTTTCTTCCTTTTTCTGCTAATGCAAAATTTAATAAATGTTAAGACATAATGAAAACCCACTCAGATGTTAAACCATGACATAAAAGTACCCCAGAAGAGACTCCCTTTCAAAGGATTTTCTTTGTCAATGCAGATATGTTGGGCCATGACTGAGGTTTATCAGCAATTTTGGGCTGCAAAACAGTTCCTGTGCATTCTATTCACTTTTTTAGCTTCTGGGTGGAGGCCAAAAATGCCTAGGTCTTTTTTGATTTTTTTTTTTTGGCAGCCTGTCATGTGCTGAGATGTTTCACCATGTGCTGCAAGCCCAGCCTCGGTATACTGTTAATGCACTGTATACACCAGAGTTTTGAAGAGGGAAGCATGAGGCATTTGTGTTGTGCCTGCTGTGGCTGGGAAGGGATTGTCTTTGGCTGGTAACACATGAATAAAGCTGTAGGTTACAGAAATGCAGAGCGGGTCTAAAATGGAGCCAGAAATAATTACTTAGTTTTTAAAGGCAGGGATGTAGTCCCAGAGGATGGCGTTCATTACCAAGTCTTTGAATGATTTTGACCAAAGAGGAAGTGGGTATTTTTTCCTCAAGAGATGGAAATGATAGACAGGATTTGGCTGGAAAAATGGAGTCAGGAAGCTGAATGTTATTCTTTGTGCTGACACTTCGAGATATTAAGTGTTCTGCTGAAAAACTGTCCTGGTTTCGGCAGGAATAGAGTTAATTTACTTCTTAGTAGCTGGTACAGTGCTGTGTTTTGGATTTAGGATGGGAACAAAGTTGATAACACACCGATGTTTTAGTTGTTGCTAGGTAATGCTTACACTAGCCAAGGACTTTTTAGTTTCCCATGCCCTACCGACTGAGAAGGCTGGAGGTGCAC
>NW_008824338.1:4109633-4111101 GCF_000699105.1 Pygoscelis adeliae
CACGAGTTTGCCCCCTTTTCCCCTTTCAATCCTCCCCCACACCCAGTGGGGGGGGGGGGAGCGAGCGAGCGGCTGCATGGTGCTTAGTTGCCGACTGAGGTTAAACCACGACAAAAACAAATGTTAGCTACTGTTATGTTTCAAAGCATAAAAAGTAGATAATTAATCACCTATCATAAAGTAGGTGATTAAATTGCTCCTGTATTTAAATGAGTGGTTGTGATTGATGCCCCAAGAGCTGTGATCTTGACAGTTGCTGTTGTTGGAAAAGGGATGCAAGCAGGTAGAATTTAATGGTTAAAAACAGCATACAGACTAGCATGTATTTGCAGAGGAAAATGAACATAAACATAGTAACTGTTCGTCTTTTTCTGTTTGAACACATGACCGAGTGAGCTGGTTTGCAGTCAAAATGCTCCTCGCAACCTGACCGTCAGGAAGGCTTTGATACATGAATGTATCTTGGGGGATAAACAGAACTGGATGGCTGGGAAGAGGGGGTCTCTGCATTTTCGTGTATGTCTCTCTGCACGGCTGTTCTGATGACTGGGCAAAATGTCTGCATTCTTTTCTTTATGAGCTTGATGCATGAGTCAGATTTCCTGTTAATTTCCAAATCGGTGGCAGCCAAGCTTATCTACTGTCTTCAGGACAAATAGAATTAAATCAGAGGAAGCTATAAAGACACTGCTAGGGAACCAACAAGGAGTATTAACACAATAATGCCCAAGCCTGCCTCAGGTGCACAGTTTCCGAGGAATTAAGATAAAAACAGCTAGCAGTGTATTGACTAAAACACTTCACCCTTCTAGAGGCAAGAGTGCAGAATAGAAACTTACGGCATTTCAAGAGCTGCCCAAGTGAAAAGGCTAACTTGGTGGTATGACGTGTGCAGTAAAGGGGTTTTCATTTGGTTGTTTGGTTGTTTTTTTTTGTTTGTTTGTGTTGGTGTTTTTTTTCCCCAGAGATGAGGAATATCAGTGTGGTAAGAAAATTTAAGGGAAAAGACCTGTAGATCGGACCCCCCAGCCGGGGATTCAGCTACTTAGACCATGGGACTCGCTTTGAGAAACCTGGTGTACTGGGGGCTGACGGGGTCCATCTGTCAGAGGAGGGGAAGAGCATCTTTGGTCATAGGCTTGCCAAGCTGGTGAAGAGGGCTTGAAAACTAAAGTCCAGGGGAGGGGAACCTCAATCCATCCCACCCCTACTAGTTTGATGCCAGGGCCAGCAATAGATGCCCGGAGCCTGGAGAAGGAACACAGGTCACCAGGAGCGCGCCTGAAGAGCAGCACAAAGGAACTCCAGCCAGTAAGACAGCTTCGTTGGGGGCCCAACTTAAATGCCTCTATGCAAACGCACGTAGCATGGGGAATAAACAAGAGGAGTTGGAGACGTGCGCACGCCTGCAGGGCTACGACCTTATTGGCATCACGGAGCCGTGGTGGGATGGCTCCTATGATTGGAG
>NW_008824338.1:4111138-4111543 GCF_000699105.1 Pygoscelis adeliae
GCAGGGGAGACGAGGAGGGGGTGTCACCCTCTATGTCAATGACCAGCTGGAGTGCATGGAGCTCTGCCTGGGGATGGATGAGGAACCGACCGAGAGCTTATGGGTCAGGATTAAAGGGAAGGCAGGGACAGGTGACATTACGGTGGGGGTCTGCTACAGGCCACCTGACCAGGAAGACCGAGCAGATGAGGCCCTCTATAGACAGATGGGAGCAGCCTCACGCTCACAAGCCCTGGTCCTCATGGGGGACTTCAAGCACCCCGACATCTGTTGGAGGGACAACACGGCAGGGCATAAGCAATCTGGGAGGTTCCTGGAATGCATCGATGATAACTTCCTTCTCCAAGTGATAGAGGAGCCAACGAGGAGAGGTGCTACGCTGGACCTTGTTCTCACCAACAAGGA
>NW_008824338.1:4113125-4119887 GCF_000699105.1 Pygoscelis adeliae
ACTCTGCTCTGGGGAGACCCCACCTGCAGTACTGCATCCAGCTCTGGAGCCCTCAGCTAAGACAGACACGGACCTGCTGGAATGGGTCCAAGAGGAGGGTCACGAAAATGATCAGGGGGATGGAACACCTCTCCTATGAAGAAAGGCTGAGAGAGCTGGGACTTGTTCAGCCTAGAGAAGAGAAGGCTTCAGGGAGACCTTCTTGCAGCCTATCAGTACTTAAAAGGGGCTTATAAAAAAGATGGCAGCAAACTATTCAGCAGGGCCTGTTGCAACAGGACAAGGCGAAATGGCTTTAAACTAAAACAGGGTAGATTTAGACTAGATAGAAGGAAGAAATTTTTTACGTTGAGGGTGGTGAAGCACTGGCACAGGTTGCCCACCAGAGAGGTGGTGGATGCCCCATCCCTGGAACCATTCAAGGTCAGGTTGGCCGGGGCTCTGAGCAACCTGCTCTAGTTGAAGATGTCCCTGCCCACAGCAGGGGGGTTGGGCTAGATGGCTTTTAGAGGTCCCTTCCAACCCAAACTATTCTGTGATTCTACAATCTGTTTGTTGGTTTCATACTTTAGTCTTGCATGCTTTGTAACTTTAGGTGAAAGAATAAATAGTGCTTTAATCTGGAGAAATGGGTAGTAAGTCCCTCTGAACAGCTGTGTCAAAGGTTTATGTGGAAGTCCCTAGGTGACTCTGACTGTAAAGTGAAGGGGTGGCTGGTGACTCTGGGACCTTCTGTTTGTTGGTTTCATACTTTAGTCTTGCATGCTTTGTAACTTTAGGTGAAAGAATAAATAGTGCTTTAATCTGGAGAAATGGGTAGTAAGTCCCTCTGAACAGCTGTGTCAAAGGTTTATGTGGAAGTCCCTAGGTGACTCTGACTGTAAAGTGAAGGGGTGGCTGGTGACTCTGGGACCTTCAAAGTCACAGACTTTGGGATCACGTCCCAGGACGGGCATAGATTTTTCAAGAATTACAAGGGCTTTTGCTCCTTAGTTGTCATTTCGTCTGACTTGATCTCCTCCTTCCCATTGTGGTACAGGCAACTCATCTGCATAGCACTGGTCTGCAACCCCTCCAGCTTCCCTCCAGCTCCTCCACAGCTACCAACCTGCACAGCAGCTTCTGCCACACCCAGTCCCCATGTTTTTCCCCTTCTGCTTCTAAAGCCCATTGCTTTGGCATTCTTGCAGGAAGGGAAAGGGGAATTTAAGCCCCTCTTTTATCATTCATTAGTGGCTACAGTAAGCCTGTGGGAGTTGGCCAAGGCCTGACTCCTGTGAAGGTACCCTTGGGAAGGCCTTCAGGAGCGAGACTGGAGCAGCTAGCCCAGCAATCATAACAAACACAGTACTCCCATTTTTATTTCCTCACATCCAAGGGATTCGGGTGGTGACATCTGTTTGTTTTTAATCTCCTGTTGTAGTTGTTTAGATGTACCTGTGCTAAGGAATGTCAGGGTTGGGGAGACATAGCTGGTGTGTGAAACTGTACAGCTGAAGCATCTTACCCACACCTGTGACTCTTTCTTTGGGGCTGCTTTGCTGCCACAGCCATTTGTTCAAGATCGTTCTGCTAACTGGCCACAGGCAAGGTGTGAGAACTAGATACAAGCGCACAGGGAAGTGGAAACCATCTCCCTTCTCAGCGCTCAGACCCCACGAATTAACCCCCCGTCCTCCTCCTGCATTACCATGAAAGACTGAGTGTTACAGTGGTCTATTCCCTTTAGTTCTAAGAAGGACTTGTAAGCCCTGCTGTGAAATCTGCTGCTGCTGAGAGTGCCTGTGCGCTGAGTGCATCATTACATGGTTTTCTCCATTATCATCCTGTGCCCCCAGAGGCATCTGTCAGATCGAACTGGAGAGCTATTTGTATTAGATACGATACTTCATGTGGGATTGAGGGAGTATTAAAAGCTGGAGTTCTAGTGTTGTAGCATAGATAATATATCTGAATAGAAAAGAAATAGCTTGATTTAGAGAGTAAAGGGGGTAGCAAAAAGAGGGAAAAAAGGAAAGCACTGGCCTAAGACTTAGGACCCAGGAATCCATTTCTGGTCCAGCTGGTGGTCTTGTCAAATGACTTTTTACAAGTGATGTCTTCTAGCACTTCCTCAGTTTTCCCTCTTTCTAATGAGAAGCGCTAATAGGTGCTGTTGTTAGCACATATGTCATACAATAACTATGGAAGAAAACACACCTGTGTTTGAAAGGCAGTAAAAAGCCACTGACTTACATTTCTGTCTACAGCTAAGTCCCCTTGAAGTTTGCATTAAAAGCACACATGCAGGGAGAGATGGATGTAGCTACTTCACTAATGTGCATTTTTAACATTGTAAAATTTTCAGGTTAAGCACTGAAGGGCTGCTGATCTAACACAAAGGGCTTTACACCACATTTAAGTTGATTGAATACAGTGTTGTTACTTTAATGGCATATAAACATTCTCAAGAAATAGTTTCTATTCTCAAAACAGGGACTGGAAGACTAATAAGATCCCACCTACATGGTCTTCTGAAGGTAAACGTATGTTTGGCTGAGATTACAGCAAACCTGTTTTATTTTTATTTCATATCACTTGCTTTCTGTTTTGTGTAAGTCAGAATATTATTAACATACATAAAGATAATTCTATAGGAGAGCAGTAAACAGTCAGTGGGTAAATTCATAGGTCTTCCATCCCTCCAGTGAGCACTCACAGATCAAAATGAGCTTTGCAGGTCTGACTTTTTGCCTTGCTACCTTCTCTTTAAATTTAGTTACATCTGTTCCATCCAAAGTCAAAATGAAACTTCGTATGGGAACAGATTGAGGCCATCAGCTGGATACAGTTTGCATTTAGGAAAATCTAGAAATGTTATCATTGAACTTAGTGTTTGGGACATATGCTTGTGGTGAGGTTTTTTATTTAATTGAGGTCTTTGTACTACTTCTAGCAAAATTGTACCCAAATGTCTTTATACATTTATTGGGGGAGGAGAAGTTTGCAAATTTAGGGAAAAAAATAATCGAAAAAGCACTTCCTCTCTGTCAAACCCTGACTTCAGAAGGACAGCACGTTTGCAAGGAAGATGTCCAGCATGCTGTTTAAAGTAACAATATCAAATATTTTCTTGCTTTTCCTTCAAATCAAGTACAGTTGGCAATGTATATATTGAGTTGTTTGTGGGGGAAAAAAAAGCACTGATGTCGCACATTCTACCTGTTCAGCATCACATGGTGCCGGTAATGGATCGATGTGGAGAGCTTTGTTGAGTTTGCTGGTGAGGTACTTCGCCAGATACTAGGTTGTGTTATCAAGGAGAGGATCTCTCTGTATGTGCCCTGTATCTAAATGAGTGCACATACCCTATTCTGAGCATCTCTACACCCTATCCTAAGTGCCACTGTGAGGATAAGGACCGGATGGACATTTGGTTTTACTTAGGATGCCCCTTCTTAGGAGCTCCCAATGGGAAGCTGTATGTCAGAGAGCTAATATAACTCTGGAATGCATAAGCAGAACATCCGACAAGCATAGAAGAGATACTATGTTATAACCACAGATAGAATAATTGGTATAGATACTTCGATGTAGTGACTGTTTATGGTGCCTGGATTGCTTAAAAATTGCAGATTGTCCAGAAGAGAATAATTTAAGATCTGGAAATTCTTCCTGATAAAGAAAAAACAAACCAAGTCAGTCAGTGCAGTTTACCTGACAGAAGGCAAATTGGGGTCTCCCTAGATGTGGAAGTGGTTTCTGATAGAAGATAGGTCTTCAATATAGGGGAAAAGCTGTAAACAGATGCAATGCAAAAAAAAGTATCTCCATATTTTTTAACAGTATGTCCCATCAGAACAAATTATGCAGGGAACTAATGGGATTTTTAGCACTTGATATTAAATCAAGAGCAAGCATCTTGCTAGAAAATATGCCATGGCTTAACAGAAGTTCTAGGATTAATGCAGAAACTAAGAAGTGTAATGCAGAAATTAGTAAGTGCTTACACTGTGCATAAAGACGGACCAGGTGATCATGATGGTCTCTTTGGATATTCAATTGTACAAGAGTACATAAGAGTCTGCAAAAATTACCAACTGTTGCTGGTAAGAGAATGCAAAAGGCTCACGTTGTGCAAGAGTGCTACATGATACAGAACGTTTCAACTACCACTTCCCTGCAAGAGTTTTGAAATCCTTTTTCTATGTTGTCAGCGGAACTGTAAAAACAGAAGAGAACCTCTGTTCCTAAATAAGCTGACATTACACACTACAGGACATGCAAAAGACAAAAGAACCCTCAGAGATTTCATAAAAAACATGTCTTGCCCCTGGTAGTGCTGACCATATTGTGCTGCCTCTTTTTCACCCAAGCTGCTGAACTTTGAATGCCAATGGCTTCTAGTAGGAAGGAAAACTAATGACAGAGCAAATTGTTTTCCTGACAAAATCATGTTTGTTTGCAATAATGTATCATAACTTGTTTGTTTTGGTTTGTTTTGTTTTTAACTTGGGATTTAAAGAGCTGGAGATAATCTTCCTGTTTGTTGTTAGGGTTTTGTGTGTGTGTATGTGTGTTTTCTTTTCCATTTGTTTTTAGAGAAATTGCCGTTGCCCCTTGAGACAAGGGGGGATGCTATGGCAATAGAGATGCTTGACGACGCTAGTCAAATAGTCCCAAATGGTTTAGATTACTGCCATGATGCAACCTGATTTCATGCCGCATAAGTGTACATTTTGTACTCTTTTTCTGCTGCGGGAGCTGTGCCTCATCGGCCAGGGCTGTGGGAATGTAGCTTGGGAGACCTTGTCCTCATGCTAGCTCTGCAGAAACAGTGGAAAACACAAATGGCGTTTGAAATGTTAGTATCATGCCTGTCCCTTAGGGTGCTGTTTTGCTGTTAGCAGACCAAACTTACGCTGCATCACTGCCTAGCAGGAGTTTAACACCTGACTAGTTTGACTGTGTGGCCCAGAGTTGTTTAGGCAGGTCTGAATGACTCAGGCAGCAGATTATGGGGGTTTTTGACTATGACAGAGACTGGTACCCTGAGGCTGCTGACATGCCTGTCTGCAGAAGGTGACACCAGCAAAACCTTTCCCTCCACCGATCCCCTGGAATCACAGCACGAGCAGGCACTGTGTACTTTCTCATGGCCGTTGATAGTAAGTCCCTAAATTGGAGCTGGTGTTCAGTGAGGGCTGGCTAGAGATCCCTTGCTGTGCTAGCACAGTTATCTCAGGGGCTATGAATGCCATTTGCAGCCCTTGCACAGCTGGGGGAACTGTGTTGAAGGGACGTTGATGGGCCAGCTCGCTCCTAACACAGCTGCCCTGACAGGATTTTGCGCTCCGAACCTCTTCTCACGAAGTGAGAGGAGCTGGGTGTGATCAGCCTTCAGAGGGGTGACTGCCCAGGGGGGCACTGCTCTAAAGGGGGTGTCCTATCACTGCTGGTGGAGCACTCGCTGCTGGTGCCGGGTGCTGAAAGCACCTCTCATCTCCTGTGCATGGCTGTTAATCTATCATACATGACAAAATGTCCCGGTCCCACCAAAGCATGCTGGGCTCCCTCGTTATGCACAAAATCTTGTTATGGGTAGAGGGGAAACTTATCTTGTAGATAAAGCCAATAATCTGTTGTTAGTATAAATCAAATCTCAGCAGTCTAATCCAAGAATTATTAGTAACTATTACAGAAAGAGAGAGAATACATTCTTGCAGAAAAAGTGTCAATAATGATAACACAGTTAAAAACATTATACACACACACATTAGTTTCTACCCCTTCTCCCGATATTTTGCTTGCCCTCCCCCTGCTCTTCTGGCTCCTAGGGTTGGTGGTTTGACTCTGGTGGTGGCAGGATGGATGTTAAGGCAAGTTGTCAGCATCTGGAGTCCTTCACTGGAGGAATATGATGTTCATGATGATGGTTTTTTCTTCCTCACTCTAGGATCCACTTTAGGTCCTTTTTATATGCTCGCTAACATGCTTTTAAACCTTGCTCTTTCTCTGCTGGCCTGCAAATCCATGTTACATCTCAACGTATTGTATCTCGTGCCTTTTATGTATGTTAGGTACTATTTCTTTATTCTCTTTGTTGCCCTAAAACCAGTTTTGTCCAGATCTGCATTTAACTGACCACTGGTGAATTGTTTCTACCTGTGGGTCTCCAGTGCCAGGCTTGTGCCCAGCCTCTTATAATCCCATGGCTGTACTCCTCTATACTGCATCCTGTGTCTCCACTTCTCAAGGCCTCTGTTACCATACCAAGCCTGTATTTCTTTACATCACACATTATGTTAGATTTGTAAAACCACAGCAGTACCAGACAAAGATAAATAAAAATTAAAAATATTAGCTATAGACACACGGTGAATTAGAAAATTTAGGAAAATGCTCTTTTACTAGCAATGTCAATACCCTATTACAGGCTACATGGTTACACCCTTATCCAAAATCAGGTGGTGGTGACCCTCTAGAGAGCCAGAGGGTTCCCAGGCTGGAGCGGTTCCCTGGTGCTGCGTGGGCTGGGTGAGAAAGCAAGGGGTTGCTTTGCCCACCCCCTCCAAGGGCCCAGGTCTCTGCCTGAGGGCACGGAGGAAGGAGGCAGCTTGCTGGCCAGCCTCCCTGCCAGTCCAGTGCAGGCTCTGAGGGGATTGTGGCTTCCAACGTACAGCATTCTGCAGCATGGACGGGGGAGTTACAGCCTGGCAATGGTGCTAAATAGTGTTGGTTAAAAAAGATCTGATGCAATGAGGTGCAAAGCACCATAGGTAG
>NW_008824338.1:4119943-4125400 GCF_000699105.1 Pygoscelis adeliae
ATTTACAACTGGTTTGTAGCACCTTGGTCATGAAACTCAACCTTCCTTCCAGTGCAGCATAGGCATAGTCAGTGAGGTATGATTCAACCCACAGTTGTGTATTTTTTCTTGCATGTAGTATTCAAATAGTTGATTTGTAAATATGCATGCTTTGAAAGTATCTACGTCAGTATCTGGAGCTAATGAGTGAAGCGATACTTGCAGTCCAGAAACATGAACTTTCCCTATATTCTAACTGCACAAAGTAATTTGCTGTTCAATTTCTTAGCCAGTTGTCATTTGTCTAGTACCTCATTTCATATGACTATTTCAGGTAGTATTTTCTAATATTCAGAAACTGAGAAATAACACTGACTTTTGATCTTCTTTTCCTGATGCTAACTGCACTCTGCAGTGCACTTGTTGAGCTGTACTAATCTAATATATCTGCAACAAAAAGGTTTCAGAAGTGATTATTGTAGCCAAACTTGTCTGTGTAGTAATGAATGCACGGTGACTTACAGTCCTGGTAGCATTAAAGATTTTCAGCTTGATTCATGAACTTCGTGAGTCAGTTTCTTGTTCTGACTTAAACCACTTCAGTCAGCATTATGTGCTTTAAGTGCGCAGTTTAAATAGAACAGCCAAGCAAGAGACAGGGGAAAGTTGGAAAATGCTTGGGCAGAAGCAAGCCCTGGATAACAAACAAGAGGTGGCAGCCAGGAGGCAAGATCTTGTTCAGAGATGGTATCCAGTGTGAGAAAAACTCGGAGAGGACATCAGGAGCAATAGTATCTGTGCACACTCTCTTTTCCTTGCCAGACCTCGGCTGGAGTCTTGAGCTTCTGGGCAAACCTGGAGTCAGAACCAGGAGTAGGAACGTTTCGCCAGTCTTCAGCTCAGTGGTCTCTGTTCAAGGTCCATTTAAGTCAATTGGTCCGGTGAAACTCTTTGGGATACTACAGCTTGTCTTGAAAATCATCTTCTCAGGTGTTGTTTATCTCTAAGGTGATCAATTTTGAAGCAACGACTGTAATTATTTATATGAATAACCCATATCATTATAGAGATAGGGCAGGAAAAAGAGCCTGGGATCATATAAACCAGGGGGATGAGGGGTTTGTGAGAGACAAGAAGGAACAGGGAGATATCTTTATCCGTAGCCCGCTGAAATCTCCATGTCTCCTCCTGGCCTACAAGCCCAGTCCTCCAAAGTCCATACTGGTTGCCATCAGCTTCCCAAAGCCTGCCTGACCTCTCCCATCACCTTTCCTTACCATCAGCTACTACCCCACAGAACTGAAATTGGAGTTTTGCTCAGCCGGGACTAGGAGGGCATGAGCTGGTGCTCGAGTCTCGTCAGAAATTGCTTCAGAAAGCAGGTCTGGCTTGAGCGGGCTGTGGATACGGTCCTTATCACAGCGACGCACAACGGCCTTCCTGCTCACTGCCCAGTCTTCACCTCAGTTGACTCAAGTGTCTGGTGCTGCAAAACTATGTCCAATAGAGAAGGAATGGCATCACAGCCATGGGACAGGTATTTTCATCTCTGCATACCTCTTCCGCATGTATCTTTATCCTCTATCTTTTTTCTTCTCCAAGGCTGACCATGCTGTCTTGAAGTTTTTCTCTACTTCCAAGTGGCAAGAGCACTGCCAATGAGCATTCTTCCTGGATGCCCATTTGTCTGGAATAGTTTATCACTCTGGATTAAACATTCAATGTATGTTTGTGGAAACAGCTCCGAGCCAGGATTCCTCCGGTTTTAGAAACTAGTTTCTACTCTGCCATTTCTTATTAAAAGTGTCTGCATTTACTAGGATAAAATACAAACCTTTCCCCCCTTCCTCATGATCAGGCATGTATCACAGCTGCCTTCCTTAGGAAACCATAGCACAGGCCCTCACAACAGCACACCTCCTTTTCTGTGGAGTCAGTGTCATTCTGGCACCAGCTATCCATGGCAACAAGAAGCTTGGTCTGCCTATAAAGGTCTTGTTGTTTTAATTAGAAAAAGATACAACTGTTGCTTAAGCTTTTACTGGCTCTAGGAATTGAAAATAGGAATGTACTGATCACTCTTTGAAAGTTATTCTTCCTCAACATCAAAACCACATGATAGCTCTTGAGAATAAGAATCTTTTTTTGAGGAAGAGCAGAAAAATTAACATTAGCAGAATAAGTACGGTTCAACAGCAGGAAAATATTGAAATGAAATTGATACAGACACCCAGCACATTTAACATCAGAATAGCTTCACTAAAAGGCACAGGCTGCCAAGTTCCTGTGCTGTGGCAACTGTGATTTGTTTCTTATTTTTCCAGCACAAATGTGGCATTTCCTGAAAGCAACATACCATTTGCGTAGAACTACAGGAAAATAGCACGATTCATACCGAGCAGTGCCTGTTTTCCATCTTCTCTCCTGTGAAAGAAGCAGAGATTTCTATTCTTGCAGGGATGTTTTTACAAAATTGTTTGAGAGCTAGCTGAAGCATTTGAAAAAATTGCCAGCTGTTCACTACGACTTCTCATCTGGATGGTGCTCCCCACACAGCTGAGCTGCTGGAACAGATCTGATGGGTGTTCCCATAAAACTGGACACATTAGTGCAAGCTTCGACAGCGGTTTCCACTAAGCAAGCTGAATTTCTCCAGCAGCAGATTGGGGGTGCTCATACAACATATCAGTGTTCAGCTTCTGGAACTGTGGATTACTGCTGAGTAAGGGGCAATCAAATAACTTTCCTTTAAAGTTTCATTTACAGTGTGGGTGTTGGGATCAGCTTTTGCATCCTTTGTCATGAATGAGGAAATTTTGTTTAAAGGCTGTTTGGTTCTGGCTCTTCTGTTGTTGAGAACAGCCAGAGATTTCATTAACAAATTCAAAAGCTGAGCGTGCAGAGAACAACTGAGATTTCTGCATAAACTTTGGCCTCTGCCCGGTCCTTCTTCTATTCTACACCCAGGCTTCACATGTCCATGCTCCGAGAAACAGCACAGTAGGACCATTGTAGCCTGGCTGCACATGGATCTACATCTTCTCTGAGGTCTAATAAGGCTTTTCTTGCAACTGCAACAGTCAGAATGTGTATGTGTCTGTGTGCACGTCTCTCCTTTTTCTCCAACTTCTGATGGGTGGAGCCTGCACTGCAGCTTTCCTTTCAGCGGGAGCTAGAATCTCCCTCTTTCTTTTATCTCTGGCTTTTTATTTTCATGATATTTGTAAGAATTCAGATGGTGTTTAATTGAAATTGCCCAATTCATTTGAAAGTTATTGGAAGGGAGGATGGCCAGTCATGTGGAAGTACACATTGGGGGGCCACTCATGCGTGCACATACATACCCAACCCTCCCCCCCCAATGGAAATAAGGCTATAAACAAGTTTTGGTTTATCTGTAAACTGTGTTTGCAGCTATCATGACAATATCAAGAGAAAAAAATAAACATACATAAGCCTATGGTTAAAAATACAGCTGTTTTTCTTTGCTGATCCCGAGTTAAGTGGGAAAACCAGAAATCAGTGCTAATACAAAAAGTAAACATCCATTTAACCTTTTTGTTGTTGTTGTTTTTCTGCTCATCTGGCATAAATAAAAAAAAAAAATCTTTTGGGGGCTGTGATGATTGTTTTAACCCGCCAGTAACCCCCTTGAGTTCATCAGAGCAAAAGACAGCGAAAGCCTGTTTGTTGTCCAGCAGGCACCAACGCATGTTGTAAGCGAAGTTCCATCTGGTCACAACATCGTGGATCATCTGGGTAACAGCCAGACTTCATTTGCTTCATGTCCTGGACAGCACGGAGGCAGCCGAATAGGAATATTTAAACGACTGACCAACCGCAACCGAGTTTGCCCCTGAGGATTCGTCTAATAATGGCTCCTCGCTATGTAGCACTAGTGGCTTTGCAAGTTGTTTTCTTTTTTTAATGACTCAAGCTGGGCTCTGTGGAATGATTTAGTCTTTTTATTAGGTGCCGACAATTTACTGGAGACACGGTCTGGCTCTTACCTTGGGAGATCTGGAGGTGGATGTTGACTGTGCCTGAAATCCTTCCCGAAACACATTTGTAAGCAAAAACCTGAAGAAATCCGGACTGTGTAGCACAGCTGTTACTCTGGGCCTGACAGGGTGCTTGTACAGGCTGTATTTCATGCCTGTGTGGAGGGCACGTAAGGCGCTACCATATCAGAATTTTCCAGGCATTTGAAATCATTCACACCTGTTTCACATGAGGGCAAAAGACAGAGAAAGCAGATGCACCACTTAGTTTTGCTTAACCTGTGACCTGAGCACCTCAGAGAGACTTTTGGCGGCCAGCACTGCCGTCGTGATGGCAGCCGTGGGTGGGCAGGAACCCCCGGGGAAGCGCTGCCTCTGCTGCCAGAGCTTCCCCAGCTCCCCAGGCTGGGCAGGAGCAGCTCACCGCTGGCGGTGCTGCCTGCAGCCCCAGTGGGATGTCCTGCTGCCAGATGTACGCTGCCTTAGAAAACTCTGTTCTGCAGATCTAGAGGTGGGTGCTGGGCTAGGAAAGGGTGGCAGGCAGCTGCCTAACACACACACGTGCAGTTTCAAAAACAAATGTGGACGGAGGCAGTGCTTGCTAGGTGAGTAATACCCTTCTCCGGGGGCTAGGAGGATATGCAAATCCCAACACGCTGCATGAACGGTAATAAGAGCTTCCAAAAATTCGGTCTGTCTATAAATACTTTATTGGCGGTGCCCACAGAAGCCTTTTTAAGCACAGCAAATCTTTTGAAGTTCTGTAGGTGGCTCACTGCTTGTTTATGATAACAAACTTATTCAATGAGCGATATGGAGAAGTACCTGAATTTACTTTCAGAGCTGGCTGTGAGAGGTGTTCCTTTCTGCTTGGAAATGTGGGCATCCTCTGTAAAGATGTCATTCATGTAAAATCCCTGAGTAAAAATTATCCAGGAAAAATGGCTGAGATACCACAGTAACATCTATAGGGATGGCGCGTGGGCCATTCCTTTCAGAAAATCTCAGGAAGAAAGTATCTAGATGAATTACAGGGGCAAATTCTTACACAATTTGCAGTTAGTTGCTGCAGAGGTCATAGAGTATTTGGGGGATTTCACTCACCCTGCAGCTGGGCGTACCTGTGCCTACCTCCTCCCACGGCCGGTGCTGGTGTGGCCAGCAGGGCCACCCAGCAAGAAAGAAAAAAAGAAAGATGTGCTTAAAAGTTCGCAAGGCTGGATTTCAGACCATTTATGTCTGTATCTGTACATATCTGTATCTATCTATCTATCTATCTATATCCCGTATCTGAGGATTCTGACGCAGGCATGCACATAAACATCTTTCTTCAGGTAAGCGAGGCCAATAAAACCGGTGTCATTGCTCAGCGGATAAAGTTATGCCCGAGCCTCAGGAGGCAGAAAACGGCGAAGTTCCGTCCAGTCTAACCAAACGGCCCCAAAGCAGCGTTTCCTTTCTCGGGCACGGCAATAGC
>NW_008824338.1:4125604-4156899 GCF_000699105.1 Pygoscelis adeliae
CGGCGGTGGCCGCCCGGCCCCGGGCTTCAGCCCCTGCATCGTGCCGGGGCGCTTTTGTGCGCGGTCGGACTGACGGGGCAGGACCGTCTTGTCCGAGTTGCTCATTGGCAATCGACCCTTCTTTTCACATTTACGTTAGGTGACGTGCTTGAGTTGAAATATGGTTACGAAAGCAGATATGAACAGAGTGTATTTTGCCGGATATTTGAGGAATATCTTTATGCTTTGCAAAGCGGTGCAAAAGCAAAGTGCTAGCTTGCTAGAAAACCAAGAAAATTATTTCCCATCTGCTTGTGCGCTCAGGTACGTGCTCATGCGAGGTGCGCAGCCCCGCTGGAGGGATGGGGTTGCTCATACACTCACATGTATCTGTAGACATGTGCTTCTGCAGGGCTGGAAGCTTTGGGAGGAAAGGAAACGCAACTGGGAAAAAAGCGGCTCTCTCAGTGTCAAATGAGGGTTGCAGAAGTGGACAGAGATTGACAGAGCACAGCTATCGAGAAAAGTCTTGGCCTCGGGCTGTAAGCTATAAACAGCGAATGGTGTATTTTATTTGAAGAATTTTACTTTGAAACGTCGGTCTTTTTCCCCACTACTGTTACTCAGAAAGTCTCACAAATGCTGCAGTGGTGAAGAGAGATGAAAACACAAAGCATTTTATACGCCAGCCTCAATTGATACAAAGTATTTTTAGCATGCTATTTAACTAGACGACATGCTATATAACAAGCCAACATTAAAATAAGTCATTTACAACGGTGCAGTTGGCAGAGAGGTAAAAAAGCATTCTAGCTGTAAGCAACAGTATTATCAAATGATTACCTTACAGTTTCAGTGACTAATAATGGCTTGAATGGACATGAATCTGTTTCCGTTTTGTAAAGAAGTCTTGTGTGTGCATTTCAGAGACGGGATGATTTTCCCTGGGCAGGAACAGCATAGTCATGTCTGTCATGAAATATTCTGCTACCCCCTCTCCCTTCTCCACATTATAATTTACAATCCAGGTATTTAGACCATGCCGAAGTATTGAATGAGATGTTTACGGTACCACTGCTGCCCTAGTCGCCACGTCTCTTTGTCGCGAGCATTCTTATTTCAAGGGTGACGTATTTGCTGCCGAACAATGTCCTAAAACACCAGACAAATGCATATTGAGTTTGTCTAGCAAAGGATCGAACCAGAATGCAGAACTGATGCTGAGCAGGCTGCGGTTGCAGGCTGCAATTCTCTGGGCAATTCCAGAGAGACTGTGGCAATTGGTATTTAATAGCATTTGTCGGAAGGGTGAACGTGGTGTAAAATGCTGAATAGGAAGGAAGCTACTGCCATTAGCCTATTAATGGCAAGGCATATTTTGAAACTAACTTAAAAAATACACATCAGCCCTTGTCATTCTGAATAGACAATATGTCGTATTTCTGCGTAAGACTGGTGACAAGTTTAAAATAATAATAAAAAAATCATTTAACTCACCAAAAACCAAAATACTTTTTAACAATAATCATCACATAATTATATCCTCGCATATATTTACTTTTTGGATGAACATTATTGTATGTTTAGGAATGATTCATTTATTTGAAATTGTTTTCAACACTGAAGTTTTAATGATTGTCATAACACTGATCTTGTCAGCAGAATATGCTGAAAGAAACCAGAGGGTTCTATCTTGAATATTTCTATAAATGTGCTTACTTACCACAGAATAGGACACCGGTATTTTGCTGGGTTCCAAGTGTAAAACAGCCTGTGGTGCTGTGCAGGAGGACATCAAAACGGAGACTTCCACAGCTTCTGGAGGAATCTGAAAACCTTTCCCACATAACTATTCAGGAAAAATGCTATGTTTTGCTCCTGCTTGGATAGGATCTCAATCCAGCTCCCGTAGACCTGAGTCTTAAGAATGCAAATGGCAATATTTAATTATATCAATTTTTTCCTTCAGCTACTTACTTGACCTGAATTATGCTTTCCATCTGAAGCCTAATTTGTCTCTGCTGAATGGCATAATTTCCGCTATCTGTATAATTAAAAATGAACAAATGCACACTTAGAGTTTCGACTGTGGCAAACGACACATTTCATTTGGTTTATTTACCTTGATTCTGTCTGCACAATCCAGCCCCAGTTTACATGCTAGCTATTTCTACAGCAAACCCTCTTCTGATATATTACATATATGGAGGTGGTATATAGTATTTGTGACTTGCTTTAGACTTTTGCGGATTTCATAAAGAGCCTGAATGCAGACTAGCTGAAGAATCTGAAATATTCCCAAGAAATACGGGTCCAAGCAAATGCGGACATTTTCAATTTGAGCATTTTTAAAATGAAGATAAACCCTTCAATAAACTTCCATAAATGTGCAGTCACTTTTCCGAGAAGTGCTGTTGCAGAAACTATATTAACTGTAATTTAGGATTGTTTATACTATAAATGTGGTCATTTGGCTCTTTGTAGCAAGTGGTGACAGCTTAAAATTATCCAGATGAACTGTATCACAGCATTTTTCAAGGTAATTGTTGCACTAATTTTTTTATTTGCTAGATAGAAAGTACTCGATGTTCAATAAAACACAACTTTAAGGAATTAATGAATTGGTGAGTACTGTAAATACATAAAAACTTCTCTTTAACATCATCAGAAGCATTCTCTGACCTGGAAGGCGAAGAGCTAGGTCAGGTAAATTTCACTGTATGCTGCTGATACCTATTGCGCCATGAAGGAGTCTTCAGCGCAAAGCCTGGAGTCTAGTAGCTGGCAATGAAACTGCTCCAAATCCCAGGTAATTATGTTTTGCTCTTGTTTCTGTGATATTTCCTGGGTTAAACCACTGACATTAATTTGACCTGAAAATTGCTACTAGATTTTAGGGGACATTTGAGGTGTTAATAATTTACTGAAGGGTGACCAATTCCTTGTGTTACACTCCCTAGCAGAAACTTTCAGGAGCTTTTAAAGCTAAATGTGCAACACCCGCCCAGGACATTCCCCCGGCGCACCTCTGGGGTGATCACTGAGCTGCTCTGCAGCAACGGGGCTGCTCCCTCCTCTTTGCAAGGTGAAGAGCTCCTCAGGTGACCCCTCCCTGGAAGCAGAAGGAGGATTAATTAATTAAGAACTGGGAAGTGTCCCAAAAGGGTGACGACACTGCTTTTCACGGCCATATGAGCATGGAGGAGACTGAAACGCAGCCCAGGGAGCCCCAGGAAAGGGCAGGTCTGTGGGTGCTCGTGGAGGTGTGCCACCGGCTCCCAGCCAGTCCTCCCTGCCCACTTTTGGCCCGCTCTGCATTGCCGCGGGGAGAGGACACCTGACCCTGGAGCAGGTGCAGGGACTGGGCCATCCAATGTGGCCTCTTGACAGGGATCCCCCAGCCTGGAGCACCTCCATGGGACTCGGAGGAGCAAGCGTGTCTTGAATTCAGCAGAGGATGGATGTGCCCTGAGGAGGCCAACATTGTCACGGCATTGCTGGCACATCTGCTCTGGTTGTTGGTGCATGGTGTACAGCACATGAAGCAGGAATTACATTGCTCCCCTCCACACCGGTTTGTAAAATGTTGCAGATAGGCTCATTTGCATGTGAAATCTCATGGTGCTTCTCCATGTTGAGCCACCCAGAAGGAACAGGCTGAGCTTTAGGACGGTGGAACGAAAGCCACGTCAGCCCATCAAGGCACAGGGCAAACCCCCATTTTGCTAGGGAATGTGTCCTTGTGCCTTAGCCCTTCAGCGTTGTTGTTATACTTGTGTTGGACCAAGAGTCCAGTTTTACACCATCGGGCAGCAGGGCTGCACTTTGCCAAAGGCCCTTTGGAAAGCAGACTGTCTTACCAAAAAAGACAGATACCTCTGTCCTGAGACTTCAGTAAGGTAAAGACTCGGTCTAAGGGTGTAATCCTGCATGCGATGGAGCCAGGAACAAAAATGCCGTTCACCCCAATAGGACTGGGTTAAGCTCACGAAGTGAAGATTTGGAGATTGGTCTCCCAGGGACTAAGCCACCACCGTAACATCTGACTGCAGAGACAACAGCCCTGGCAGCGGTGGGAATAGTCACACTTCTGACAGAGCAACATCAGGGAGATTTTCTCCCAGAAGACATGCATTTTGCTTTGATTGCCTTAACTTTAAAAATATTTCCTCACATATTTGGGGGCTCTTGGTGGAAAAAAATAAAAGAAAATGAGAAAAAATGAGAAAATTGAAAATTACCTCTAACAGACAAATTGAAATTTTTAACTGGTAGGAAAGTATTTACAGTTTTCAAATGAAAACTACCCTGTTGGATGTCGGGTTTTTTTAGTGTCTGCTTTATTTGCTTTCCAGGTTTTAAAAATGATAATAATGATAATCATCTTGATAATCTTATCTGAAAACGATGACTCCTGCAGAGATTTTCAGTTAAACAAAACCAGCAAAATTAATTTTCTACTCATCTATCTTAAGTAATTGAAGCAACAATATAGATAGTTTATCTTTGGTAGCTCAAATTGTTAAAAGTGCTAAAAATCCTGGACTTGTTATCTCTACATAAAAATAATTTAAGGGACAAAGACGTTATTTATATTGCCATGTGACAGAAACAAAGCTCTTCAGACCAAGACTCGCTCTTGCCAGCTCTAGCATGAGACTGCTTCTTCTACCTTCTACATGTGTGTATTGGCATGCATTACAAATACTAGGCTGCCATATAGATTCACAAACTCACATGACGATCCTGAAGTCTGTGTCCCTCTTCAGTCTCCGGCAGCCTTTCCCCGTGCCCTTCCCCACCCGGCTGCTGCTCACTCGCTCCGCAGTCCTCTTTCCCAGCGCTGCCAGTTGCTGTGGTGTTAAAGCTTCTCTTCAAAACCCTCACTCTGCGACCATGTGAGCACGGCAAAGCCTCAGCTGCCCCTTCAAAATGAGATGGGATTTTCTTGTCTGCAGAGGTGGTGAAAAGAAGCTGGAAAAGTTGACCTCTGAGTTCTGCCCACCAAAAAACCTCCCAGAGTTTTCATGGACATTAAATGCTGCTCATAATATTGCTCATTTTTAAGCATTTGGAAACACCCGTTATGGTTTGTTTCGTTTTATTCTGCCTTTTTTTTTTTTTTGTACAGTTAGTGGCCCAGGATCCTTCTTTATTATTTCTCTAAGACACTGAGGACTCAAGTGTTTGCTAATGAGCTGTTCCTGTCTTTGCTTGGGATCAACCCGATAGCTTTGTTCACATCTGCCTGGTACCAAAAACTCTTTCCTTGCTTTCTGTTATTCACCAATGTGAGAGGTGAGGCAGATATTTTGCAGTTCTTGGTGTTTATTCATAAACATCTGACAGGCTAGCCCCTGCCTTTTCACCTGCAGATCCCAAAAACTTTTTATGGAGTCCAAACCACAACTTACCATAGATACTAACAAGTAGAAATCTCTGTCATTGGCGGGGGAGGGGGAGAAGAAAAACAGTGAAAACACCAGAGAAGGGAGGTTAAAAGCTCTGCAGATAACCTTTTTTGTTAGCACGGCGAGCATGAACACTTGCTGACCTTCTTATTTTATATATCTCCCTGTAAGCCTTCGCAATCAAACCTGGCAGAGATCAGGAGCCAAAGCAATTGGTTTCAGTCTGGTCTCTCAGGCAGGCTGGGCAAAGGCGGCTGTCTGGGAGAGCACCCTCGGGAAGTTTTTTTAATCGGACTGTAACTGCATAAAGAGAAAGCACATTCCCAATAGTGCCAATGAATTGTAGCACCACTAAAGAGTGATAAAACTGACTTCAGCAGTTCTGATGTTGAATGGCATCGAAGGCACGGAAAGACAGTTTTCAATATCTCATCCTTCCCTACTGATCTGAAAAGGTAGGAGAAAGAGAAGAGGGGAGCATTAAGATGGCCATTTATCCTGCAGGGAAAGAAGAAACCTCGGCTTCCTGTCAAAAGCCCCAGAAAGCTTCTTTTTTTTGCTTAATGCCATTTCATACATTTTTACTGCAGGGTAGGCTGAGGACTATTCCCGTTTCATTGCCTGGGATAGGAGTTGTTAAGCATGATGTCCCACATAACTGTGCAATGAGCGAGTCCTCACGCTGAGCTGGGAGCGGATCCCATGGGTGGGGGATGACATCTCCAGGGGCCGGGAGAAAGCAGGGGCAGGCTGAGTCACTCCCTGTCTCCTCGTCCTCCCCGGTTGTGTCTCCTGCTCGGGCTCCTTTCAGCCTTATTCATGAGCAGATCACTGAGGGAAGGGGACGGGGAAAGTTATTTGCATTCCAGCATTACATTTAAAAGCTATAAATTACTGGCAACTATAAACAATCTCCCTGCTGACGGCACCGCTCATAAAAATCTGGGTTTGTGTATGTGTTGCATTCGCCTGTGTGTGCGCATATTCAGCCTCGTGGGATTTTTCTCCTGGTTATGACAACGGTATTAATTCTTCTGAGCTCTGAATGCAATGCCCGACGCAACAAAGATTTTTGCTGCTTTTTCTGGTTTGACGTAGGTCCAGCTGAAAAGTAGAGTCGTTCTCACTGCTTTGAGTTAAGTTTTGGCTTTAAACTGGGAGAAAAGATTGTGGAGACGTTGGCTAAAAGGTAGGCAAATGGCAAAAATCCTTTTGAACCAGTGATATTTACTGTAGCTGGAAGGTTGCACACTCCAAATTACTGCTGAAGAGGAAAAAGTGTTAGGCAGAGGGAAAAAGGAGGAGGAGAGCAAAAACATAATGTTTGCTACGTGTCCACAGTCTGACTACTGAGTGCTTGGGAGTGGGGTTTGCAAATGAAGGGAAAACTGCTCCATTTCTGTCACTGCTCTGCCCCAGCCTAAAGATGTGAATGGGAGAGTAAACTGAGGGTGCTGATGACGAGACATCTGTATCTCTGCTCTGCAAAAATCTGTCGGGTACGTATGAGGGGGTCACAGCAATGCGGTGATCCTTCAGCCTGGTGGATTCCTGGGATGCAGTGTGCTTTTCAAAGCTTGCTCAGGTCCTCAGTTTGATGCATAATGGGACAAATGGAATTCTGCTGGAGAAAATCAGTCTGTTTCGTATGTATTTTATATATATATTCTCTTAGGTAAATGTGCAATAATGAACTGCCAGATTTTTTCCTCGTGGGATTTATTTCCTGACATTGCTTCATCCTGTAGATATGTGTAATGTCCCCAAGCCGGCAGAGTCCTCAGTCCTTGTGCTTGGGAGGTTTGAAGGCTTTGACTGTCACACTCCATTTCTGCAGCAAGCAAAAAAAGAAGAGATAAATCCATTGCTGCTGCAACAGACTGAGCGTCATCTGTGTACATCGAGAGCGGGTTGCGTATGCTGGGGTGGTCTGACTGACGACCAGGGAAGGACGAGTGCTGCAGCCCACCATTTCATAACCAGATAGGGAAAGGCGAGAGTGCTGCTAGTGCACTGGAGGCATTCATGGCAAGAACTGCAGTCTAGAAGAGTTCTTGGCTTAGGAATAGCTGTGGTCTGGGATGGTTTTTCCCACGGTTTCAGCTAAGTGTGTTTAAAACTATCTGTAGAAAAACAACACATAAAACCCTGTCGGGCCAAGGTCACGGGGTAAGGACGGAATTCTGCTATGAATAACACAACCTCCAAGCAGGGTTAGTATTTTCAGCCTCCAAATAAGAAGACTCTTTCTGTCTCCAGCCAATGTTAGGTACAGTGTCGTGGCTCCTTTGCTTCAGTGGCATGTCCCATGTGGCAAGACTGAGCATGCGTGGCAGGTCCTAGCACTTGTGTCCCAGCTAACAGGCAAATTGCTAGTGAAAAGCCAGCTGGGAATTAGTGCTGATGCTGGACTGAGTATGAGTGTCCCCATTGCGCCACTGGAGCACCTCAGAGAGAAGTAGGGCCCAGGCACAGAGATGGAGAAAGATGAAGAGGTGGGGGAAAGGGTGAAGGAGACGGGGAGAGCATGTGCTGCCAGCGAAGTGCTGGAGACAAGGGTTTCCTGCGCACTGGTCACTCTCTAAACGCAGGGCATCACCCTCCCCCTGTGCCCTGGTCCCCTCTAAGGAGAGAATGGGCAGGAACTGCATGTGTCATCTCACAGGCTGTTATGGAGATGTGTTTTTTTTCCCTGGATCTTGCTCTCACGTGGCCCAGTAGCAACATTTGTCAGGTCATTTTCCATGCTTGCACTGGGCAACTAAACCTCGAGCGGGAGGCATGGTGAGGTCATGGCTGCCCTTCACAAGGCTGGTGCCGTGTGCTGGACACCCATCAGCTTCTCTCCAAAGGACGTATTCGCTGGCTGGGCCACCTCCCCAGGAAAGGCAGGGCTTTCCTTACCACACAGGCTACACTGAGGCCCAGGTAATTCATCTCATCGCAAACCAAAATTTGGCCTGTATCAGCTCAGGGCAGTTTCAGGGCTAATTTCACCTGCAAAAAACCCCCTCTGTTTGGATTTGTGATGGTTTGGGATAGCAGCATGACAGGAGCATGAGCTTGGACGTTGGGAATCTCCAGGTGGAAGCTACAGTTCATAGAGGATTTCCTCTCCATATCCCTTCAGCCCTACAGGCCATTACTGGAGGAAAGGAGTAAAGTGAAAGTCCAGTGAGCAAAAGTAAGCCAGGCCTTTACTCGGGTGTCTGCCTTTCACATAGCTCTGTGATCTTTTCCTCAGGTCATCCATTGCTGTGCTGCTGCTCTTCATATCTATCCACAACATCAGACCAAGTCTCCAGCGGGGTTATCGAGATCTGATCGCCCACGCTGTGGATTAAAGAATGCAACGTTGTGCATGCTGGCAGACAAATGTCCCTACACAGATCTGTGGCTGAAGGGGATGCTGGCGAGGCATATATGATGCTCCGGTGGCTCCCACGCCAGGTGGAAGGGTCTGGTTAAAAACCTGAAAAATCAGAAGCGGGTCCTGGCCAGCCCTTTGCAGGCAGTGAGGGGGAGAGAGCAGGCCCTATAGATCTCCATGAGAAGCGCCACTCGCTCGGCAGGGAGAGCGGAGCAGGCTACGCCTGCGGTTCACATCTCTTTGTCAATGGCATCCAGCCCCTGGCCTTGGGAACTGACTGGCGGCAGTTTGCAAATGTATGTGCTTGGCTGGGAGCCTGCAGTTCCCTTTGTCCCGGCGGCGCAGGGGGGCTAATAGGGAAGCCGGAGCGTGTCATCCCCGACTGCCAGAGCTTCCAAGCAGTAACATGACGGGCAACTTTTCAGACAATATCCAACATGAACATTCAAGGCTGAGCCTATTCTTCTTCTAGACACTGGTACTGACTGATTCCACATGCTGTTTTCCAGACTCTGTTGCCGTAACAAGCTCCAGTCCTGAATATGGACCGTCCTCCCAGGGAAAAGTCCCATCAAATTCGAAAGGGTCAAAACCATTTGGGATCATTAAAAGTTGAATGTCTTTGAACATCCTGTATAATGCTGTAGACGTAAAGAAACGAAGTATTTGTACAGAGTTTCGTATAACGTACACAACATTATTTGTATTTGCTCTACTTTGCTTTTCACACGGTGCTCCTGGTGCTTACATGCAACTTGCATGGATGTGTATGCAATTAAACTGTGCTGTGCTGCACCGTGTTTTAAGGTGAAATAATTACAAGTTAGAGATTGTTTGAGATGGGAGTGAAAATGGCAGAGGAAACATGCACCTTCTCTTCACTCACAGGAAAATCTGAATCAGGGGGCTGTAATGAAAAATCTTTTGGAGCTTCCACTGAACTTCAAGCTTAAGGTGAGAAATTTTGTTTTTCTAGAAGGCTAATTCTTCTGGGATTTGCTAATGGGCAATTAATAGAGAGACCTTGTGCTTCCCAGATTTGATGCTGGATCCCACTGCTTCCAGGTAGTTAAGCTTCAAAGTCCCCCCCTGCCTGCCACTGTCATCGCTCCTCTTCCAAACCACTTCCTCTTCCAGATCACATGTCATGAAAGCAAGGCAAATGGAAACATTCATGAAGACACACGAGGGTTGGGGACTTACGGATGAGCTATATTTAGGCTTGCATCTAGTATTCTGATGAGTCCACAACTGCCATGGCTAACCTGATCCAGTGCTGGTGATAGTCCTGCTTTGAGTGGGGGACTGGAGGACATGACCTCCAGGGATCCCTCCCAACCAGCGTTGCTCCGGTCCGTGAGTCCATGACGCTTGACCTGGTAGAAATATGTGCTGCCTACATTTGCAATAAGGTGCAATTCCCTTAAACCAGCAGATAGTACTTGTAAATAGCTTGGAAGTTCTGCTGAGTCTGGTGCTTTCTTACTGCTTCTTTCCTTATTGCAAAAGCTAAACGTAAAAGCATCCCAGGACAATTTATAGCTAAAAGGCTCAGTCAGCTGAGAGTGCTTTCTCCAGCACTGCCCCTCAGCCTCCTGAAATGGCTCCAGTGGAGATTAGCCTGAACTTCACCATTGCTTCTCTGGAAAAAAGCTGCAATCTCATATCCCTGTCTGCAAATGCTGTCAGGTGACTGTGAAAGACAGACGTTTTTCAGTACTGCAGTTACAGCTCTGATTTCTTCTGCCAGAAACACAGTAGTGGTAACATTTGATTTGCAAATCTGGCATACATGCATCAGCCTGGTTGAAAACAATCAACAGAAGCCATTTCCTCAGTGCAAGTAAATATATTGACATGTGTTGACAATAAACTGATTTTGTGCACTTTTGGAAAGGCAGACGGCACCTCACATGTTTTAACTGCTTAGTTCCTCTAAAGCAGTATGCAGAAAAATATCTTTCATAGGCTATATGAGGCAGTTTGTCTTTCATATCTCTGGAGCAGTCATGATGTCCTCTAATTACAAGAATATGATTTTTACAGAGTGTTCGTGCTGCACTGAGCATGACAATAATATGTAAAAAAGTATGTATAAAGCATATGTTTTAGGTTATGTGATGGACTTAGGTTTGTTAAATAATAATTTTTATCCTGTTACTTCCAGTTAAAATATATAAAATATTAGTAAGGGCTTAGAAACCACTAGCTGTCTTTGTTTTGACTCTAATGCATTTGTTCCTTGCTGAATGATTAAACAGCATAAACGTCCCTCCACTATTGACAATAATCAAGAAGTACACGACTTTGTAATAACTGAGGCCCTGATCCAGTGAGGCCCTAAATCTCGTGTTTAATTATAGTGCTCTTGCTTTGAGACAGGCTGGCAGGCAGGCAGGCACCGCAGCGTGGCACTGTATTCGGCTGGCAGCCCAGGCTGGTGGGAAGCGCCCGCTGTGCCAGGTCCTGCCGGCAAGCCCTGGCTGGGTAGCCCTGGCAGCAGGGCTGAGCCACTTGCCCTCGGGAGGCAGACCCTCAAGCCCTCGCTCCAGGTGACACCACCCTGCCTGAACTGCCGTACAGGGCCATGCACCCCCAGGCCAGCAGACCCCCTGTGCGAGCACAGACGCAGCCCCAGGAGAGATGCCAGCGTTGCCTGGGGTGTGCATTGAGCCGGTGGGGAGGTGAGCAAGGCCGGGCATCAAAACACCCCCCCTTATCTCAGGGATGTTTTCAGACTGCAACCTGGCAGCAGCCTGCTGAAGGGGGAGCCGCCTCGTTACGATCACAAAAAGACCAGCAAATAATAATACTAATAATACTACTACTAATAATAATAATCCAGTCTAGTACTTCTCATCACTAGATCTCAAACTGAGTCTGCCCACCCAAATGCCCACCTCTGTGAAGGATTGTCTTGCTGCCTTGAGGAATCAAAGAAAGAGCTACCGACCCGTCTTGGCAGATTTAGGAAGCAGACCCTGAGAGAGTGGCTTGCGCTTGGCGGGTTTTCTGGTAGAGAGCAGAGCAAGGAAAGGCTGCTGGATCCTGCCCAGGTCTCTGCTGGAGCTTCAGGGGCCGCTGTGGCCCTCCCAGGGGAAGCAGAGCTCCGCTGCTCTAATTGCAGGCTCCTCCACCAGCATTCACCTGTCAGCACAAGGTTGTGCCAGCACATCTATATTAAGCAGAAATTGGAACAAATCCCTAAAATAGCTCTTCTCTGTTGTAGGGATGCTGTGCCTGCATGCCTACGGGTTCCCAGCTGCTGAGCTGGAGGGAGCATAACGGTGATTTTTATGGTGAAACTTCTATTCTTTATGGTCAAAGAATTATTTTTGAAACCAGCCGAAGCCTGGGAGAAACTTTGCTAGAAGGAGTTTTGCTGTGGGGAAAATGACCTGCCATGACAATGGAGAGAAGTCCTGGATCTGAGCCTCAGTCTTCAAACGGCCCAAAATCTGGCTGCATCTCTCAGGCTCGGAGGACATGAACATACAGTGAACTGATGGGAAGAACTCTTAAGGTTGCAACCAAAGCGCCCCACCTCTGGTTTTGGGCAGTGTTTGGAGATAAGGGAAGCAGACTGAGCATGCAGTCATCTGTTATCCGAGACGGGGAGTCCCTCTGCAAACAGGGTGTGATCCTGTCTCCATAATGATCATAGCGCTGTTTGCTTATAAGCGGATTTTCCAGTAAGTCCTAGTTTCTCACTCCAGCTCTTATCAGGGTTCACAGTTTGGATCTGCAAGAGACTTCTTTTATGGCAGCATGGGAGGTTCTTTCCTCTTCTCTGCTCCAAAGAATGCAAAAATTTAGTCACTGGAGTAAAACAGATGATTGGTTTTATCCACTTTCTCTTTTCTGTTTTACAATTTTGTTTATAACATGGACATTATAAACCCCTCAGTGAAATTCTCACTTGCAAAAGATGCGATCCTATGACAGTCCTCTGCTGCAGCTGTTTCCGTACGGGCAAAGAGCTCCCCACGCAGTGGCTGCTGCACTTGAATGCATTTGCGGAGACAAAGACCTAATGTCAGCCTCCGCTTTGGAAGTCAGGGATTTGGTGGCCGCTGTGTCAGAGAGAGACGTGTTTAAATAAAGACAGTACCTTAAACACAAGTTCTTCGCTCCTTCATAAGACCAGTGTAATGGCAGCTTATGACACTACTGCACAGAAGGGTAGCATTAACTCATCGACACCTTTAGAAGGTTTTTACCTCATCACCTAAATCAGTACTGACACAGGCAGTCAAAACTGCACCCATTGTAATTGTATTTACTCCTCTAGCTGCTAATATGGCCTGGAGAGATCTGTGGAGGAAACAGACACTGAGTGTGCAGACAGGCTATTTGCTGAAGGCATTAATGAATGCCTTACTAATTAATGAAGTGCCAATGCAGCTATTTAGCATTACATTTAGGCTGTATTTAACTTTAAGCATGGGCTTCAGACATTTGACGTCAAGGATGCTGCGAACGCTGAGTTGCCACCTGAAATCGTAGCGAGCAATTCTGCATTGCGTTCTCAGAGTACTGGCTTTGCACAGGCTACTGCCCTTTGAAGACCAAGAAGCATTTTCTGTAACACCAGGATAAAAGAGGGCATCACATTTTTGAAAATTTGGACCCATATTGTCTTCAGCTGTATTTTACAAATGAGTTAAGATAGATATTGGTCAGCACAGCTGGGTGGAAAAAGTCAGTTATTTTTCCTTTTTTTTTTCTTTTCTCATTTCTGTCAAAATTTACAGTGTTTTATGTTTTTGTTGTCACTACAGAACTAAAACTGAAACAGCAAATGCCTCAGTTTTCAAAAAAGCAGTTTCGGGTAAACATTTTGACTGTGGATAAAAAAAAAAATCGGTTGACCAAAAAAAAGGAAAATCTTAGAGAAATTATTTCAATTTTAACAGTTTGCATTTCCTTTCACTAAAAAAAAATACTGAAAAAGATATTTTTCTGCAGTAACTTTATGTCTAAGAATCAGTTCTCATTTGAATTACTTTTTGAAAAAGCAAAAATTCAGCCAGTTCTCGTTTCAAGCTGCCTGAGAACAAGTTCCTCACAGAAGGGAAAAAGGAAAAAAAAGTGCCTTTGAAGCACCAAGCTGAGGGGAATAATGGCACTTCCAGTCATCTCTAAAGGTCTTCCCCAGAGATTATGCTTTAATTTAGGAGAATTTCACAGGGCGTATTCCCTCTCATCTTCTTGGACATCTCCTTAAAACTACCCGGTTTATCTCATCTAACTGCACTCTGAAAATCGTAATGTACTCACTGACGGTGTCTTTTCATTAGTACAACCCTGACCTGTCCCGGTGTACCAGAGACGTGCATGGCAGCCTGTTTAAAGACAGGGCTGGGCTGTAGCAAACAGTTAAAAAATTATGAACAGCACACTTTCTGGTCACATTTTAATGGAAAATTTGTTAAAATACTTAATTTGCCCAGACATATCCAAAGCATTTGTGCATTATTTTAGCTTATATCTGCCATTAAAATCGTTGGCTTAAATGCTGTATAACTCACTAAAAAAAACCCCCAGTTAGAAACATTTAAAATATTTCACTGTGACTCTGCTTTGCTGTGGAACTAAGGGACAAAAAGCTCTCCCAGGTGTATGAACTTGGTGTGATAAACTCAATAGCTCAACAGCCATTACAGTCAAGTGGAAATCCCGGTATTTTTATAAAAAGGACCATGTCTTTTAATATAAATTCAGTTCTGTTATCATTTCCTCAGAGCTCATATTAAACAAAGAAACATGCTAACAACATTAGACTGAGTCAGAATTTAGCATGGACTTGTTTTTATAAACAAAATGGAGAAAGAAGTCCCAAATTTTTATTTTTTGTAAGCACTTAACTTTCCCAAATTACAGTGGTGGCTGTTTTGTTTCAGTCCCGCTGGCAGACACATTTAGCGTTACCCACACTCCATCTCAAACGATGCAAACGAGTTTCCCGAGCTATTTGCAAAGTGCATGAAACATTGCAAGCGACGTGGTTTTACTATCGGTATGATTGAATTCTTTTGCAGCACAAGAAAGCAACTAGTTATTTTACCGTGCCAGAAGATTGGTAACTATTTATTTACACATTTATTATCTGCTCCACTCTGAGAATAAAGAATGAGCCTGAACTACAAAAGCTGAGCCTGCATGAAGGCCCATCAGTCTCTCCACACTTCTGCTGTCAACCCTATTATGGAGGAAACATTATTCAAACTGCAGGCTCCAAACTCCCAGGTAACTAGAGACAGCAGGAAGCTCTGTTTGATATCAAGTATATTCTTTATCAAGCTTTTTGTTGCGATGGGAAGAAATGATCGAACTTTACTTTCATCTTGCTCTGTCCTCACATCACCCAGTAGGTGAATTGCTTTATTGGTGAGCCTTGGCCAAAAGCTCTTTGATATACGCTGCCCTTTGCAGCCATAAATTTTCCATCTTTCAGACAAGGTTTGAGATTTTCCCTGTCCTGCTATTCTGCCCCTAAGTGATTAGATGCTCTTTTCAAAATGAAAGATGAGCTTTCAGGGAAACTCTTGGCCCTCTCCTAGGTGCCATAAAATAGCCATAATTTGATTTTCCTAGCACTGATAAAAGTTGCGGGTTTCAGACCCGGGCTCATCACATGCAAACGGTTTGGTGCTGCGCCTCACGCCAGCACAGCTGCAGCACGGAGGGGTGGCGAGCTCCTCCCCGGAGGCACGGCCAAGCAGAGAAACCGGGGCGTGTTGGGCACGGTCTGCTGGTGGCCCTGTGCTCACAGTCGAGCAGGGAGCGGAAAGCACAGCATACCCTGGCTGAGCCCTGCCCGCGCTCCCAGCTCTCACGCCTGCCTCTGCCCCATGCTGCCATCGCGCCCCTGCCTGGCTCTGCCGCCCTGCCCCTCGTCTGGAGCTGACAGGGAGACCTAGATGAACAACCACGCTGCGTGGTGTTTGGTTGCTTTTCAAGTGACCCAAGGCAGGGGTCTGCACCCAGCTCTTGCTGCTGACCCGTGGGAAGCAGATGGAGGAGGGCTGGGGGTCCCTGCCATGGGCAGCGGGAGGCAGCCCAGCCATCATGTGCTGCACACAAGGCTTCGAGGAGCAAGTCACTTAAAACCCCTCATGCTCCAGCAGCAACCTCCAGGTCTTCAAAGGTGCCAGCTGGAGCTCTGTGAGCCTGGACACTTCATCCTCTGCTCCAATCTACCTCTGTGATGTGCGGAATATGGCAACTAACTGCTTCCTTTTCTGCTGTCTGGAGGGATTAAATAAGCGGGCAGTGTTAGTATGGGAGCAGTCCCTGCTCATACAGGGTTTTGGACATACGAGTGTTGGAGATTACTGAGGGTTATTTCCCAGGGACATCAAGAAAAGAACCAGCGAAGAGCTGACGGTATCCTGCCTTCACAATTAGATGTCTGTGATTTAATAAGGACAGCTGGGGAATTCTTTATTTATTTCTCTCCTGGAAAAGACCAAAGAAAATTATTTTTCTCCATCTTGCCAAAATATTTCTTTGACAGCTTTTGAGTTTTCATTAAAAATGAAAACATAAAATGTTGTTGCCTGAAAACTAAGCGTAAAAGCCTTTCAGATGACAATAATACTAATGTGTGAACATTTCTGCTCAAACAGGAGTTTCGAAAGAAAGCGGTAGGCCAAGCACCAACTGCGTTATGCCCCAGATTCTCATGAGCTGGCGAACCCAACGCTGTGGCTTGACGTCCAGGCTACCATGTTATTTCTTTGTGGTTTCACCCTCACTGTGACTCAGATGCTTGGTGGTGGCTGTGGGCTATAAGCACTGGTAAGCGAGTGGGGGGGTCCCAAGTTAGGCTGCGTACTCCTCTACTCTCAGGCTGGCCGTGCACGTGCTGATCCCACCTAGAGTAGCCCAAAGTCTGGTCCCAGTTGTGGTGCCTGCCAGTCCTCCCTGAGGCTGTAAAGATGGGCAGGGATCAGTGAGCCAGAAATAAATGTGTTCACACAGCGATGACACTGGAGAACTAGATGAGGGACGACAGAGGACTTGACCCACTGCCTCTGGGTTACTGAAAGGTCCTCCTGGCACAGGGATCATGGAGCTGATCAATCAGGTTTTACCTGGTGGTGGTGAGGATGCTAGACCTTTACAGCTGAGCACATCTTTAAGCGGTAGAATTCAAGCAGTGGTCTGAAATGGTGTAACTTTGCTGAAATATAAACCCCACATGCTCAGGGAAGGTCAGTTATTTGAAAAAAAATGAACTAAACATGCTCTGACTGCCTACACTTGAGATGACTACTGCTTTTAAAAAAAGGGCCAGATTTTTAGCCTGTGCAGCCCCAACAGCTGACACCTGAAATACCTGCACAAGTTGCTCAGCTAACGCCCGGACTCTCACACCATGCCACTTCAGCCCCTTCGAATTTCCCCAGCTCCCGAGCACGGTTTCAGCTTCCCAGAAAATGCAGATCATGCCCTCTGTCCCCATGAGATGCCAGTGTCTTGTCAAAATTAACCTGTTAGTTGATTATTTGCTTTTGAATAGGAAATGAATAGCAATGTCATTCAGTGTTTCCAAGCCGGAGTGGCAGAAAGGATGCTTTCTGGATGAATGGAGGTCATCGTGCCCTATCTCTGGCATGGGGCTGAGCATACACATCAGGAATCTTAAACTAATGTCCTTTGCTGTAAGAATAAGGGCCAGCCCCTTTGCTCAGGGGCGATGATGGAGACCGTCGTACTTATAGCATCTGTTTTTGCTAGAGGACACGGTTCTGATTTCAGTTTTGGCAATTCAATGTTGGGATTAGTTCCAGTTAAATTGTGTGCTGATGCTGGAGCAGAGCAGGGGCGGAGGGGATCCGAGCAAGCCCACCGACTGCCCGCTCAAAACCCCGGCTCTTTCGACAGATAAGCTGTCAGCTGGCTGTGCTCGGCCAGGCCGGCCGGGCTGACCCCAGGCGCGCTGCGAGGAGCGGGGGCCAGCAGGCTGCCCGGTGCCAGCGGCACCCGGGCTAAGTGACTCTGGCCAGAGCCCTCGAGAATGGAGTGGGTCCTTCAAAAGGAGACCAACCTTCGACCCGCAGTCATCGTTTTGGCCATCAGGTCAACAGTTGTTCCACAGAACATCGGCAATTGTCTTTCTCCTTGTGTCAGGAGGCTCTTGAAACATTATACGAGGATAATTAAGTGGTGAATAAGGGTCAGCGTGGACAAATAAATCAAACTGATAGTTTGAACACAGACTGATTGAGCAAAAACAAGGAATTGTGCCATGCCTGTTAGCGCTGCTCTTGATGTTAACTGACTTTGTTAACATTACATCCAAAGGCAGCAAGTGGGAAAGCTTTGTGAGGAATCAAAAGCTGAGCAAAGAGACATGGGCTTTAATTGTTCAGCTTTATTTTTGAAATAAAGACACGCAGTGCATCAATTTAGCTGACTTTAATGGACCACAAAACTGAACCTATTCTTTAAAATGCTAATTGAGTTTGAAGATTCTTGCCTCTTGCAGAAGAGGGATGCAAGAAATGCCAGTGCCACATTCAGACGTGTCGGGAGCGGTCGTACAGTTTCATTCAAAGCAAGTGGGTAAAGCGCATACCATCGGGCAAGAGGAATGTGTGCGTATAACAGGATAAGCTATCCACAGAGGAGATGATAGCATCCAGGCAAATAACACTTCTGTATATACAGCCTCATACAGAGGAATATATCTTTATATGTACGATAATATAAAGTTGATGTGTGGGACTTTAACACAAACACTGTGTTGCAAACCTGCAAGGTGGCCTGTGTGAAAGCTTTCACACTCAAACCCACAAAAATAAAGGCCATTAACTTATTTTAAGGAGAAAAAAAGGGGCAGTCAGTCCTTAAAACACTTTTTTAAGGGAAACTGTGTGTTCAGAAGTTCATGTGTTTCTAAGGAAAAAATGCAGTTGGACATGGGGATATAGAAGATGATACATTTTACTCTCTCATCAGTAAAAAGAGCACGGGGTACAAACCATACTAGTTCTGACTTCCAGGATCAAAGCAGTGTATTTAAAGAAGGAGACTCATCTTTCTACACATGCTAGTACTGCTCTCTTAAAAATAAATCAGTGTCTTTCCACGCCGCTATATTTCATTGTCAACACACATAGCAATTATTTAAGTAAACTATTCAAACTGGTAAAAATCAATTCCGAAATTAAAACACGATTTTGTTCGCTTTTGTTTATGTAACATTGATCCTCTCTAAAGTAGAGTTAGCAGCAAACATTAATAATGTCATTATTATTTTCTTTCTTACTTATAAGGTACTGTGCATGGCACATTACAGACACATAAAATGTGTCTGCCTCAAATATTTTACAGTCTAGTTCAGACAAATTCGAAATATGAGACCTAATATACTAAAGTTCACAGTTTTCCTGTGGCTGGGGTCTGTTATTTTTCCACTGCAGGTCATTATATAATATCTTTGCGTGTATTTATTTCTGTGCTGTAGAAACTTTCCTTCTGACCGGTTTCCTACAAATTTATTGTTGCTGGGCTTTCACACTGCAAGGCGCAGAATTACTTCTTAGGCAGGGCGCTATGAATGCTTCAACATAGGGAGCTGACACTTCATGTCGCAACCGGACCATACAAAAGCAAGTAAGTTATAAGAGATAAATTTAATGATAAGCATGTAAAAAAATTCTATGGGAAATGTATCTGCGCGGCTACATGAATTACGAGGGTTTGCCAAGAAAGGTGTAATGGATTATGGTGGAAGATGAAGGGGAGCTCCCACCATATCCAATCAGCCTTTTACTTAAAGGTCAGGACATTCTGTCTGGGTCCACTTGAGTTTTTGATTCTGCCGTTTCACTATTCAGTGGCACAATGTAACTGTCAGTCTCAACAACGGTTCCTCGAGCCACTGGCTCCACTGCTCACAGGGCAACACACAATATTTCACAGCCACAAAACAATTCACTGTCTGCATAGGCAAACCATATGATTTCCATGGGGAGCAATATTGACACACCCTACTGAGCGCTCTTAAGGGGACTCTTAAAAGAGTTACATCTTTAAAAAAAAAAAAGAAAAAAGGCCTATGGCTCTACTATTCTTCTCTATGACTAAGTTACCAAATAGCATTTTAATGTTCTGTCTCCATGAGATGAAGTTAAATGCAAATATTCTCTATGTCTTCTACCCCCTTTCTCATTTTACCAGAGGGAGACAGTTTTACTGCTATGCAAAGTCTTTCTGGCCAGTAAGTAGTAGCACGATAGATACTAGGAAAAAATTCAGCACATGAATGATGTTCTGTTTGGATTCTCCTCAGTGAGTATTTACTGTGTTATATTATTCATTTCCAGCTCTAAGATAAATCCAGAGACTGGTATGAATTTATAAACACAGAGGACCCTGCTGATGGCATGTGAAGCACTACAGCGCTGGGGCTCTGGTCTGCTCCTCACCTCCTTTGAAGGGAGTTACCTGCAGAAAGATTCGTGAGCACCGGGGGGATTTGCTGTTACACAGCAGATTTGTTGTCCTGGAAGTCAAGAGGGAGGAACCAAATGTGGAAGTGAAGAGTAGAGGTACCGAGAGATGAAGAGTCACTGCAGAAA
The DNA here is from genome assembly GCF_000699105.1 of Pygoscelis adeliae. Taxonomy (NCBI): domain Eukaryota; kingdom Metazoa; phylum Chordata; class Aves; order Sphenisciformes; family Spheniscidae; genus Pygoscelis; species Pygoscelis adeliae. Next base: position 4,145,959 of record NW_008824338.1, read on the forward strand.
CCTGGGGGCCCAGCTGCCCTTTGGAAGCCCTTTAACTAGATTTTTATTTAAGTTTTAAAGTCATGTACCTTGCTTATGACAGGCTTAACGTGTTAGGTAGTAGGGAGTGCCACGTGCCCCTACCTACCGGCAGACCGCTACCCGGGCAGGTTTTCTACCCTATGCTCCTGACGCTGCCATATCTTTTTAGAAATGAATTTTCTCTCATTGTCCCCGCAGTGCTCTCCAGCTCTATTCAGATTATGCAGCCAACTGCAAAATGAAAACGGCGTCGGACCATTGTCGATGCCTCGCTCTGGCCCCTGATTTCGGGGGAAGAAACATCCTGACGCCACAGAGAAAGGAGAGGGGCGAGGGTTGCCTTGCCAAGACGTGAGCGCAGAGGGCTGCATCGTTGCAGGATGAGATCCCGGATGCCATGCAGGCTGCAGCCAGACTGCTGCCAAAGCGGTTCAAGGGATGCGGGCTCGGCTCGACACCAGGTCTGCTGCCCTGGGTGGGCCACCTTCATGTGCCTCTGTGGGCTATGGTGCTCATGAGTGCTACAGAGAGACATTTCTTGCAAGAATTGCAGTCGGCTGTTATCCGTGACTTGGCAGGCACCTTTCCAACATTTGCACGCAGGGCCTCTGTGCTCACGTGGGGCACGGCGCAGCAGAGGCTGGCTGCCACGCTGAGCAGCACAGATGGAGTGGAGTGATGGCTGGGGCTTAGCACGTTCCCAAGGGCCTTGAGATGCTCCGCTCACAACGCTGGGAAGCCACCTTGCCTAAAGGGCAGGTAACCCGGAGGGCCTAGGACTGCTTTGGCTCCCCGTCCTGGGTGATTTCCCCCTGCCAGCTGCCCCCCTGCTAGCTTAAACATCAGCTCCACTGCCTGGAGCAGGCACGTTGTGCTGCACAGCTCTGTGAGCGATGGCAATCCACAGCTCCTCTGAGGACATGCAGCTTTGCAGCAGCGTGGTCTGAGCCTTCAGCAAAGTCCCGACCCACTCGAGTACCCCCCACTGCCAGCACTACACTATCCTATGGCTGAAAATCTTCCCACTGTTAAAAGGGGGGGTGAAACAGTCTGGCAGCTGCTAAGAGCCCAAGGGAGCCTGATTTGTTTTAAAAACATCATGTTCTAATGCTTCCAGAACAAAATACTGCAGGGTTGGTTTTTCCCCCCCCTCGCTGCTAAAGCTCTATATAAAGTTTCAGGATTTCCTGGGTTTGGGTTGCTTTTTTTTTTTTTTTCCCCTGGAAAATTATTATAAAGCAGAGATTTTTTCTCCTGATGAGCTCCGCTTACATTTCAGCCATCTGTTGCCCGGGCAGCCCCAGCCAGGGCTGGTGACGGCATGATATAATGGTCCCTTCTGGCCTTCAAAGCTCTGAAACCAGTGCAGCAGGATTCTGCTCAGCAGTGAGAGCAGGACAAGCATATGGACCAAGCTCCACTGCTGTTTCTTTGGTCATGCTGGACTGCTGCTGGCCAGCACACGCTAGCCTTCCTTGGCATCTCTATTCAAGCTATATATGGTGATAATTTTGCTTTGTCAAGCAGCAACTTGATCCCTAATGTTTGCACCAAAAATGGGATTGCAGCCAGTAGTGGAACAAATCTGGTTTAATCATCTTCAGACTTTTTTTTTTACGTTCCCCCACATGCAGTGGGTGCTGAGGTGCACCATGGTTCCTCCTTTCCTTCCCATCAGAAAGGGCTTGGCATGAAGGAAGAGTTCTGCACTTGTCTTGCATTGATTTCCAGGTGAGATGTACTCAGCTTATAAGAAAAAAAAATGCTCGTTTTCCTTTGCAAGCTATGAAGGAATGTGAAAGTCAGGCTGACTTCACAGTTGCCAATAGATTTCCACCAGTACCACAAAAAAAGTCCCTCCAAGCCACCTTTGCTGAGCAGCTCTGTTGGATGCACAGAATCCCACCTCCTTCCTCTGGGCTGTGCTAGTTCTGCACCGTGAGGGGGGGTAAAGCATTAGGAGATCTTTCTGCTCAGTAAAATCTAGACTATTTGATATTTAAAAGGAGTACTTAATACTCATGTGCTACTGTCAGGTGGGGAACATACAGTCTGTGGCTGGATATAGCCCATGATTTCATCTCATCCAGCCCATCATCAGCTGGCAGGAGCCCCTCCAGTGACCACTGCCAGAAGTGGTAAGTTAGTGTAAGTTAGGTCAGCCCACAGGCTGCTCTAAATTTAGCCCAGAGCTGGGACTCAGCAAGTCTTGGGGATGAGCAAGAGCATCTGAGGTCTGACAGGAACTCCCTAACACCTGCCTTTTTCCACTGCGTATAATTTGATCAGAGCAGAAAATCTCGCTTTACCGTGCAGTCACCCAGGATTATATAGTTTGTTATTGAGCAATCAAATGCCGCTATTGGCAGAAAATAGTTGAGGTCAAATAGACCTTGAGGTCTGAGTCCTTGTAAAACTCCTTACAGCAATTATAATAAAGTTAGGAGTTCCCTGAGCTGCTTCTGCAATGGAAGGAAAAGAAAGAAAAGAAAAAAAAAAAGGGATAATAAATAACACTAGAAGCCAAATACACATGTGTGTGCAGTGTAGTAAGGGGCTGGGTTATTTATGAAAAGAAGCTAGCCATAAATAGACTTGTTCCTTGTCAGGAAGGATATGGTCAAAATATCTCCTACAAGATGGGAAAACTTGCATGTGCAGCAGTCCATGACAGGCACATGTTGCGCCAGACAGCCCCGCACTGGAACAGTGCTTGCCTGATGGACATCCAGCATCGGAGTGATTTGTGATGGTAACGGCTCTGTCTGTCACCTTCCAGCCGAGGCAGCAAGAGGCAGATAGTGGCTCCAAGCACTTGTAACTTATTTATGCCCATCTGGGAGCTGCTCAGCCACGCTGGTTTGGCCTGAGGGCTCTCCTCCCCCTCCGGTGGGTCCCACCATTTTGCCTCGCGGAGGAGGAAGGTGATGCCTGTAAATCTGGATTAAAATTGCCCTAACAGATCTGAGAGGCTACAATAACACAGATGCTGCGAGTCTTGCTTCAGATAGCAATTACCTAAGCTTTCCTTGATTAGTAGGCAGCCATCAGTCCCAAAGGGCATCAAGCCCTCCATGTATTTTTGGTGTGAATATGGCCCTGTGGCCACGGTCCCAAGGCATCTCACAACCTGCTGTTTATCTTTCCTCACAGCTCCCCTGCGATGGCGTAGGACTTTTCTTTCTGGTTCACAGGCAGAGAAACCAGGACTATGCCTACACCACCAGCTAGCTGAAAGGCTGAGCCTCTTCTCAGCCCCAGGTTCCCCTGTTGCTGAGGTCTCTGGAAGAGATGCCTGGGACATATGCCTGATTTCTGTCTCTGTCCATACATCCTCGATGGTTTGAATGCATGTGAACACATTAAATCCTCATGCATCCCCAGGTTCCCCCAGTTTAGCTTTCACTAAGTGGCTGAGCAGGGGCTCTCCTCTCCTGGGTTGGCATCCTAATCCCCTGCTTCTCAGACAGTGCCCTCCACCCCACAATATAATGTGTGCTTTGTCCCCTGGCAGAGCAAAGAGGAGCAGCATTGCAGTATATCATCTCCTGTGTGGAGGGACAGTCCCCGGGACCTGCCCCATGAGGACAGAGCTATTCAGCCCTAACCAGATTTGGGGTATTATTGCCGACGTGCAATACACTGTGCCCCGTGCAGCTTTGGAGTATGCTGGATGTATGATTTCAGACATACTCTGAATTATTAATCGAAGAACAAAGAATGGCTCCAAGCTGCAGCCCCCTGACAGTCGAAGGGAGCACTGCCATTAACTTCCCTGAGAGCAGAACTGGGCACAAAGTGCATGTATCTGTTTTCACCATAATTTTTAAATGCACATTGATACTCTACACTAGAGTCCTTGCTGTGTATGTGTTGGCAATGGATTTCCTCCGCATATTTGGGCTTCACAATGTCACAGATACCCAGGAATGATGAAAAAGAATAGGGTAGATACATGGCAATGCTCTTTTTAAAGCCGTATTTGTGTTAGTTCTCGTCATGCCTTCCTCCAGTGAGATGACAGAAGCAATCATAAACCGGGCAATTTATTTCCCCCTTTGTGTGCCTATTCATTAAAACCAGCCAAGCCTTTAAAAATGCTCTAAAAACCTGTGAATGGCAGGGGTGAGAGGGTGGGAGGTAAGAGGAGGGGGAGAGGAGGGATAGAAAACTCCCTAGGAGAAAAGCACCAATTCATCTCCGTAGCTTTGCGTGTTCAGCCTCAGGGACACGTGAAACTCTCTCGTTTATACTCCATAGCTAGGTAAGTGGGGGACCTGCTATCCAGCAGGCTAGTAACTGGGCAGCACTGCACTTCAGCTGGCACTGGTATTAGCTCTGGGAAGGCTGAAATGCCAAAGACTCTCGGATTTCAAAAAGTAATTTCTCTCTCACACCTGTATTTCTCCCCCCCCCCAACACACGCTTGACACTTCCATGAAAGTAAAATGTGGCGATAAAATATGTTGATCTGGAAAAATTGGAAGGTCTGATTTGTAATATATATATTTGTATTAATTTGGTTTTGATTATTTCCATGCTGAATCAAAGATATATGTTTGCTCTGTCCTTTTGATTTAAACATATGATTTTTATATACACTAAGGACATATTAGACCACTCTGAAAGCACAGAGGGGCCTTAATATGTGAATAAATTATTTTTTATACCCACTTTAAGGTCTATTTATTCTAATTGAGCAAAATCCTATCTCTACTGGAAATCAGTGGGAATTCTGCCATTGACTTCAGAGGCTCCGGGATTTTGCCCAAGCGCAGTGTAAAATGATTTATATAGAAGTGGCCACCAGCCTTTTTTCTAGAAATTGTGATCTAAAGGTTCAAAAATCCCCTTTTACTGCAGAAACAAAGCAGACGTGTGCTTTATTCTTTTTATGCGGTGCTGGAGTATTCACTGTTTTCTGCTTAAAAAAAAAATCAATTAAGTTTCAGAGTATTAGGAGACTCCCCGGTTGCCCAGGAGGGCACAGGGAGGTGGGGGAGGCGAGGGAGGCGAGAGAAGCTTGTTTGCCGCTTGCATGGGGAGGTGTTCAGTGTACAACACCGTACAGGAGAGAATTTAAAATAAAAAAAGAAGTTACATTTAGCCCGTAACATGGTACAGGAGAGAATGTCTCCCCGGGGCACCTCTATGCCAGGCTACAGAGTGCCATCCCTGGGCTTTAACAGATGCCCAGCAGAGAAGCTCCAGGCCCTAACCCTCACCATAGTCTCTTGTGTTAATGAGGACTCTTGATGCAGTTTAAGGTACACTGGTGAGCGGCCCTAAATCAGAGCTCGTCCTGCTCGGGAAACGTCCCGGCGGCTGCAGAGGCGGGTCTGTTTGCATTCCAGATGTGGCGCCTCCAGCCTGCCTCTGACCAGCATTCATTTCTGCACTCCACAGCTGGTCCATGTAAATGTGCCATATTGCAGCCCATCTGCTCAGAGAGTGCACAGTGGCACATCTCTCTCTGACAGTGGACCATTTTATTGAACGCTATAAATATTGAAATTCATGGGCATGAAGCAGCAGATTTTTAATGTTACTTAGAGAGACATTTGAGCCACAACCTTTGGCAGCAGCACACGCTGCTAGTATCTCAGTACACTGCGCGCCATTTGGTTCAGACTCATGAACAACTTTTCCAGAGATTTCATGGCTCTCCAATCCCAGGTAAAATGGAGTACAGACCCTGTGGGATGATATTTAGTGTGAATGTCACCCTGCATACAATGTGCATTTGGGATATGGACTTTCCAGCCCTGTGCTGTGTTAAACCATATGTTAATGTTTTCATACTCAGAAAAGATTAGATCGGGGACCAATAAAGTTTCAAAACTACAAATAATAGGCTAACCAAAATGAAATGTGAGGTATTCCTAAGCTGGAGTGTTGTTTTTTTTCTCCCAAAGTCTCTGCAGTTTCTGGTTTTTAAATGGCAACACTGTATTTTGCAACAAGAAACTGGCATATTCATATTTTATAAGCTAATACATGTAAATTTTGTATTAGTGAATAAACATCTCTATTAATTTGAAATTCATGGCATCTGATCTGGAAAAGAAGCAAAACACCACTTTGCGGTTTTCTATTTGTCAAGTAGTCCCTAGTAAGTGTTCAGTGAGCTGGAAAGAGCCGAACCCCGAACTAGGACAAATGTATATATTAGTTTTGACGGATTTTTCTCCCTCTTGCCAAGCCAGCAGTTCCTGCAGAGCATCAGGAAGCAGCCTTTTCCCTTTTGGAATCAAAAGGAGTTTCTCCATCTACATTAATTAGAGAAGGATCAGGCCCTTAACGAGAGAAACTGCATTTAAAAAGGGAGAACATATTTGAAATTCTCTAAAATGCTTTGAAAAAAATCCTGTTCATCTTTATGTGGGGTGTCGAGCCTGCCATGACATCCGCGATGTTTTCCACTCCTGGAGCTGTTCAGGCAGTATATAACATCGCACTCGGCGGGCGGTAGCTCGGGGAGTGAGATGGGGCGTTTGTTTCATTCAGAGGTCTGTATCCCAGCTCCTGTGAGAAGCAGGCTAGAAAGTTTTCTGAGCATGTGGAGTAATGGGGGGACTGGAAAAAAAGAAAAGCAAAGCAAAAAAGATCTGCTGAGGATGTTGTCTTGGCACGTACATTTCTCGAAACTGCGCTGCTTTTTAAGTTCGCTACATTATCTCTTTTGCAGTTCCTCCATTGTCTTCACTATAATTTAAAAAGAGGGAGGAAAGACAGCATCTTTAATAGCGAAGTTGTACCGTTTGGACAATAAGCTGTGTCACTGCTCAAGCCGGTCCCCCAGTTCCCAATCAGCACTGTTATGTAAGGTGGCAGGTTAATAAATGCGACACACTGAAATCATTTGTACCAGATTATCTCTCTTTCCAAACTCTGACAGATGCTAAGTCCAGCTGGTAAAAAAAGTTTATAGGCGAGTTGGATCTGGGGCCTTCACACACTCCACAATGTTGGCTACCAATGCTTGTTTTAATGAGTCACGAATTGCCTGTTTATCTTCTGCTCCCTGCTGTTTCTGCATTTTCTCTTCCAGAACAATCCTAGAAACACATGCTGCTACAGACGCTGGAGCAATGTGTGTAGACATTTGAGCCAAATTATTATAAAGAACTCTTTCTTCTCGGATATTAAAAAAAAAAAAAGGCGAGAATTGCACATTGCCTAGCAAATCGTTATCTCAGATGTTCGCTGTGACATGCTCAATATGGCCTACCAGAGAAAGTTGGAGACATTTGAAACCTTAACAACTACACAAAATGACACTGTAATTGGCGGGTTTTGTTGTTCATGTTCTGGCTCTGTGAAAACTGCTCTAAACACTTTGTTTAATGATGTTACATTATGACAACACATGGCTTCTATAGAGCAAGTCATCATGTTGAACATGCGACATCACAGGAAGGGGAGCGGGGGCCAGCGGGGCTCAGTGCCGGGGAGAGGGGCAGGGTGCCCAGCACACACGCATGCACATGTGGGGAAAGGGGTGGCCCAGAGCTGATGTGCTCCCATGGACGGGCTCCTCTGCCCATCCCAATGGCTTAAAGCCAGCTGCGATGTCTTTCCAGGAGAGCTGCTGGCTGTGGGGTGCGTGGGGGCACCGACCCCCTGCGATGCGGCAGCCTCCATCACCCTCTGACTCTTCTGCTTCCAAGGTAGGAGCCCTGTTATTTGGAAAGGCCGGGCTGACTCGACAGAGCAATGCCCTGACGCAGAGGGCTCCCTGGGCAGAGACATGTGCCCCACCACCCAGCTAGGCTCGCAGCGGCCATGGTCCAGAGCTGAGACCGTCTGTGCTGGAGACAGCCAGGCTTCGGAGCAAGCCACCACATGACGTTTCCATGCGGGTCACGTTGCCCCGCAACGTAACCTGAGGATATTTAGCTGCCATGATCCTGTTTAAAAGAGATTCCCCTTGTACCCTCTGAAATAATGTGCACGCATGGTATGGGATGCAAGTGCAAGACAGCCCCACGTCCACAGAGATGCCCTGCGTAACTGTACAGGGAGCCCCAGGACAACCCTGGCCTGAGCCCTCCAGCACAGGCAGGGGCACTGCTCTCCTCATGCTGCGTGGTGACGTGCTAGATCTCTCTGATGCTGCAGGAGACCTTCCGCCCAAGGGCACGCAGGCTCTCCATGCAGCGGCAGGGGATACATGCAGGAGGGCAATGGCACAGGGTACGTCTGGGAGGGCTGGCTGGGCTTCGGGTAGATTCTTGAGGAGCAGAAATGGACATGTAGGGATTGTTCATCACATGTTGCAACACGGTCCTACACCGCCTCCATTTTGTCTGTGTGCGCTGAGCACATGGGGCAAACCCACCATGTCTGATGTCTTTGTTGAAAGGGGGCCCAATGCTGTGAACCTCGGCACAGCCTCAGCTTCCTTGGGCGTGCTGAAAACGGCTGGATGGAACATCTCTCCGGTGGCATGGGAAACTTTCTCTAGCTGCGGCCGCTGCGTTTAGCGTGGCTTTGCGCAGGGCTGCAGCAGCGGCTCCCCCGTTTGCAGGTTTCCGAAGGTTTCTTTGTGTGTCGGCTGCCCGACTGAATGACCTCCCTGATGTCCTCAGCAAGAAAAGAGTGAGGAACCCATTTTTGCCAGTGCTTCTGGTTATTAATAGAATGTTTCAAATTTGTCTATTCTTTGCACATGGGAAACTGTATGGTCATTTGGCAGATGTTGAAACCCACCAATTTTATATCCAGCAGCTTGGAAAAACAATGGATGTCATAGTCTGTTTAAAAAAATACATGCTAGGCAGAGTCCATCTTCTGTGCTAGCAAAGTGAATCTTGCTCCTACCAATCATTCACTGTCATGAAGCCAAAGGAACCACCGTAATGCTGTAAGATGATTTGTTTGCAGTTCTAGCTTTCACCTTAAATGGTGCAGCTCCCCCATACAGCCAAGATGCAGTTATTGCCAATGCTGCCTTACGTCTGCCTTCTCTTTTTATTTAGCTGATTTAGCAATATGCTAATGACAGGAAGAAAACATACATATAAAATATTGTAAGCATCAAGACATGGAGGGAGAAGGTAAATTTGGCTCCCAACCATGAAATCTTATTCTGCAGTTGCCTTCTTAATGGCATCTCTTGAGGTCAGTGGCTTTGAATTCTCCCAATTGTATAGGGTCACTCTGGAAGCATTGACCAAGTAGAAAAGATTCAGCCAGGGGAAACAATGGCAGAAGTCACCCTTTAAATGTCCTGCCTTCTATATCATGCAATTGATTCCAAGGCTCCCCACCACGATGTCACTGTTTGACCAGTTTGCTTTAAAACAGCTTAATTAGCTGAAAGGAAAGCTATGTCTGAGCATGTTTGTGAGAAAAAAACAAAAAGCTCTCGCCTTTCAGAAAGCTCATGCTCTGTCTTGTCGGAAATCTCTGGTTCTGAAATGAAACAACATTCCTTTCATACAGAGTTAAGTCCCTGACAACAAATTTTCCCGGATTGGGGAAACAACCGGTTGTGCCGTGCGCTGATGTCGGTGGCGCTGGTTTGGTTTGGGGGCCTGAGTGCTCTACACCTCGGTTAACTGCAGGGACGCCGTGGGAGGAGATTGTGGGAGCCATAGACAGCTCCATTGCTCCTGCTCTGAGAGGCAGTCGAGACTGACTGCGTCAGTACTTCGGTGCCACTTATATATTAATGTCCAGGCCATCAGCTAGAGAGGGTTTGAATACGCAGGAAGGAGCAACAGAGGCCTTTAAGTGCTTAAGCCCAAAGTTTCTTATGGAGTTCTTCATTTTCCCAAACCCCAGGTGCAAGCAAGCCCAGAAAGTCGGTGGGAAGAGAACTGATAGGAGCGGGAGGCAAGGTACCTGGTGTCCGTCAGGAAGAAACCGAAACTGGAGGTCCCAGTCCTGCCTTCCTTAGCCTAACCCATAGAAAGCGGTGCTGCCTCGGGGCCTGGAAGCATTAAAATACTCAGTGCACCAAGTGATGCAGCTGCTGAAGTAAAACGTGCAGAGGGCCGTGCCGCGCTGCCTTTGGTTTCCTCATTTGCTCTCTGAGCTGCAGCGTTTGCAGTGAGAAGGTCAAAATACAACCTTTGGCCCACTACGTGTTCTTTCCAGCAACCAGATCTCTCCTGAAGGAAAGAACATGAGCATTGAGGGGCTTTGTTCTGTGATGGTGGTGGCAGCTTGTCAGCATTACCAGGCTGCTGAGCAGCTCTGTAAGAACTGCTGCCCCTCCTGAGGGGTGGAGAGAGCTTTGAGTAATTTGCCCAAGGCTTTAGGAAGAATCCGTTTCAAAGCTGGATCTGCTATGCAAAAAATAAAGGCACAGTTTTTCTGTTCAGTCTATTAATCCACGGTTCCTTGTCAGGCCTTTTTGCGTGTGTATTTGCATGGTGTGCCTAGCGCCAGTACTGATGGAAAATATGGGAACAGCATCAGAGGTGCATGGGGGAGTGAAGCACATAAAGCCAGAGCAAATCACAGAAAGAGCCATTTAGACAGAGAATAGGATTAGGTTAACAAGCTCCCTGAGACTGCCTGCATATTGTGATTTTATGCATGTATGTAGCCATACCAGGTTCAGTGAAATTATGCGCTAAATGTATTTACGAAGGGGAGTAAAACTTTGCAGAATTGAGGTTTTAGTGTATTTTGTAACATTTTGACAGCCTCTCATCCCTGTCATTCATTTTCCCAGGCATTTATGAGAAATTTCAGTCTATTGCAGCTGATTTGTTCATGTCCAGAACAGAAGAAGTATTTTTAAATAATTTTGCTTTCACTGCATGAAGGATTCTGGCTGGGAAATGAAGTAAAGATATGCCTCACTGCTGGATTAAAAGCTTTAGCTAAAATATTTTCTTTGTAAATGCTTTTTTCCAAAAAACCCAAACATCTTTAATTCATGTGCTTATTTTTAAAACAATATCC
>NW_008824338.1:4157211-4162485 GCF_000699105.1 Pygoscelis adeliae
CCTGCTGAAGATGAGATGTTTATCAACATTTTTTCCCTTCTCAGCTTTATAGAAAGGTGAAGGAAAGGATGATTAAGCCAGAAACAAAGTCAGTAATTAACAGTATAAATCTCTCAGTGATTTCAGTAGGTCACGAAATTAACTGGTACAGGCTTCGGACACATCTGCTCTTTTGGCAAGTGCTGCCCTCCGTGAGCCTGCTCATTGGCTCGCACTAACCGTACGATGGGTCTCGGGGAACTTATTTGCGCTCCCTAAGCTAAACACAGCGCAGCGATGAAACCCTACGATTTCTAAAACGCTGAAGCACGTACGAGGGCTGAGCGTTCCCAGTAGCTGAGAGGCAGCATCGCACGGTTTTGAAGCACTGCGCTATCGCCCTGGGACCCCTGGAGGGAGGGGGATGCAAGAGTTTATTGTGTGTGGCTGAACGCTGCTTTGCAATGCTTGCATTCAGGAAATTATTGGGAGGTTTAGGGAAGAGGGACCTGGCTGCCGCGCTGCAGGCTGCTATCAGGAAGGGGGCTATGCCCACAAGCCAGCAAGGACAGCCCCAGCACCAGAATTACTGCCCGGTTTTCATCCTGGCCAGAGCTTCACTCTCCTGGTGGCAGAGTAGCAGAGAAGCAAGAGGCTTAAAGCACCAGAAATAGGGAAACGGCGGGGAAAGGAGGAAACTTACAGTTCTGCCTCCTTTCAGCCTCAAAATGTTAGGGAGCAGTGCAGTGTGGTATTGCATCAAGTCTTGTCGGCTGTCATGTCAGGCCAGAGGCCAGAGGTCAAGTGCCTGCTGCAAACCCATCTCTGGGCTGCTTGTCTCAAGTAAGCCATTCACCCACCTCTCTGCCTGTCAGCAGGCAGGTAAAAAAGGCAATAGAAGCTGTCAGTCCGACACGTGTTTGCCTTTCTCTAGCTACTGTTATGAATGTAACTCACAGGTTGTGAATTGACTACTCAGCCCACTTTGGAGGATAAAAACTCTGAGCTGCTGTTCCAAGGGATTGTGCTTGGGACCCTGGTCCCTTTTCTCACTATTTAATCACAACTTAGAATTATGACTGGGCTGTGTGGCGGCGTCCAGAAGCAGCAGTGCTATCTGAAACCATCAGAGCGAGGAGGGCTGGCTCTGCCTGGGCTGGCTCCTAATTCATAAAGCAAATTCAGCTGGAAACTTTGACATTCTCACTTTTGTGTAGAAATCCCAGCGATCCATCAATTACAGAATTCATGGCTCTAATTCCAAATACATGCGCTTTATATGCAGAAATCCTAGACCTAGGCTGGGCTCCTGTACCTTGGGGAGACTTCTAGGGAACACAGTGTAGCAGTAAGTGGGCACATTCGGCTCTTTGAAACCCAGTAGTGCTTGCTCCCTTTCTAGTTTCACTGCAAACCTCCCACAACCTAAGGCCATCAGTCAAAGGCTGGCTGTAGGACCAGCGAGGGGCTAACAGATTTTGCTCAAAGCAAAGCATGCAAGCGTTAGGCAAGTGTCTGCTCTTCAGATATTTGCACGAGGGGGAATGTCAAGCACTTCCCTAAAAGCAGGGCCGGTTGCTAGCTGTGGTCCACGGAGGAAAGCCTGCAAAGCCCATTGTGGCACCAACTCTGTTCTATTCCAGAAGGAAAAGAAAAAGAGAACCAAATCAAAAAGACCTACTCTTTCTGAAAGCTCTCCTCATATTTTACCATTTCATTTGAGCTGTCTCGCTTCCTTTCTTTCTTTCTCCCATTTGCTCTCTCTCCACGCATAAAACAATATAAAGACGGGACAACAGCAGAGCCCGAATGGTGCTGTGTCCTGCTACTGTTTCTTCCATGGTCTTTGATATGCTTTAGAGTCTAGGGCATGAAAGCTGGCGTTAGGGAACTTGATGTGAGTTTAGTGTATCTACACCTCAGCATCTCTGTGTCACAGGATGTTTGGCTTTATGTAAGAAGTGTTTGGTTTTATGTGTATTTAAAACATGTATTTTGACACTGTTCTTAAAAGCTTTTTGCATTCTCTATGTAGTTTCCTGGTATGAGGACTCACCTATATATTATAGCCAAAGATGGGGAAATTATTATCCTGAGCCAAATATACTCCTCTATAACAGACAAACTGGGCTCCCAAACCTGCTCTGTGCATTTTCACGTGTAAATATCTCTACAGTTCAAAATGCTCTTTGAACTGTATCAGTACAAAGTAATTGGTGATAGCCTTTTTGATTCCTGGTTAACATTTTACTCCACAGTCTCATACTGACTTCACCGGGCTGAGGCACTGGATGCTACACCATACTCCATGAGGATAGTACAGAGTGACTGTACAGTCACCAGGCTCCCCATTTTTGTAACGGTCCTGGTTGTTACAGCACCACGGAAAGGTAGTTGACTGATCTGGGTGAAGTTTATTGAATTGCAGCTTTCCAGAGCACAGGGCAGCCAAGCCACAGTATGCTGGGGGGATTAGCAAGCTGGAGCAGATGAGAGGTTTCATCAGCGCTGTGGTGAGGAGGCATGAATGCAATATCTTGGCTTGAGGTGCACTGAGATGCAATGGCTCAGATATGTTTGGGGATTGTGTTATACCATTCAGCATCACTACCTTCAACTCTCCCGCACTGACTCAGCAGTAGCCTGCTAGCTGGAAAATCATCCAGTTCCCTTTTATGTCCCTGTAATACTTTTAAAGCTCCTCCAAGGGCCTTAAAAGAGTAAGAAAGTCCCAGGAAATCCTGTTTTGCTGACAAGCTATACTGCTGTGTTCTTTTGGTCCTGCCAGCAAGTGTCAAAAACCACTTGATCACTAAAGAGACACAACTAAGACCATTGGAAGTGTGTTAGAGAGCTCCGTGATAAAGTGTATTATTTGGATTATTTTTCTGTCTTGGAGCTCTGGCAAATGAGAACTAAATGGAGCCATTATACCAAAACACAGCATTTGTTTCCCAAGGCCATTAGGCACTTTACAGACCTCATCACTGGGGGAGCAGAGATGGCTGTTTAACCATCTGCAGGGCTGCCGAAACGCCTGCCCCTGTTTCTGCTGGGCTTGAGGGCAGAGCCCAGAGGGCTGTGAGCTACCACTTACGTCCCTGCCCACCACTCGGTTGCTCTTGACAGTGAATGTGAGTCCCTAGTCAGCCTCTGGAAACACGCAGTTTTAGAGACACAGATTTTAAACTCCATCATCTCGCTGCCCCCGTAGGAGGTTTGCACCTTCTGCTCCAGCCAGCCCCCCGGCTCACGCCGATGGAAAAGTAGGAGCCAGTTCATGTTTTCACGGCACCTTGTGGCGCCCGCAGCCCCCCGTTGCCCCGCAGAGGCGCGAGGTGCCCTCTCCTGCTCCGCCTCTCGGTTCACAAGACCTGGACGGGAAGATGGCGACCGCTCTGACGCGCCCCGCGCGGTTCAAAGGGAGGCAGTTCGCAGGGGAGCTGGTTTTCTTTCTCTTGCACCGCGGCCATTGTGCAAGTGTCAAAGGAGCATCCCTCTCATCTCTCAGATTGATGGCATCATCTAGGACTTCCAGCATAGACAAGATAAACTAAAGGCTTCTGCAGACAGGTATGTAACTGTGGAGACAGCAGCGCTGCAGAAGAGGCCTCCGATCAGGAGAATGTTTGTCCCACAGTCGACTCTCTGGCATAGCGGTCACCTTTGACATGACTTGCTGAATAGGAGTTTGTTTTCTAATTTCCATGGTTCAGCCGTAGGCCACGCAAAGTAAATACAAGTAAACGGGCAACAGTGTGTTCAAAGGAACATAAGACAAGTATTTACCCCCTCGGAAGACAGTTTGGGTAGTGTTCACATGTGAATCAATCTGGTTTGGGTCTTTGAAGTGATTTTGATTAAGAAGAGTGGGGCAGAGTACTGAAAATTGACGGGGTCAACAAAAGATTGCTCATCTTTCAGGGCATACTCTGGAGGCAAACTGCTGGCATGTCGCTGCAGAGCTGCCAGCGGTGCTGTCTGCAGATGTGAACTCCCGAATCATTTAATAAGAGAGGAAAGAGGCCTCCCCTGGCACCAGCACCGAGCCTGGGCAGCCCAGGAGAGGGATGCTGTCAGGTCAGTGCTTGCCGCCATGTCCTTTTCAGGGCTCTTCCCTTACCCTGACTGGCCTTGCAGGCTCATCTCTGAACATGACAGTGCTGTGTCATCAGGCATAGGTCAGATCAGTGGGTTTAAGTGACTTCAAGCTGTACATAATACATAAAGAGCTTCACTCCCTGCCTGGGTGCACCACTACAAGTTGTCAATCTCTTCCACACAATCCAGGATGGAAACAAACTTACGCAGTAGAAACTGAGACTTGTGTTTTTGGAAGATGTCCTTTTGCAGGTTGCTTGAGTCGCAAAGGGAAGCCTTTGCCAGAGGCTTTAGGCTGTTTCCAGCTCAACACAGCCCCCAGACTGGCTGTCCTGTGAAGGGTGGTTTTTCTTTGCTTGTTTGTTGCTGTTTTGTTTTTAAATAAGTGCCTTATTTTTCTGCTATTGGCTTTGAAGGAAAGAAAATATCAAGTACCATAATTAGTCTTTCTTTAAGTGTTACAGAAATACCACCATGCATATCCTATCAAAACGCTGCCTGGCTAGGACGCCCATCTTGTCAAGGCTCTACCTTTCCCTGGCACCTTAATGCTTTTACCATTATATTCAACTTTCTTTCTGCTAGTGAACAGCACATCCCCTTCAGGGAGACAATCTGATCGTTTTAGCAATTTGTGATCTGATTGATTTGGTTGCTGTCACTCTTCTCCTGGAATTAAGAGTGTGCTCATCCTATACATAAGTAAAGACTATTTGTCAACAAGTGGCACGTGTTGGATGAGACAAAAATGTGGATCCCAAGTGTGGCTGGTCAGTGATCATTCCACTACAGATTTTGCAGTGCAACATGTAAAGTGACTTCAGCAAAGATGACAAGTTGACTCATTTCTAACTTGTTTGTCTATAGTATTTATTTCCTGTGCTTATTAGCAGTAAAAGCTAAGTAGAGACTGTGTATATCATTACAGATTTTAAAAGGATTTTAATATCTTTTAGGATAAAAAAAATCACCTGAACAAAATAAATCCCTACTTTAAAATAGGTAGATTCTTCTGAAAAGCTGCAGGTGAGAAAAGTTTCCATAGCTGTTCATCATTGTGCCTTGCAGACTCATAAGGAAAAGTAGAGGCTGGTCAAGGAGAGGATGTGCTGGTTTTGCAATGCAGGGAAACTCAGTGTGCAAATGAAGCTGTCACAGAGCAGACAGGTGCAGGCAATTTCATAGTGGAGCTCC
>NW_008824338.1:4162585-4165833 GCF_000699105.1 Pygoscelis adeliae
GATGTAGCCATTCACTTATCCATAGTTACCCTCACTCCCCTCCAGCAGCTCTGCTAAAATGGCAGGACTGAAAAGCCACTTCTGAGATGAGGGAAAAGCACCTGGTTGATGTCTTGGCCATTTTAAAGATGAACGTAAAGCTAGTGATGCCAGTCTTGAAACCCAACTGCTGTCTGAAATCCTGGTAATGCCTGACTGAGCCTGAAGAAATGGGGCCAGAGCTGGCATAGGCACATCCCTGTAGCTACTGGGGCCAGAGCCCTGGTCTTGCCACGTATGAGCCTGGCCTTCACTGTACGAGCAGAAAACCAGGTAGGGGTAAGCCAGGGGGAGAGGGGAGCTTCTGTGTGGCTTATTCCGGTGAAAACGCAGAGCCTTCTCCAAGAGTATTGCACCCTGCAAACCTCTCAGGAAGGCTGTCTCTCAAGTCTGAGCTTAGCAAACATATGCATACAATGCACACACATGCAGAAACACCTGTATACACGCACACTGCTCCCTAAGGCTCCTCTTGCTGCTCGGTAAGTGGGAGTGTGGGATAACGTGTGGAGAAAGGCAGCAGCAACCAGAGGAAAAAGACAAGCCAGAGCAAACCAAGTTTCCTTGTGCTGCTTCCTCGGTGGCCAGGGCACAGATGTGCTCTGTCTGCTGTCTCGTCCTTTGTTAACTCCATCTCCCACTCCTTTGAACCTCATTTACTGGTTACGGAAAAGAGAGCACTGATTATTACCCCAAGTGATAATCCAATTACTTGGGATAATAAAGTGCCTGTGTCTTTATACAACAGAGTTCAGAGCAACCACAGTTGGTTGGAAAAGGAGTGAAAAATATCACAGACACCCCCAAAACTTTTTCCCTGGGGGGAAACTGAACCCCTGACCCATGGGTTCAGTTTCCAGCCAGCCCTAACCACTGCTCACAGCACCCTTCTGGGACAGCCTCCTCCGTAACCCCTCCGGTCCCAGCGCAGACCCCTGACATCTCCAACTGACACCGGAAAGGGCCCAGGGAAGGAAAATGACGGCAAGGGGTACAGCAGATAGACGGGGGGGGGAACGACCCCGGGGCAAGATGAACCTCTTGCCACATGCTCACTCCTGTGGTGTTTTGCCTCCAGCGACCATAGACCCCCTCGAGGTGCCCAAAGCTGATATTACTGGTGCAGAATTTAAATGCTATAAATGTAATTTCTTGCCCAATATGTAAAAAAATAATTTGAATTCAGAATGGTGAGGGAACTTCTCACATGGCTAATGTCACTGCCCATATGCCCAGGCTTTGAAGGTGCCCCTGGGAAAACCCTTATCTCTTTTGGTAAAAACAAGCAGTGATGCACTGCTAAATAAGACTCCGTTTCAGCTGCTGATGTTCTGGCACCAAACCAGAACATCAAACCTGTTTCTGTTCTACAGCAACAATTATTTCGCATGTGTCTGGAAAGGAAGTCATATAAGGGTGAGAAAAAAAGTAAAGCAAGTTGATTTATCCATTCCAAAACAACTTTGCAGAGACATTGCTGTGATGCAGCTGTACCCAAAAAGTCTGTATAAGGTCCCAGGCTTTCCTGGTTGAAGGAATCCAGTTCCTAGAAAAGATGAGTGGTGCTTATTTATTTTGCTTTTTGCTTTCTCCTGAGGAAGGAAAATTGTGAAGAGGGTGCGATTTTGGTGGAAGCTGAGGTTGCAGGAGTAACGGGAGGGCACAAAGGGTTCATTGTTGGGCCAGCAATCTGTCACGGGGAGGACTGTCATAGGAGTCTCCAAGGGGCTGGCAATGAAACGCCGCCGCTGCATCGCAGAAGGAGACTTTACCTCACCTTGGGCTGCCCAGCTCTGCTCCCCGTGTGGGACCACCTGCCAGCAGTGGTGAGGCGGGCTGACCCACCGGCCTAAATCACTGGCAGAGGTAGGGCAGCATGCAGGGAGAGAGGGCCTGCGGGTCGGGCGGAGAGAGAGACGAGATTTATAACTATACAGTATTTCTCTCTTTTGAAAATGAAATGGCATGTTAGAGAAAATAAAAGAGGGTTGACGGGAGGGGGTGAGCACATGCACGGCCAGTTCAGCCTTCAGGGCTGAGTGGACGAATGGTTTAAGTACAGCAATTAAGTTATTGTGGTGGAGGGAGAGAGCTGCACCACGAAGGGCACGCTCAGGTTTTGCAAGTCTCTGGTGGAGCTCCTGTCCCAAAGCCAGAGTCACCTACAGGGCAGTGTGCCACCTGTCCCCCAGGTGCCCGCAGCGCAGCACGGGCAGGGATGGGAGCCTGTACCCACTGATGCTCCAGCCCTCGGAGCGGCTTCGCTGGGCTCAGCTGCCGGCTGCCTGTGGGGACACCAGCCCTTGGGCTTCGCCAGTGAAAGAGGCTGGATCGGTGGAGAAGTAGGTTTTGTGTCTGCAAAGACAATGAAAGCTTTGAGTTTTTCATCAATACCCACGCAACTGGCATTTCGGTGGCTTGTGAGGAAGCATTTGGTGGTGATTTACTTTGGTAAAACACATTTGTCCCCTGGGATGGGAAATGAATTGTCAGGCAAGAAGACCCCGCTGCACCTTGGAGCCCTGCCTGAGTGTCCCAGGCCACTGACAACTGGTGTAAAGCAGCACGGCTTCGCGGAGGGCAATCCTGCAATGGCCAATTTACATCAGCTGAGGATCCAGGCTTTTGTGTCATTAAAGACATAGTAGAAAAAAATCTGTTGTGAATGAAGGAAGGTCTGGCTAAAAAGTCCCAATAAGTTAGCTCTTTATTCTTTATCAGTGAAGTCTGCACACAATGAAAACATGGACAAGGGAAATTTGCACAGCATTTAACTTAGGTCAAAAAAACAAGTAATTTGTTAAGTGGCAAGGGCACCAACGCGTGCCATGTCACGCTGGATTTTCTTTAAAAATAAAAAAAATAACAAAGTTAAACTTTCAGTCAACCTGAAAATATTTGCTTTTTATGGGGGCAGTGCGGAACGAATGGGACAGCAAATCTTTCTTCGGTTGCTCGTTTACAGAGACTGAAAAGCTCTATAGAGACAGTGGGAAAAGAAGGAAAAAGGAGGGGCAGAGAAAAAAGGAGGGAGGGAGGGAGAAAGAGGAAAGAAAGAAAGAAAAGAAAGAAAGAAAAAGAAAAAGAAAGAAAGAAAGAAAAAGAAAGAAAGAAAGAAAGAAAGAAAGAAAGAAAAAGAAAGAAAGAAAGAAAGAAAGAAAGAAAGAAAGAAAGAAAGAAAGAAAGAAAGAAAGAAAGAAAGAAAGAAA
>NW_008824338.1:4166022-4167199 GCF_000699105.1 Pygoscelis adeliae
AGGGAAGGGAAGGGAAGGGAAGGGAAGGGAAGGGAAGGGAAGGGAAGGGAAGGGAAGGGAAGGGAAGGGAGGGCAAGTAGAAAGGAGGGAGGGAGAGAGGAAGGAAAAGATGCATATGAGCTCTGAGGTTCTTTGCTAATACAATATTATCAAAGATAGTTTAAAAATATACCAGGCTGAGAAAGCAAACTCCTTGGACTACTTGATGCATTTCTCACTGATGACTGGAGAGGAATCTTTTGCAGAAACCGAGACTGCAGGAAAAGACTCTGATCAGGAACTCAAATGGAAGAGGAAACACGAAATCTCCCCAGGAAGGAAAGCAGGAGCTGCCCAGAGGGAAGAGAAGAGGGAAACCCTGATGCCCGTGTTGTAGCACGAAAACTTACAGGTATAAATTCCAGCTCTGAAATGCCAGGCATTCATTCTGTCTAGTTTTTCCAGTTTAGCTGATTTGCTCATGTTTGGAAAATATTACAAATGAACAACTTGTGAATTCTCGGAGGGATTGATGAGTCGTTCATTGGAAACCTGTTGTTTTACTGAGCTCGTCTAAACTCACGTAAAAGGGGGAACCATCAAAATAGAGATTCTCATGTTTTGCTATTATTTTCCCCCCCTTCTGGTACTATTCCCCAGAACTGAAAGTTTTCCCTTCCCCTTTCAAATATGCATTCCCTGATCCTTGTTATTAATAATCTTGTTTCTGTGCTTACTTTGGATTTCTTCTCCAGTTTCTCAGAATTTTTTCATCCCGTCCCCCTTATTGACAGCAGACCCGCGTTCACCCAGCAGACATTTCTATTTACTTACATTTTTAATTTCAGTCTTCCCCTTCCCTTTCTGAATGCAAGTTCAGAAAGCCAGACAGCTCTTACCATCTACCTATCAGAATGTGAAAGCCCATTTAATCTGCGCTTGCTGTCCAGAATCGCTGTATTGTAAGCTAGCAAACGTGTATCTCTCTCTCTCCATCTCCCTCTCCCTCTCTCTCTCTCTAATATACATATGCACATACCCAGTGCTTTTGAAATGTCTTTCATCCTATGAATTACTGCCCAAAATGATGAAGTAAAGCAACACTGTGGTGTAACCTTGCGCTGCCTTTTGCTCACACTCTGACACACACACAGGAGCATGCACACACACACAGACACAACTGCGTGGGGAAGGCAGG
>NW_008824338.1:4167254-4192660 GCF_000699105.1 Pygoscelis adeliae
CAGTGTCCGCACAATGAGCCACGGACGATGCAGAAGGTTGGCTGCTTCTATACAGACCTGCTTTTGTGCTCTTGTCCAGGGCTTGATCCTTGGAGCCCTGTGTGCTCAGTAGACGCCAGAGAGATAGATGTGATCTGTTAGCCTCATCCAGCGCCGGCAGCTGAGCCATTTTCACACAGGCAGGCAGGTATGGCAAAGCCTGGGTAACAGATGAGAACCCATGGGGAGCTCTTGACTATGGAGAATGAAAAATCAAAAGAAACCATATTGGACACAGATACAAAGGGAGTCCCCTGTTCCTTTTCTATCCCCCCTTGTTTCTTTTCTCCTCTTCCTTACCAGGCTGTAATGAATGTGGAAAACTGCTTTCCCCCCTCAAAGTATTTGAGGACATATAGATTCCAGATGCTATTCTATGCAAATACTTCCACCCTCCCCTGCCCAGCAGCAGCCTGAGTTAACCCTTCTGCCTAGCTCTTTGCCGCCCGTAGCTTTCCACGCTGTGGTAGGAAAGAAAAAAAAGTACCTTTAAAAAAAACCCTTAATCATTATTCTCAAAGGACAGATTTACACCCTCTGTAGTGCGTTTGGGCTCAGCACAGCTGGAGGCACAAAGCAGCAGCTAACATTTCTGGCATTGAAGTTAGTTTGATGTTTTAATCATGTAACATCATGAAAAAAGAGAGGTTAATTCCTAATAGTGTTAACACTCTGAGCTCTCTCTTTAAATCACTGTTTGTAGCATGTCCAGAGTCAGACATTTGTCCCAGTGAAAACAGTCTGTAGAAGACTTCTAGCATAAATGCATGCAATTTAAAAGGAATTAAAGGAGCGTACATAAAGCACAGGAACCTTAAAGATCTGTTCCTCGGACAGCTGTGAGTCTTTTGTCTCCCACTGGCAGTTTTGTGAGCCTTGCTTCACACCAGCCATAACCCAAAATATTTTTGCTTGGTAGCTAATACAGGAATTATTGCCTTACTCCTAGTGACTGCCACTTATGTACGAGCCTTCCAAAAGCCTTTTCCATACCTAAAAAGAAAAGAAAGATGTGGAGAGGAACAGGAATAGCTAATCTAACTGAAATGGCTTTTCTTTCCAAAGAAAAAGAAACGCCTCTCCTGAGATTTTATGTCCTGAGACTCTTCTACCTCGTAAAATTGCTTTCATGGGCTTCCTATTTATAATCCCTTAGCTCATGAGCATGTCTATCTGGATGCACATACCCCAGGATCACCCTAACGACAGCAGCAGTGCAGCTTTAGGGTTTTGATCAGTATGAACTACAATTTGATTTAATCCCTCCCTGAACTCAAAAATAGATCACTTAGTTTTGTTGCGACAGATTGATGGCAAGATTTGAGAGAGTACTATAGGAGAGGGAGGTCTCAGGCATGAGCACAGAAGGCTCAAATGTTCAGACATTTATTGATAGAGGAATGGAAACATTCTCCTCCACCAAATAAATACGCTTTTCACATGGCTCTCAAACACTCTGATTCCCAGCAACAGCCCTGTCTGCATCTGGTCGTGTGGGAATAAGATACTTACGAGGCTGTTTTGTTAGTATTTCATTAGGCTTTCCAGGGTTTCCTTAAGTTGCGGGGTATATTCTGCTCCATGAAATATGTTTTTCTCTAATTTGCATTTGAGGTTCTGCATAGAGATGGCATGGACTCTCTGTATTGATTTGCACTAGACATCAAGAACACACAATACTTCTTTATGAACCCTACTTTGATCATACAATGCAAAAGCACCTTAAAAGTTGGGGGTTCTTACCACGTTGGCTGTAACCCTTTTTTTACAATCTTTCTAAAAGAAACCACTGAATCAAGAAAATGTGCTAAGTAATTGAACGAGTCTTGTGTTGAAATAGTTTCCCTATTTCCTCAGTGACTGGTGGAAGAGAACTAAGGATGCTCATCAGATTTTCCAAACAAGTTTGCTCCTTCCTGTTTCAAGCAATCAGCTGAATGGCAGTGAAGACCATAGTTCTATTTATTTACATATTTATTTTAGCTTGCATGGATAAAGATGAATGTTTAATCTATTGCAACTCTCAAGTTCCTTAAAGTGGAGCTCTGGTATTTACTTACCTCACATAGGTGGTGTGACACTAGATTAAGAACTTTATATGACTGTGAGAGGTGGTAAACATTTTATTTGTTCTCAGTTATGCTGGTTTTGTTTAAGAAGCAACCAGTAGGAATCCCCTGAAGGATGGCAAACTTGAAGATGAACCTGAAGCAGTGACAATTAACTGAGGGGATGAAAAAAACCCCACAGTTTGGCTACATGCCTATGTGTAACAACTTGCAGTCTGTGCTGGACTTATTCCAAACTCAGGATTTCACTGATTTTGCTGATTCACAACTCCTGCTAACCTGATGTCGGCCTCAGAGCCCATGGGAGTCCTGTCTTTCTGTTGACTCCAGCAAAACGTTCTGAGAAAAAGTAGTCTCCTTTCCCTGAGACACCCATTCTCTCTGATCTTTATTTCTGTGGTGACTTACCAGGCTCCCGTCTTGCTGGTCTTCCTGATGTGAACTGACAAACAGAAGCATGAAAGCAGCAAAGGCATCGCAATGCTACATGAATGCCTCTTCTCAGCCACAGAGCTGTGCCAGTCTTGCATTGGTTTTTGCTTCACTGGCCATGAAAAGGGCAACAGAAACAGACTGTGAAGACCGGTGATAGTATCCTTTGTGACTTGAATTTGGTTGTGAGCTATGAAAAAGGTGAGAGTTCTCCCATCATTCCTCAAGAAACAACCTTCTCCACACTTAATGAAAGCAGAACAGAACCCACCCCATCACAGGTGCAACCAGACAAAAACATTAGGGGTAAATAGTCACTTCTAGCTAGAAGATGGGGAAGGGTCATATCATCTGCTTCTCTCCTCCATACAAATCCTTCTTGTTTTACATTTGTGCTCTAAAAACCCATGCACTGGGGGTGGGGTAGGTTGTCGTATGTGTGACTTTGTATGTGTTTATATGTGCCAGATAATGTGCTAGCATTTAGATTTCCTCCAGGAACCGTGTTTCTCTCAACACAGAGGAGGTGTTTCTCTGTGTATCACGAGTACATTTTCCTTATCTCCACTTTGAATCCTTCAATGAGAGCTTATTGTGCTCCTCAGTGAGACCTTACTGTGCGCCTCAGTAATCTCAGTGCCTGCCTTGCTCAGGTTTCTGTATCTCAAAACAGCCTCCATATGCTCTCCATACCTCCATTTGGTGCCCAGACTCCCTGCTGTGGGATATCGGTGTCCTTCCAGGCTGCAACTCCTTTCTCTTCAAAGACAGTCTCCTGCCTTCTTTCTGATCTGGATTTGGGATTTAGTTTATGATGCTTCTCAAATTTCTGGAAATAGCCTAAACTCAGAAGCGGTTCCGCCCTTACTGACTGCCTTGATTACCCAAACTGGTAGGAAAGCTGTCTTTCCAACAAACTTCAATGCCAAAGTTATCAGAGCAAGGTCTTCCCTGGGTGTGCTGTTTTCTAGTGACAAAGATGAGAATTCTCAGAGACTGGGAGCTTGGTAGAAGTAACAGAGACAGCTCATCATTAAAAAACGCGTCGCTCACCAGACTCAGTTGATAAACGAGGGACCCCCAAATACTGTGGCATGTGGACTCAGTGTTCTAGATGTTGCTGCTATGGCGATTCTTTCCAGAAGATGGGTGGGTCAATAAGTAAAGTGGAACTTAAGTGCGACATATGAAAAACATTGAAAACAGTTACTAATCCAAAAGCCGTAGAGCAGCAGATGTTGGACCTAGGAAATGGCTGAGGTAATCTGTCTTACATCTGCCTCTGGTAAACTGGTGGAAATGATGTGGAGGATTTTGACATTTGTAAAGGTGGATTCATGCTTATGAGAATTTTTATGTTGTCTTTGGAAACAGATGTGGAACTTCATGGAATAAAATGGAGCTTCACAGCTTTCCCAAAGTGCAAGAACTGGAGGTCCCCAGCCTGGGAGTGGTCCAGTGCACCGATATTTAATGTGCCTAAGAAGCAGTGTGTTCCACTGAAATGAAATCCACTGACCATAAATACAAAGTAGTATGTATGAGAAGCTTTACTGGAAATCTAACTGCTAATGGAAGAAGCTTGTTGAAACCTTTTACTTCTCAGAATGTTTCGGGTTTTATGAGATGGCAATTCACAGATACAAAAATGGTCCAGCACATATCATTGTTTGAACGTGTCAACATCATAAAAAAATAACGGAGAGCTCCTTGATCTAATATAGTCAGACTTTCCATATGGCCTGGTGTCCTGGTTTCGGCAGGGATAGAGTTAATTTCCTTCCTAGTAGCTGGTACAGTGCTGTGGTTTGGATTTAGGGTGAGAACAATGTTGATAACACACCGATGTTTTAGTTGTTGCTAGGTAGTGTTTACACTAGTCAAGGACTTTTCAGTTTCTCGTGCTTTACCAACTGAGAAGGCTGGAGGGGCACAAGAAGCTGGGAAGGGGCACAGCCAGGACAGCTGACCCAAACTGGCCAAAGGGATATTCCACACCATGTGACGTCATGCTCAGTATATAAAGCTTGCTTTGCTTGCGTGCGCGGCTTTTGCTTTACTTATTAAACTGTCTTTATCTCAACCCACGAGTTTTCTCACTTTTACCCTTCCAATTCTCTCCCCCATCCCACTGCGGGGGGAGTGAGCGAGCGGCTGCGTGGTGCTCAGTTGCCAACTGAGGTTAAACCATGACACCTGGCATAAAATGTTATGAAAGAGTCTGAGAATTAAGAATGAAAAATATTGCTGAGAGACAGGAAACAAAGAATAAATGGCATTTTGTCATTGTGACACAAGCTAATGATGGTCTCTCCAGAGGTTATGCACATTATGTTTCATGTTGTAAAGCTAGTTGGAGAAATACTGGTGCTGGGACTAAATAGTTCCCCACAAATGAAAATGTCTCACAAAATCTGATCAATTCAGTTTGCAGAAAACCTGGAGAAAGAAAAGTTCTGCCATTGTTCCATTTGAATGATTGGGAAATAAAATATCCATCTTGCATTTGAATAGGTTTTCTTTAAAAAAAATAAAGATTTGTCTTCAAATGCTATGTTGTGCCATATTATGACTTATAATTAGAAAACACAAATCTGAAATTGAAACTTGGTCACATTTGTGTAGATGAAGGATTTTAGGTAAATCAAATGACTCTTCTTATGTAATTTTCCTTTGTAGATAATTTCAAACTAACGACCCATGCAAGACAACACATAGCATGTTGGCAAAAGAACTGTGGTGCCAAGAATTGGAAAGTTTATTAAAGGAAAAAATATTATACATATTGGAGGAAAAAAACCAATGTGCAACAGCAGTCAAAGAAACAATATTAAGGTACAATGAAAAATTGACAAGAATAGTATCAAGACCAGCGCTGGGACCTGCTTTTATAACAAAGCAAATGACAAGGAAATAAAAAAGTCTGCGATTGCCTGTTTTAGAAAGATAATTGATAAAGGAAAAGTAGGAAATTCCAACCACGACCAATAATGGACTGGATGGAGCTGGTGTGTGATCTGGCATAGCATTTCCAGAGTGGCAAAGCCCAAGTGAGTAGCTCTGGTAAGACCTGCCTTAGAGAAGACAGTGTGACTTTGAACCATGGCTGGTATTTGAGGATTTGTGTTTTAGAAACCCCTGGTGTTATTTCTGCAAGCTGCTGGGAGGGGGCAGGTCTGCTGGAGGGAGGAACTGGTTTATGAAGACGTGAGATTGGCTCCCCAGTGAAAAGCATATCAGATGATGGAGGAGGATATTGCTGACTTTTTCAGACGCCAAGTTGGTCGCCATGCGTCTCGGCTCCTTCGGTCCCTGAAGCACCACCGCAGGCCAGCTCTCCTTGCCAGTGCTGCCATCCTGATGGCTTTGTGCACTCCAAAACAAAAAGCAGCACTGGTAGATTTAAAACAGGAGATTGATTACTGGCGTATTTTACTGTTGACAGCTCACTTCTTTCTCTCCCTTTCCCGTCTATAATTTCTCTGCAGAATAATTTGAATATGCATTGCCATATCAACATCTACATGTAAAGGAGGGGAAATGTTCTTCTTCATGATGGAGTGGCTAAAAAGAGCTGAAACTCCAGGTTAAATTCACCTGCTGGGCAAATTCCCTTTGTAAATCTGCAAAACAACAACAACAAAAAGTTCTTGGAACTCATCAGCATAGGGGGCAGTTTAAATACCGACTTGGGAGTAAGTACAAGTAAGAAAAAAATTAAAATGTTCCGTTTAGGAAGCATAAGCTTTCCCTTTGGGGTTCACAGAAGTGTTTGAAGTGTTTAGGAAGGGTTCTAATTTAACACCCAAACAGTGTGGCGTTCGTTTGTCAGTGTTGCACTGTCACATAAAGGGTCGCTTCCCTCATTAGTCCAGTGATAGCCCAAGCTGCCTATGCAACCAAAGTGCATTCAGAGCTCGATATAAGCTCTGTGAAAGATTGATAAGATTTTCCCAATTTTCTGTATTTTATCTCTAGATCAGAGCAAGCTGGGGTCCTGTGCACACAGGTTGGATTGCCCCACCAGTTAGGGAAGGGAAAAAGCAATTGTGGGCGATCGTTGTTCCCAGCTCTGCAGAGCGCACATGGAAAATCATGTCCTGAGCAGTGCAACTCATGTCCTGCATGGTCTCATCTATGGGCTGGGCAAGGTGATTTAATTTCACTCAGACCCCAGACATTGCTGCTGTTATTTATGGCATTTTGATCTGTGCTTCCCCACCAGTCTATCAGCATTAAAGAAATGGTTTCTCATCATTATGGTGCCTCATGACAAGAAGGATGGTGCTGAAGTGACTGACATCACCTCTCCTTGCTCTGTAACATATGAGGTCATTTGCCCATGATATTCATTCTCCTGGAAAAAAAATAAAAACAGCAGCTCCCATTCCAGCCCATTTTGGGAGTCTTTCCTTACCCAGGTTGTATTCTGGGCATGAACTGGATAAACTCAATCAATGCAAAAAAGGCTCATTGATGTCAAATAGATGGTTCCTAGTCCCAGATGTGTCATGCTCAGTTAGTGAATAACAGAGTGTCAAATAAAGCAATAAATCTTCTTACTTGCTGACTGCTGTGCAGGGCTGCCATGCAAAGACACTCACATGCTCACTAATTCTGTGTGATGAGTGGGGCTGGCTGCAGCCCTGTCATTTCCAGAGGCCAGCAGAGAGGTGCAAACATATTGGGTTGGGACAAGTACTGGATCAGTGTCCTTTTCTCCACACCTTGACGCCATTATCGGAAATCTGACAGCAATATGCCATGGAAACACTGTCAATTTTAAGCTTGATTTCAGCGAGGCTGTTTGTGGTGCAAGCTGGTGCCTAAAGCAGGAAGAAATGGTGCAGATGGGCTGTGTGTTTGCTAAATAATTGACATTGTTCTCACTTCTTAGCAAATATTCATGCTGGGGTGCTCTGGGTAGAGGGTACCAACAGATAGGGCTCAGGGAGGAATTCCAGCATGGACTGCACCGAGTCCTTCACCTATGTTCTGGATGAACCATACTGAATGAAAAATGAACTCAGTATTTAGGGCCAACCGATCTCTGACGTCTGTGTTGAACCCCTGGATAAGAAAACTGAGGCAGCCTAAACGGGTGATAGGTATTGACAGACCTGTGGCAGAAGCCACTGATTGACTCCAGACAAAAAGCTGACAGAAAGGTCTCTGGGCAAAAGCATGAGAGCAAGGAGTCTTAAATACCTTAGGGACATTTCAGTGGGAAGGCAAAAGCGAGGGATCAAACCTCAACAGGTTGTTGCACAGCCCCCGAGTCTTAAAATATTTGTTATTGCTGCCACGTGGTGATGATCTCCAGTTGATAGTGACCTGCCTGGATTCAGACTGCTGTAACTTCTGTTATCCAAACTCCAAGACCTGTTGTGTTAGGACTGTGAATGGAGAGACTTCAAAGAAACCTTCTTACATCATGTGAGGGCACTGGGTGTCATAGCTGGAACCCATTAAAAAATTAGCCCTTAACCCTTTCCAGTGTAATATGTAAGCAGGTGTTCATGTAGATAAGCCAGTATGAGGCATCATCAAGAAGCAAAACCTAAGTGTGAACAATTTCCATTTATGCTTCAGCCCCTTGTGGCAGTGGGGTTTGCCTGTGTCCATGCCTCTGTGTGGTAGCTGACTCCATGTCTTTCAGTGAAGGATGTCTGACTTGCCTCACATTACACTTTGGTCCTCTATTCAGTTTGGGTAAATTATGCTGCACACTTGCATTCTCCCTTTTTTTTGTTGTTCGTGCCCTCGGTCAATTTAACCTTTGGGTGTACTTGAGAAAAGAAGCAATGCTGGAGGCAGAGAAGAAACGTAGTTTTTAAGTTTACTTGAGTTGGTCAACACCTAATGTCTCTGGGAACCCAGAATTACCACTGGCATGAAGTGTCAGCATTTGGAAATGAATGCTGTCATTTAACAGGGAATAACCAGGCTGCCCAGGACCACTGTTTGAGTGCACAAGGATCTTGCTTTGAAATAGTTACTGTAGCCTCCATTCAGAAAACCACTGGAGTCCATGCTTCATTTTAAAGCTTTATTTTAAAAATTACTCCAACCAGACTTCAGTGCATGCACCTAAACTGGAGCAGAAGAGGAAACCCCACTGCCAGGAAGGGCTGTGGACAACTGCAGCCTTTGGCCAGCACCAGCGGCAATGGAGAGCTTGGGCAGCCTGCCGGTCACTTGTGATGTGTCTGGTAGGTTGTGGGTGGGTTTCTGCTGTTAATGACGGCCGAAGGAGAAGAGAGGCAACAAGACAACACTGCAAGACTTAGGTTTATCCCTTGGAAGCATTTGCAACTTGGCTATCTGTCTGGAAAGTGGGTTTGGATTTGGGGTTCACTTCTTTCTGTTTCAGGACAGTTATGCCTGGCGAATGTGTTCCAGACAAAGCAAGATGACTTCTTTCAACTGTCTTACCCCTGCCTTAATTTCTCTCTAAGATTAGTCTCACTGTATACAGTTCTTCAAGTCTCCAGGGTGCTGTACAGGTAGAGGTCCCACTTCTATGAGGTGAGCAAGTGCATCGTTGCTGTTACAGCCCTGATTCAAACATTAAAGTGCATAAGCACAGCTTTTGTTTAAGCATGTCACTGAGTCCATTGCCTCCGGAAAGTTAGGTGTGTGCAGAATCAGGATCTCTGCCCGTAAAAGTGAAAGGGATAGTCAAAGGGGACTGGGACCACAGTCGGGGGCAAAGCAGAAACAGAAATCTCAGTCTCTCCTTCCTGAACCATGGACCAAAATTCTCTTCCTCCTTTCCGAGATATTTTGTTTCCCATCTATCACTTAACATAGAAAATCTGATACTATTTCACCTTACTGAAAATAAAGGGTATGTTTTGTAAATTCTGTAGCAGATCCTTTTCTTTCCTCTCCTAACTCAAATATTCAGTCACTTTAAAGGAGGCAAAGGGGGAAAATAGAGGGAAAAATGAGGAAGTGCAGCAAAGGCTTTGATTTGTCTGTGGTATAAAACTGGATTATAATGTCATTTGCTAACTGACAGATCATTTAGTGTCCTGGAAGAGTCTGTTTTCACACCGCTGAAGCTCTCACAGGGGAATTCTGTGTGGGCTCCTTATTGTCAGAGCTATTTTTCACCCAATTTGTTTCCAAATGATGTCTAACCTGAGGTCTTCCCACTGAGAGGGCTTTAAGCAATGATTAATGAGAAGTGTTTTGCCAGACCCACCTGGGGAATGGCCCATCTGCGAACTCAGGTAAGATGGAGCTGCCTACAAGGCATTGGCTTGTGAATGGCAGGCAGCTTCCCATGGCTTGAGGCATAGCTCACAGCAAAGGCAAGGTGTTCACTGTTTGCGTCTCAGTGATTCATAAAAGGACTGGAGATAAATGTCACTCTCTCTATCATTAACATCTAGTTTGAAGAAACAATCTCCCTCTCGGGGGACTGATCCCCTTCCTGTTCCATATTCAATTATATTATGCATTCAGCATATGTACAGCACCTACGTGGGATACATTTGAAGTGGTCTAAGCCAGCCGTGCTAAGTCTATTTAAAGGTGGCAAGTTAAAGCAGGCACGTTTTCACACGTGCACCTGACTCTCAAATACTTTCCTGTTTGAGCTACAAGCTCTCGTCCCTTCCTTCCAGTGGTGGCTCTGCATGCAGCTGCACATTCACCCCTGCCTATATCAGCTGCATGGTGAAGCAAGGGGGAAAATTGTCATTTTTAGTCTATATTCATTTCGGCAATTGGACAGTTTTGTTCTTCCAGAAAACCCAATTATCCCTGACCTCCAAAATGGAGATCTTTTCAGACTTGAGCCTCTCAGTTATGTGTAGGTGGGACAACCTTATCTTTTACTTTCCTGAGAGACTTCTCACATGCATAACATTGTTAATAGTAAAAGTGAATTTCTTGGTAGCTGTCTAAAACAATCATTAAAATGCTCACATAAAAGTTAAGAAGCCCTGAAAATTTGGGTTCTCTCTGTATTTATGAGGTTGAAATCTGAGCATATTTCTTACAGAATAATTTCCCTCCCCTGATTTATGTGGAAGCTCCAGGCTCAGTCATCATCTGGAAATACATTCCTATACAGTCTGTGTCATTTAAATGCAGCATCCTACTGTCCCGTCTGTCAAGAGCAAAACATAATGGGTCCAACTGTCTATGAATAAAACAGATTGTTTGTAGGGAATATTTATTGCCGATAAAGAGCAAGAGTTTATATTGGCAAAAGCCGTCCTTCTTGTAAATAGCTAGAGGCTCCCGACATCCTCTGACTTTCAGCAGCATTTATTCTGTTGAATGTGGATCCAAAACATTTCTCACTCACGGCTTTGCAAGATGAGTTTGACAACGGTTTTCTAACCAACTGTTGTGACACCGTCAGTGCATTTTGCCTGGAATTTCACCTGCAAAGCAATCTCCCACTTTCTTTAACTACTTCTCTTGCCAGCAACATGTTTACCATGATTTAGATGTCTATTATACGCATGAATGACTTGTCTACTTAATTTCATCAAAAAAATGAACCCTCATAAGTGGCACAGATGCTGGTATGATGGTAATCAAATTAGTTTTTGGACAGGTTTATGGCCACTTGCTGTCAGTTAAGCTCTCTTTGGCTATCTTCACTCCTAATACAGTTTTGATGGTGATTAATGGCTCCATTAATACACTGTTTGTGCTGTGATAGACACCACATTATGGTCTTGTTTGCTGACCACAGCTGATCATGTATTTTTGTAAACTCAGTTCTGAAGAAAATATTAGTCATTTAATATGTCACCATTACATATTGCCATGCAGAGGTTACACGGAGAGACCTTGCTCTTATACCTTCCTCACCATGGATGAGCTTCTGTGCTGCTAAAAGAAGCAGAAGCCCCATGAAGAATGTGCTTGGATTAAATGTTCATCAAGTTTCCTCATGCTGGGAACATGCCAAGGATCTCGCTACAATGATTTTTCCTGGCTAAGCTGCTGTGCTACTCGTCCTCCTTTTCTCTCTTGCCTCCTTCCAATTTAATTTCTTTGTCTTGAGATCCAGGAAAGATGGGTGGTTTTTTTGGTTTTTTGGTTGTTTCATTCCCCCCCCCCATTTTCTAGACCTCCCTCTGCTCATTTTAACATTCTCCTCGCAATCTTTCCCTTTCACAAGCTTTTCTGAGCTGTCCACAATCAACAAGTGAAGTCTAGTCAAACCACTTTTAACTCTTTTCATCCATTGCCACTCTACCGCTAACTCTATGGAAACAGGGTAGAAGCTGGTATTTCCTTTGGAGGATATAATGTAATAAGTTGTTGGTCACATTAGTGATGGACAAATTACAGCTGGAAGGAAACCATGGGAGGTAAAAAGTGCCACTGAATTTCCCACAATGCATGCTTGGACTCAGTGCAAGAGCAATGTCTGGGTGAACTTCTGGTGTTAAAAAAGCTGTAGCTATTTTTTAACCTAAGTGTCATTGTGAAGCAGACTTTATTTGGGAACAGTGCTGTAGACCCTGGCATTTTGCCATCCACCCTCACCTCCCTGCATACCCACAGAAGTACAAATGTATATTCTCAAACTCTTTGCTTGCAAATGCAGTAGTGCAGGGCACTGGAACAAGCCGGCAAGTTCCTTTTTATTAGTCAGTGAGGAACAGGAAGAAAATGATGACCCTGGGAAGGCAGAGGCAAATGGGCATATTAGAGATATTTGCACTGATTTTTTAAAGTAGTTGAAGAAATATGGGGGCTTTGTTTTGTTTTGTTTTCCTCCAGTAATTAAGCCTAGTTTCTTTCTAGCCATATTTGATTTTTATGTTCATCTGTGCACTTGCCTAAACCCCACCCACTTGCTCCTCTGCAAATATTTATTATGCAAATGGTTTGTTTTGAATTGGGTGATCTGAGCAGATGCCCATTTCTGCATAACTGTTCTTTAGGAAAATTGCAGACTAGCTGGGTAACATATTATTGAACTAGTTAAATAGTTATGATTGGTGTTGAATTGCTATAAGTGCTCCTTTTAGAATTCTGGTTTCCAACGGTGATGTTTGGACTTTTTCTGTCTACAGTGACCTCTAACTGTATCCCCCTGTCAGGCCAGCACCTGTGATTCTCCAGCCCTTTCTCTGGAAGCAATGGCTCTCCCCACTTTCTTTAAATCCAATAAATTTTCTGTAATAGGCAACCAGGGTCCCATTGGCCACTAAAATAGTTTTGAACTTTTATTGACTTTATCTTCTGATAATGAAAATCTTTATTAAAAGCTGTTACTAAATTTCCCTTCCTCCACAAATTCTAAATCCTGTGTGGCCCACCTTAAAACAAGTGCTTCATTTCCTGAAGCACTTCTGGACTCATCAGGAGTCCAGAAGAAAAAAAAAAAATGAACAATTTGAGAACATCTATGCTTGGGAGAGGCAGAATCGAGGGGTGAGAGCGGACAGCTTCCACAGTGCAGCCATCTGGATGGGGCACAGCAAAGGCTCAAGATAAGACAGTCATGAAGGGAGAAGTACTGAAGTTATGTAGAGATGACTCATTTCATCCGTTCATCTTAAAGGTAACCTAAGAGCTTATTGAATGAGGGCAGATCATTTGCATACACTCACACAGATCAGCATATACTCAAATATGCATACACATGCATATACACACACATGCTTGTGCACAAACATAGAATCATAGAATCATAGAATCATTAAGGTTGGAGAAGACCTCTAAGATCATCGAGTCCAACCATCAACCCAACACCACCATGCCCACTAAACCATGTCCCTAAGCGCCTCATCTACCCGTCTTTTAAATACTTCCAGGGGTGGTGACTCCACCACTTCCCTGGGCAGCCTGTTCCAATGTTTAACCACTCTTTCAGTAAAGAAATTTTTCCTCACATCCAATCTAAACCTCCCCTGGTGCAACTTGAGGCCATTTCCTCTCGTCCTATCGCCAGTTACTTGGGAGAAGAGACCGACACCCACCTCGCTACAACCTCCTTTCAGGTAGTTGTAGAGCGCGACAAGGTGTGCCCTGAGCCTCCTTTTCTCCAGGCTAAACAACCCCAGCTCCCTCAGCCGCTCCTCATCAGACTTGTTCTCCAGACCCCTCACCAGCCTCGTTGCCCTTCTCTGGACATGCTCTAACACCTCAACGTCCTTCTTGTAGTGAGGGGCAACATAGAAACATATACAGTTTTTACTAGACAAATGGACTTCCTTGGCCAGTCTGTCACCTGATTCCCTCTTCCTTTATTCAGGAGGTTTTTGCTAAGGTAGTCATACGCTTCCTCATCTTTTTCTAAACACTGCATAAAAATCATACCTCCAGAAAACATCCTCCAGTTTGTCTGATACAGCACTGTTATGAATCAGGCAAAATAACCAGAAGCCAAAGTCATTTCACAGGCTGTCCTTCATTATCCCACTACATTGGTGGCTCTCCCCATTTAGCACCTGCCATGCATACAGGTTACAGACCGATTGTGAGACCTTGGCATTATTTCTTAACTTGTTTGTTAGAAAGTGAAAGAGGTCTTGTTCTTCCTCACTGCAATGAGGCATTTTCCTTCCCTTGGCCCTATAATAGATATTATCAGCGTGTTGTAAAATCACTTATTTTGCATAAGAACAAAAATTTTTCAGTCTATTTGAATCTCAGCTATGAAAATCAGTGTCGCTTCAGTGACGTAATACATATTGTTATATTGCGTGAGAGTTAAATCTAAACAGGCCATATGCGAATGAATATAACAGGAAAAAAGCTTTTGTGACATTTTAACTAAGTGATTGAACACAACCAACAGTTAACCATTTCTGAATAATTCCCTTTGGGTTACACCCTGAATATAACAAATAACAAAACCACCTATAGTTCAGAATTCACAGTTTCTGTATGAATATGTAAGTTAGCTGACCTAACTTTACCTGAAGAGGATATTTCTTGGTCACTATATTTGCTTCTTCTCTCAGCTTTTCAGTGGAGAAATTGTATGTGTTACATACGCGCGCACACACAGTGCACACATGGATGCACACAGATGTTTACATGTATATTTACATGCTTCTACACATAAACTCCTTCATAAAAAAGTCAGTAAACTCGTATTTGCTGATGACTTTTGTCACCCCATATAATAAGACTGGCTGATGGGATGGAATATTCTGGTATAATCTGATATTTAAGGATTTTTTAACGCTTAAAATGTAGGTAAAACTACACATAGATGTACCCATGTTTATGGGTACATATACACATATCTGGAGAAAAAAAATCCGATTGCTTCTTGCCACACACTCATATAATACGAAAATGGAAGAATCTGCGACCCCCATCTACCTCGGATGTCCAAGGCGAGAGTACAAAGAATCCCTGGCACTGATCTCGTTGCCAAAACCCGGTGAGGTGGTTTACACAAAGCAGCTGAGAATCTGCCTTATGTCTTCATAGCTTTCTGTTTTACACATACACACGCGCATACACACACACAAGATAACTTTGTGGAAAGGGTTTTTTAGGGTTATTTTAGGAGAATGGGATGAGTAAAAAAAATCAATCAACAGATCACATCAGATCAGAACTGACTGTAGGTGTTTTGAGTCCACAGAGAAAATGCTTCTTCCCTCTGAAGACACCAGAAGCCGGTGGGCTCATTGCGTGCGGCTATGCTGGAGCCTGGCGTTGCTGGTGGTGCGCACCAGCCACCCCCTTGCTGGCTTTCCTGGTGAGCTCAGCAAAGAGAGACAGCCCACTGCAGGCACTGGAGACGCTCCATCTGAACCCAGCCTGGCACCTCTACCCGATGCAGCACCCACATCTGTGGTCTCACTGTGGGAGGCTCCCAGATTCATGCAATGGAAGATGAAAAAGAAGCATTAGGTGGTTTAGTCCGACCCCTGCCCCCAGACCCTCGTATTTCACCCAGTTGTTCTTGTACTCAACCAAATGACTGTGTCTGAGCCAAGCACAGCTCGTGTTTGGCTATAGCTTGGTCATTATCCAATGTCGTGGAGGGCCGTTTAAAATTTAAGAGACTAAAATCTTCTTGTTTAGGATACAGATCAGCAATACTTGGGGAAACAGGCAACACTAGGCATCCAAATTACCACTGGTAGCTTGCACTTCAAAATCAGGCCTTGAGCATGCACAGGGGCCAACAAACACCTACAGGAAAAAACTCACAAGCCCTTTGAAGGGTGCATTTCAATACTGAAGGAACGGGGTATAATAGGTGAGCACGTTATGAACATGTCAACTAACTTTATTTAAAGACTGGTCAATTTTTCCTACTAAAACAGCTTTTCAATGGAAAACCATTGTTCTTGACTAAACATTTATGAAAAGTGTTTTATTTCCCTAGAATATGTCCGTTTTTTAGCAAAACCTTTTACATGAACAGACTAATTTTTTGGCCCAAAGTACTCGGTTTCCCAAAGGAAAAGAAATAGGGATCAATTTTATGAGATTCACTGAATAAATTATTTATACTAAATTATTTTATAACATTGGTCTTTCCTCCACCTTGAACTCCATTTAAAAGCAGAATAATTCAGTAATCCTTTTGACATCCCAGTGCATTTGCCATTATCCTGCTACATTTGGTCACCGTTTTGTAGAATGGGAGAGGTAGAAAATATGGTGACATAACCCCCTTTCTCTCCCTTCTCGCATCCCAACTCCAGTGTTTGCCAGAGGCTGTTCCAGTACCCTGATGTCATTTTAGCCCCTGAGATGCACTACTGCTCTGTGTTATTTTCTTAGTTGTACTCATCTTCATCGTTCAGGAAATCCTTCATCTCACTGAAGTTTCTAGCCCACCAGGTCAGCGTGAGATCAGCAGGCTTCACAAAATGGCGTGGCTCACAAGATTTCACAAGAGGTAGTGGGGACACATTCAGTCTGTTTGCCATGCACTCTGCTACCACCTTATCCAGAAGAGGGGTGCAGCTTTACTACTGACTTCAATGCAGGCTGGAAATAGCACCCCCAGGACAGGGCACCGACTTCGGCTTCTGCTCGAGAACAAGACGCCGCTAGTCCATCACTATAAGCATTATGGAAAAATAGGTCTGCAGCTCTCTTTGCTTCATTTCTGCACATTCACGGGCAGTGGCAGGTTGTGATTCTTCTCTGAAGCACTAACCAGGTTTTCTTGTTCTGGCAGAGGGAAAAACCACATTATTATAAGTCTTCAGAAGTCAAGAATAACCTCGGAAGAGTTAATGCACTGTCATATCTACTGGGGGCGGGTGGTGATAGCGTGTGTGTGGCCATTTCAAACCATTTTTTCAGATCGCATCAAAATAAAATCACTTTCTATGATGAACCACATTGTAAATGGATGGTGGGGCTGGGGGGGACGTGGGAGAGAGAGGAATCAAATTACATTTGGAAACAAAAGCTTTAACTTCTGGCACCTAGACAATTAGGTTTTGCTTCTTCTGTTGTTGGTCCTCGTGGTTTCATCTGTAATATGTATGGTGATTGTTTGCAGCCTGGCAACAGCGTGAAGTTGCGTGGGGGAGGGAAAACTCTAGCCCTTGTTAGCTGGGATCCAAACTTCAAAGGCTTTGGGGACATTGAGCAGACAGGTTTCAGCCGCCGTTAAGGCAGACATGCGAACAAAAGGGCTCCTTCCATTGCTGTGGAGCAGGGGTGACTTTTTGGCCCATTTTTGTTGTTGTTTTAATTTTGTCGGGGGCGGGGGGAGGAAAGCTCCTGGCACCGGGGACGATGCTTTCTGCCCATGACTGCGTGCCCTTCTCCTTTCTGCGTCAGAAGCAGATATGGGCATTTATGGCCCCATAAATCACGAGCTAAGCCATACATGAGCAGCTGGTACATGTGCTAATAACTATAATTATTAATCATGTCGATTTCACACCCTTCAAATTTCCGCGTGGGGCTTTCTGCCGGAGAGGCAGCCCCGGCGCCTTGAGCTGCTTATGGTATGAAAATATGATGAGCTGATGGTCTTTGATGATTGTCCTATGACAGTATTGATCTCCCTACAATTGGGTTTGTGGGGTATCGCTACCCAACAAAAGTGGCTCTCCTCGCCTCCTGGTATATATCATTGTCACACATGCTCCATTGTTATGGAGGGGAGTGAATTACTTTCAGTATTTGTCCCAGTCTTTAGCTACTAGGTCACCATTATTCTAGCCTTATGTCAGTGTGGGGACATTTACTTTGATGTTTTCTTTTGTATCTTTCTTAGGGTGAAAGCATTTGGCTATATAGAGCTGCTCAAAAAAAAAAAAAAAAGAAGAAGAAAAGTCAGCAGTTCAGGTTGGGGTGCCTGGTGGGAGCCAGGGAAATATTCCTCCTCGCGGGTGCAGGCGTCTGACCTCCCTGGTCCTCTGTATTGGCTGCCTTCGCCACTGAGGACTTCACCCAGCAGCAGCCCGAGCACCGCATCCAGACCCAGCTCGGGCCCTGGCTGGTGACTCTTCAGCCACCGAGGAGGAGAGAAAGCGAAGCAGTCTGCCCCCAGCCTCACCGCCATGGTGTACGCTTTCCACCGCAGGGCTTTTTCCATGCTAGCACTTTGCTGTTTAGCAGAAGCGCAGCCAGCGAGATGCGGCAATACAGCAGCAACAGCTTTATAGATGACATTGCTGGAGGACTGAAAATAGTAGTAACAACAATAACCTCCCTTACAGCAAACTAACCCTTTTGAGGCCGGTGGGAGCACCTCTGGGGCTAATCTGCATGTTAACGTGACACCGTGGTGGCCAATCGTCTCCCACTGGCCTGAACAAGGGCATGGGACTCTCCCCACTTGTTCCGAAATCTGCACGGCCCCCATTGGGCAGCTTCTAAATTGCTCCTGCTGTCTTTACAGCTGCTCTGTTCCAGTGACCCCCAGAAGGGCCCGGGGATTGTCAGGAGAAATTTCTATTAATCAACCCCAAACAGACTGTTACAATTTCACACTTTTTCTCCCGTCATTTCACACATTTAATGAATTTCGGGGCCTGCTACTTTCAAAACAGTTACACTCAAGGCCACAAAAATTAATTAATAATAATGTACAAAAATAAAATGCTGAAGAAAACAATGAACCTCCCCCAGCTGACAGCAGCAGGACGGGGAATACCCCTTCCAAAATGTTACTGAAACAGACCCGAAGAGGGGCTGAAGGGGAATGTGGTGCAGTTCAGACAGCAGATTCCCGCCTCCTCTGGGCCTGATCCTGCCCTGTTTTTATCAAGAGGAATTTTGTGTTTGACATCACTGTGAACTAAATAGGCCAGGAGTCAGTTAGGGACAAAACCCATAAACCTTATTTGCTTCAGGGCTGATGCCCACTTGCAATTACCCAGGATTAAAAGGCAGCCTGCTATGTCAAAGGGCCGCATGATCCCACAGCTGGTTACTGTAAGGTCATTTGCTCTTTTCCCTGGGGGCATAAACACATCATGGTTGCTGGTGATCAGGGGCCAGAGGCTGGACCGCAAGTCTCACCTCCTAGTCCATCACCTTCACGCCATTCAGTGGTCCTTGAGACCACTGCAGACTCCAGAAACCTTTGAATGTTACTGAAAGCCTCTTCTCACTCCTGAGGTTACTAAGCCAATTCAGATTTTGACTAGGCAAGAGTGCAGCTTACTTTCTGACGCTCTGTTATTTGTGCACGGCAGGACCAGGCTGCCAGAAATGGAGCACAGAGCGGGACTTTGTGCAAACAGCACCCAGCGGGCTCGCTCACAAATTGGGCACCAGGCAGTGAGTTGCCTCCTTTCTCAGGTGCCCTTGCTGAGGAGGGAGGTGGTGGCTGGGGAAGGAGGAAAGCAATGCGAGAGCATGGCAGGCTTTCACGCACGTGGCTGATTTGCGCTTGTTGACCATGAAGTTACAGATGTATTTTTACCTTGAGGCTGAATTTTACAATCCTTATGTTCTGCCTTGGGTGTAGTACACAGGCCAGTGACCTCCATCTGCAGGTCTCCAAATCTACGTAAATGTTTACCTTTACAAAGGTTTTTCGGAGATGCCAAGGAAGTGAGCTGAGCACTCATCCCTCTGGACTGAGGACAGGAAAAGCACCTTCCCTGACTTTGACATCTTCTCTGGCCATATGAGGCATAATGCTCTTGAGCTCTGCCCGTGACCTCTTCTTTTTCCTTTTTTCCCATGCAAGTCAATGCAGTGCAGGAAAGAAGCAGCAGAAAGGAATATTAGCAGTTAACCACAAAAATAGAGTCATCTAGGATAGAGAGCAGGATAAACCAGTCAAACCTCTGACAAGTAAGATTATAATGCCTCTTATTGGACACCCATTAGCAACCGCAGCACCCCAACATCACTATCTACGTGCCCACATGGTCCCTCCCCACGGTCTCTGCTTGCTGCTCTCCCCATGTTATGCAGGCACCACCAGGCAGGCGTACACTACTCATTGCATCCTAGGAACCTCAAGAGAAACACACACATAGGGCTGGGTGGCCATGCTTAGTGTAGGACATGATACCTCTAAGCCATTATTGATTGCTGCAGATTATCAAATTTACTATGTTATTTACCATGTTATTTAGGATGCAAATGGACTTGACAGCTAACCAGTGCAACCTGTGCAGTAAAGTCTCAGCACAATGTACTTGGCAGGTATGAGTAGAGCGAGGGTCTCTGAGCCCATCTGCAACCGCTGGGATCCACCTCGTCAGCGAGATGGCATGCAAGGGTACAGCTCAGATCGAGGGATGCAGAGCGGCAATGAGAGGAAACTCTTCCTGCCCAAGGGGTACTGGGGACTTGCAGGATTTTATTTTGTGTCGTGTTGGTTTGGGGGATTTTACACTCATCTGTGAAGCAGCTCTTGATCCCAGCCAGTGTTAGGTACCTTAGACTCTACCCAATACCTCTGAAATTCTGCAGGGATGCTATCAGTTAGAAATGGGCAAGTAATGGTTTTCCATTGTGGAAATACATGCTTTTTGAGATTTCTCGTATTTCTAGCAGGGCACCACTTCTGACTCTTGTTTGGAAAAAGTGGGCATCCTTCTCAAGCATCCAGCCCTTCACTGAGCAATGTCCTGTCAGGGGCTGGAGTCAACAGAGGCTTAAATCCCTGCTCTGAATCAGTCACTCCCATTGCAGCCAAGTGGTCTCACACCTGGATTATTGCCCGATTCATGCTCCAGCTCTTCTGTGCTTCTGACAATCTGACAAAG
Source organism: Pygoscelis adeliae (assembly GCF_000699105.1). Lineage (NCBI taxonomy): Eukaryota > Metazoa > Chordata > Aves > Sphenisciformes > Spheniscidae > Pygoscelis > Pygoscelis adeliae. The sequence continues at coordinate 4,187,950 of NW_008824338.1, forward strand.
GGACTTTCATGGTCACTGTAACCCCTTCATGACAAGTTTGTCATGTGCTAAATCTGTGTTTTCCAATATTAATCCTGAGTTCGCTTTTGTTTTAGCTTAACTGAATGATTTGCTGTCTCCTAATTCTTGGCATATTGGCCTGACAATCTCTGTAAGGAATCTTCTCAAATGCAGCAGATTCATCTATAGATCCTATACATTGCTTTACAAGGAGAAAGACTTCTCTTGGTGATCCACCTATCATTATTCCTTCATGCTTCTACACAGGTACCCTTTATTTTTCTCCTCTGCACGATAGCTGTCTCTATCAGAGACTGGGTGGCTATGTCTAAGCTAGTAACTATGGTCAGAGTGTGGGCTCAGGCACCATCCCATAGTCACCCCCACCAGGCAGTAGTTAGAACCTGCCCCAGCAAAGCTCTCTTTGAGTCAGGCAGTGCTTTCCTAAGCAATGCCTCTGTTTGGAGGATAGTATGAACCGCAGATTGTCCCTGGAGGGTGCTTGTGGACTAGGTCATGTCGGTCTGTGGAGAAGAGAGTTTAGTCATATGGACATGAGCCTTATTGTGCCACTTAACCTTGGAGCCAGAAAACAGAGTGATGGTCCATTTTATTTAGTATAGATACCACCTGCAGCCCTCATATGAGCATATTCTATGTCTGCTGCATGTAAACAGTGTAGAGTTCAGTTTCTATCTAGGGAGTCATAGCAATGGCCCAGATATTCAATGTCTCAGTTAAATTTTTCCACCTAGAGTTTACCAGATTAGTCTTGTTTCCCCTTGTCTAGTGTATCTTCTTGTTGTAGATGGAAGGCAATATGGATACCCCCCAGACAGCAATTCAGCCCCACCCCAAGATATACCCCAACTAGACAGAACAAGGGACTCTTTGGCAGTCCCCTGGCAGATAAAGAACAAATGGGGCTGTGGTGATGAGCTGAGAGCACAACCCAAATGCTCAAGCTAGCTCAAGCTAGCTAAGATCAGCATTTCCCCTTCAGCACGTGCCCTGCTCAGCCTGATAGACACCCTCTTCTACACCACCCCCACATTTCTTTAATTCCTGTCACAGGCCAAGGTGGTGGAGGCCTTTGCTTTGTGTCTCTCTTTGAGTTTCATCATCACATTCAGGCCAGTACCCCCACTCCTGCCCTCCCCAAGCGCTCACTTTCATTTCAGAATATCCCAAATATCTTTGTGCTTGCTGATTACTAGTTATGCCATAAGTGACTCTTTTTAGAAGGATGCTCAATATCCTTGACTAAATTACTTCTGAAATGTGATGTTGAGGGATGGAAGAGGCTAAGTTTACAATAGCCTGAAGATAGTCATCCTAGTCCCTATCCGTATAGGCAGTGGAGAAAGCCAGAGCTCTCTGAAGGGCTAGATAATGGTTCTCAGAGTGCCTAAAATTAGACTTTGTACGTTTGGGTACTTCTGAACATTTATCCAAGCTACATTGAATCCACATTTGCTGAACATAACATTATTGCCAATGTCTATAGCAAAAATGCCCCATGGTTTAATCTGGCAGTTGGTTTCTTGAATAGAAAAGGCATTTATACATTATTCTTGCATGGATGACAGTATTCCCGGAATGTGTTAAAGGTTTGCCTAGTGGTCTTTATCTCACAGTCTGCAGTCCCCTTCACGCTCCCACTGCTCGGGACTTCTGATGCTGGTGTCTCCGGGCTGTCACGTACAGCAAAGTGGGCATTCAGATTTCTCTGGCAGAAAAATGTGAGTACTGCATTTGCACCGGTGGTCTGCCTGGTGCTCTCCCCTGGCAGCTTTCCTTCCAGGATGAGTGATTAAAACAAGTTCATCTGCTGTACTTCTGGCAAAGGTCCTTGGTGCTGCGTTACAGAGGAGTGTCATGACTGTGAGGTGCCAGTGTTTAATATGTGACACAGGTTGGACTAAATTTTTGTATCAGGATTGTTTTTTGTCTTTTTTTTTTTTAAGGAAAAAAAAGCCCTTATCTGACAATGGAAATTAGTACAAGCAGTTTTGGTCTGTGTATGAGAGGGAAGTTTCTGAGTTGTAACCACTTAGTTTGAGGACTTTCAGTTCTCGGCTCTTAGGCCTTTCCTATTCCTACACTGCTTGTTTGCCTTCTGTCTCTCTCTCCTCCATCCTCCTCATTTTTCCTAATACACGTAGTGATGTGAGGAGAAAAAACCAAAAGGAGGGAAAGGTGGAAAAGAAAAAGGTGGGGAGAAAAATAAAGCCAAGATTTTGAAATGCAATCTTTGTCAGGCTTCTGCTCTATTTTTTTAAGAAGTTGAAATCTCCTCCTGACCTTCAGAAACCCACCCGCCTCTTTCATTAGACTTGGTGAGGTGGATCAAGGTGCTTGTGCATGACAAGGGTCACTCATTGCCACCCTCCATCTCCACAGTAGCTGACTGTTTAGGCTCCTCAGTAGCACTCATCCGTGCGTTATCCCAGCGGTGACAGTCACAGTGGCAATGCTGTCACTTCTGTCCTCCTAAATCTACTTCTTCACTTTCACTGTACAAATAAACAGGGAGGGGAATTAGGCCGCAATCATCCTCTGCTTTCGGAGGCTTTCCACCCTCCCCAAAACAAGTGAGTCGGCTCCGCTTGCCTGGAAACACGGTTTCAGAAATGCTTGCGAGGGAGCTGACGCTCACAAGCCGGGGGTGTCATTTTTATTTGCCCGCTGCTTCCAGGGGGTAGGAAACAACAAAACGCTGGGAGAAGGAGCGGGCCGGGTGAATGGGTTTCCCGGAGGCTGGCTGGCCCCAGGGTGCAGTAGGTGTATATAATGCCATTCAAGCGATTCAGGCCAAGAGGGTGCGGCGGACGGGCAAGGCTGCTCCCTTTGAAGATGCTTCTGTCGGGCTGGAAATACAGGAGAAAAGCACAGCTTCTTTCAGCTGTCCCCTTTTGTGTGCTTTCCCATACGAAACTATGTTGCCACCGCTGCTCTGCACTTTGTTATTATGACAGGAAAAAATGAATTTCTAATGAGGTATCTGTGCCAGCTGCAAGCACCTTGTGGATCTCCATGGCCCAGGAGCTTTGTCAGCCGCTTCTTGCTAAATGCTAACCAGCCTGGGGGAGGACGAGACTGTCAAAGCACAGCCCCCATGAAAAACCCTTTTCTGTACAAATCCAAACAAACGGAAACACCCCAGTTCCCCTAATAAGCTATGCTGTGACATGTCCTCATTTCACAGTGATCGGCTCCAGGGACAGAAAGGGGAGGCTTTGACAATGTGCAAGGAGCTCTGATTTTTAAACGCAAGGAATGGTACATTTAAAATTGATTAATACCCTCTGATTCCCAGAAGGCTTTTCATATGCAACGCAGGAAATGTTTTGCTCAGCCGCTAAAATGCAGCTGCAGCTCCCAAGGCCCGCGTCAGCTCTCAGGAAAGCCACAGTAACGCAACCACTTCGGAAAAGTCATGGAGAGAGGGTACCACGTCCACCATCTGCTTCAAGCTGCTGGGCAGGCTGAGGGAGCTCGGGGCTGTTCCCAAAGAAGATGTCAGCGGCCGGTTCAGAGGCTGAAGTTTTAAAAGTTGTTCGGATGTTAGAACAGGCTTACCCAAGCAGCACAGAAATGTATTTGCTCTTTCATGGCTTGGCCCATGCACACGGCTCCGGCTCCCCCGTAGCTGCTCTTCAGCGTACTTTTGCCAGTGCAGGGCCATTGAAGTCAGCACTGCCCTCTCCAGCAGGGCTGCCTGCTGAGGGGCTGGTGGGACAGTACTGCACACAGGTTTTGCTGGGGATCCCGTTCCCCCCGCGCCTGCTGATCGGGCTCTTTCAGTTAGTGAGGTAGTGAATAATTCACTCCAGGGAGGGGAAACTGAGGGGTTTTGAAGGAGACCGCGGTGTGAGTTTAAGCCAGATCTTTAAAAGAAACCTTCATGTTTCCCTTCTCAGAATGAGCTAAGAAACGCAAAAGTGGGTGAGGAGACTGCTGAAACACAGCTTTGCTGAAACAACAGCTTTTCTATCTTTCCTTACCCAAAGGCACTGTATTTTTGCATTTGCTATCAGCAATAGCCTTGAGAACTTGCATGGTGAGTATCCACACTATACCTGGCCTCCTGAGGGCTTCTTTGTGCTGAGAAACTAAGCACAAAATGCAACTTCCCTAAGTCACCGAATGGTCTTCAATATCTCCACTATCTTAAACAAGCCTTAGAAATCTTAGCAGCTTTGATAGTGACTACTCATATGCTCTCCTTCTGCTCATGTTGATGGACAGAAATAAATGACCGAGTGAGTGACTGACTGGGGGTAATGTCTCTGCAGGTGGTGGTGACATTGATGGAGAATGATGGATGAGGGTGACAGGGCTCCACCCCACCCACTTGCCCATGTGCATGACAGAAGGTCCTGCAAGCCAGCCCCCGTTCTCTGAACAATGCCTCCAAGTAGGTATTTGGAAGTGTAAAAACAATGGGTTTGGCTCCAGCAGTGATTGTGCTACAAGTTTGGGGCCATTTAATGAGTTTCTAATGTGAAAATAATTTTCTTTTCTGACTTCAGAATGGAAGGAGTAAAGACAGATGGCCCCAAATGCAGGGAAATGCAACCATAGAACTGGTAATGGCTCTGCCAAGGCTTGAAAGGCAGCTCGTCAGGAAAAGGGGACATTCCTGCCACCATCAGGAGTTGACAGAAACCCTCTGACTTTTTCCCTTCTCATGTCTCTGCTTGGGGCA
>NW_008824338.1:4192707-4217856 GCF_000699105.1 Pygoscelis adeliae
GCTATCGCAAAGGCTAAGCTGCTGTTTCAAGTTGAAATGCACCCTGTAGAGGGGAAGGGAAGACGTTCCTGGCATATGCCGGAGAATGGCAAATGATTGCTAATCCAGATACAGGGGGAAGTGTTCCCCCTGATTGATCGTTTGATCTCAAGTGTCAAAAGAAAAAACTACAACTCTTGGAGGACCACAGGAATAGCCTTAATGACTGCAAGGAATGTCTGTGTCTTGCAGGGTTTTTTTGTTTTAGATGCAGATTGAAGTTAAGAAGAGACATTTGGCATTTAAATGGGAACTGTCAGTTCTTCTGTCTCCACCAATTCAGCTCTTCTAAGCTCTCTCACACACACACAAATTAATAAAAAAATTCCTAGGAAAAATCTCATATTTTTATAAATAAATACCACAGAAATCTGAATGCAGGAAAAAAAAGTGAAGTGAATGTAGTTTAGTATTAAAGGTGATGGTAAAAAGTAAGTGCATTTTTCAGGAACAGTGAGCTGCTTAGCCAAATCCATTTGCTTCTAATGACTGCAATAACAAATCTGGTAACACCCAATTTCCATGAGATGCTAGGTCCTCGCCAGCTGGAGTGGAGCTGTATGATCAATAATTTCTACCATCAGTGTCCCTTTCAGGAGGGTAGCTCTTTTTGGGCTGCCATTCCCTTTAAAACCCAGGGGCTGGGACTTCATAAGTAGGAAAAGGTTTCCAGTGCCTGGCGTGGCCTGGCCTCCTTAGTAAACAAAATGTGAAGTTCTCTTCATTTTCAAAAAGGAAGCACTCAGTGTTTTCTGAAACGGAGGTGCCTTCATGGTGCCCAAAAGGGAGGTGCCCAGAACAGCTGAAGTTCTGGCAAACCCTGCTGATGCCAGGGAGCATCGAATAAGCAAAGAAAGAAGCTCTGAAATCCCACTTGGAAGTTGCAGGAGAGCTAATGGTCACCATTTACCCTTGAAAGATGCTGTATAAGCTCTTCCAGAGGAGAGATGACAGATCCTTTATGTAGGAATGGGGCAGTGGCACCTCCATTCCCTCCTGCCATAGACAAGCCCACTCTGACCCAAAAGCCCTGTAGTCCTACTCACCCTGAGCACACAAATGTATTGATGTCTCTCGAACCACATAGTATATATTTCTATTAAAAATATCTAAGGCTGTTCCTATAATTATGTAATTATTATATAATTTATGAGTATATAAGTTATGATTATAGGTCTTCCTTATCTAAGCACCTTTCTTCTCAGCCAAGGAGAACACGGGTAAGCAGAGACAGGACTGCCCGCGCCTCTGCTTTTGGACACAGTGGTCAGGACCTGTGAGATGCTTTGGCTGAACAGAAGATTGTTAAATTGTGGGAAACAGCTTCTGTTATTTGCTCAATATCCTAAAAGGCCATCCACATTATACTCCCTCTGCAGAGATGGGTCTTTGCCCGTGAAAAAGCCTGGGAAGTCCTGTGCTGAGAGACAGACAGATCACGTAGGAGGGACAGCTCCCATCTGTCCAACTAAAACCACAGTCAGCGTCAGCCCACCTCAGCGGAAGGAGAAAAGGAAGGGAGAAAGAGCAGAGCTGGTTCGGCAGCGCTGGAGACAGGGGAGGAGGACCTCCATGCTCTGTGCCCGGCACTGGCAGCAATGGGGCCCACGCTGCAGATGTGGCTCCCTTAAAACTAACCATGGCAAACACAGCTCACAGATATATTCATCCTATTTTAAGTAGCGGTTATATTTAACTCCGTGGCTGTCTTCTGTGCCACCTCCACTTCAGGCAAGGTCCCTGACCCTCTTTGCCCACCCACCAGGTTGACTACCTAGACAGGTTTGATCCCCTGCACAAAACCTAATCCACACGCATGTCGTTCCTGCGAGCCATGGCACAGCACAGCATGCTGCAGCTGACAGCAGCGCTGGTGGCAGCGCTCTTAGCAGAGGCTTAGCTGCAAATCTCTGTCTTGTCCAGCAATCTTAGTACAAATAATTAGAGCGGCGTAAGCTAATCCTATCAGGCTAGATCATGGCCAGAGCTGGTGCAGGAGCACGGCACCTAAGAGTGAGAGAGGAGTCTACTTTGCTCCCTGTCTGGATTTGCAGCTCCTGAGCTCTGGGGAGCAGTTTAGGGCTTTCTCTGCAAACCTCCTGGGGGAAAAACATTCCCACCCCACTCCCTCCTACCCTCTGTGCCAGCAAGATTTTTGCGACTGTAGAAGACTGTGGGGGCATATTCAGCACTTTGCAAAGAAGTATCCCTATTAAAGACCTCTGTGGAGGCAAGCACTAACGGTTTAATCTATTGTATGACTAGTTTTCACTCACTCACTCATGAGAATCTCTCTTAACAAAACAGTGCCGTGTATCCAAGGCATACAAGCCATGGAAATGCTCCTCATGAATGCAAATATTCCTTAAGCTGGGGAAAGGGGTTGTAGCATCACCAATTAGACACATGGAATAGGCACTGACCGGCAGCCCCCTGTCCTATTAATAGATGAGAGAGCCATGCTCCTGCTCCCAGGGAGTTCGCTTGGCGGAGCTGGTCTCCAGAGAGCCAACGTCTACAAAGCGCTAACATCTGGTGCCCATTATTTCACCAGCTCTGTTGTGATTAGTCCATATGATAAGTCTGGCCAATTGCTACTGGTAAGGGATTGCTCCACTCCCTCCACCAGCCTCCTCGAGCTGTCACTTCTGGTTTGTGGCCCCTGCTAATTTGCCACTGCAATTTCCAATATTTGCTCAAATCCCATAAGGAAATCTCCCTGCCTTTCAGACAGAAGGGTAGCACTGATAATAAAAAGGGAAGGTTTATCAATTAACTCAAACTGGTCTATTGAAGCAGGCTCAAAACCCCTCCTATTTCAATTATGTGAGACTCATGAAATGCTCTGGAAAAACTTTTGCTCAGGCAAGCGTTTCGTGAGGGAGCTGGTGGGATTTACCCAGGCTTTAACAAGTTGGAGAAGAGGTTAAAAAAAGAAACCCTCCTGCTTCCCGAAGGCTTTTTCAGCCACTGTGATAGCTGGATTGTGTCCACCTGACAGAAAGGTTGCTCCTCAGAGGTGTAGGAGAGGGATTTTGGGCCTTCAGACAGAAGCTTCCCCACAATTTTTGTATTTCTTTCTCTTTTGTTCCTTTGCCTGTTCATTCCTTCATTCTCTCATTCATCCTTTCATTCTTTCCTTCTTTCTTTTGCTCTACAAATTTTAACTGCCACACTCAAACACTTGTATTACTGTAGGAAATTTCCATTACCCCCATTTCACATTAGTGGTGGTAGGCTAAGATGAGTAAGTCACCAGGGACCAGAATGGGAACTGCTGCTTTACGCAGACTTCTGCCCAAATACGTGAAACTATTCAATAAATGAATCAGATGGCTTTACATATTATGAAGGTTCCTTAAGAAGATATGAAAGAAAAGACCTAGCACAAATGGGCCAAAATAATCCACAGCTATACAAGGATCAAATTTTAAGCTTTGTAACTGGCACGTAATATTGGTTTGATTAAATAATTAATTAGTTTCTCTATAATTTCCCTATTAAGAAATTTCCTTGCAAGGACAGAGCTCCACAAAGAGAGCTCCAGAAGTGAATTCAGCCAAAGCATTAGCTCCAGGCAGTGCCTTGTCTTTGCAGCTTTATTACACATATAATACACTTCAGTACTGAAATGTTCAGTTCAGGGCATGCGTTTACCATCTTTATGTTCCACCATAAACTCATGCCTTTCAACAGTGGATGATGTTTAAGCATAAGTCAGATGTCAAATGTGACAACACTCCATGCTATTGTGGAGATGATGGCACTCAATTTTTCTTCTGCTGAAGTCCTTGCAGTGCTGAGGTGATAAGCAGCACTCAGCTGGAAGGGAATGAAGCTAATATGTTTCCCAAATGAGTCACAAAAGTAGAAGCCACAAATTTCCTGAGCTTTGCACTTTCTTCCTGGACACTTTCAACACATGATTTTGACTGCGCGCTCCAGTTTTCATTAGCTAAGAATTTGACCTATGCCGGGTCCTGTGCTTCACCACCAAGGATCGTGGCAAAGATGGCATTTCTTTCTAATAGTGCTCTGAGATAGCAAGGATAATCCTGTTTTGTAGGTGTAGAAGCTGAGGTACAGAAGAGTTAAGTGAAATGGCCAACATCAAGTGGAAAGTCACTGTTTGCATTACAGCCTCAGACTTCTCACTCTAAGCTTTACAGTACATTGATTTTATGATCAAAATGTGTAGCTTGTCTGAGTGAACGTAGTATGTATGTGCACAGATGTGCACGCCCATGGATGTACTCACACACATTCACCAAATTCTTATGATGTTTAGTGGACAGTGAAACTAAAAGAGAGACTTAGCCACAGAGGGTACCATGTCCCAGACCATGACTCCCAGCAAAACTTGTATTATCCTTAGCTGGTCTTGCACAGATAGCAGGCCTCTTCCCCTTGCTCCTGATGACACTCAGTAGGAGGCAGAGCAGTCTTTTGAGCAGAACCAACGCAAAGAGGTTTGCTCAAAATCCCTGGTTCAACCTCTCGCGAGTCTCTCCCATTTATCATGCTAGAAAATACGACCTATAAACAGATGCAGATGCAAAACTAGAGAAGAAGCCTGAATATAGTTTCACAAATTTAAGACATATTTAGCTGTGCTCCCTTCACCAGCAAGGCACTTGCTTTCCTATGTCAGTGCAACAGCAACTGCTCACGAAAGAGCTGGTGAAGGCCACTGAGAACTAAGCTGGGTTGGCCACTTGTCTCACTTTCCTGAAGGGCTCGGTCTCCAACTCATGTTTATAAAGTCTCTCATCAGACTTCACAACATATCCAAACATCTTCATCTTCCTCTGGAAGAGGGCTAGGCATGTGGGCCTCAGGGACACGCAAGGAGAGGCAATGAAGGGGTATGGTTATTTTGGAGAAGGATAAGAGATGGATGCAGAGGAAGGGGTTATCAGAAAATGTAGAAAACCTTGGTGTCTGTATTATTCAGGGCTTAAGAAACTGGAGACCTGTATTTGTTAAGAGAGTCACTCCACAGTGCAGCAGAGACCCTGCTGCACCAGAAGACAGGCTGTGGCCTCAGGTTTGGCTGACTCCCCAGTCCTTGGCCTGACCCTGGAGTTGGCCCATATTGCAGGACTCAGCTGATCGCTTTGCACTGCCGTTTTCTTCGTATGTAAAACACTGACAGTAATTCGTATTTACATACCTCCTGAGAAGCTGCAAAAGTGACTTTGTTTTTACAAAGAATCCAAGCAGAAAATTGCAATAAGCTAAGGTGATGTAGTCTGAATTTTTCATCTGCCGTCTTGGCTACAAGAGTGGTCTTTTCTGGCATCATAATTATCCTTTACGTTTCTTCAGAAATGTTCCTTGCCAGCTTGCGGAAAAGCAGCTAGGTCCCTTTAAGAAGTCAGGAGCAGAGGCCTACAAAAGGTCCATTTTACCATTTTGCTAGAGTTTGGGCAGCTCTCACCTACTCGGAGCTCAGCTGCACCAGGCTAATTTCCATAAGCATCATGTGGTGTTACAGAAACCACATTTTGCCAAGCTGTCAACTGTACAGCCTTCTCTTTGCTAAACAGACTCCCATTAAAACTGTCTGCACAATTTGTCAGTTAAATGAGGTACAAGAGGGACGCTCTATTTGCCCCTAATTAGCTGTGCAGACTACCTTTGTCTGTTTGATTAAGTATTCACATTATCAATTTTGTTTAATCTGATTCATTTCACACACCTCCCCGGGGACTCAGTCCATACGGTTAACTAATCTCCGATATCATCTCTCATATCAGCCCATGGTAGTCTCCCATGGCACGCTCTACCCACATGCATGCTGCTCACCAAAATCTTTGTTGGGGAAGATGCTTCCTGACCAACAAAAATGATGCTGCCTCCCTGGAGCTGAGGGCTGCTACCTTTAAGGGAAACCAGAAAGAGTCAGGCTCGTGCTTGCTATGCTTCCTGAGCACCTTTGCAATGATTTTTTTCAATCTCAGAAGCTTTCCAGCAGCAGCCACCCGACTCCAGTGAGATGGGATACGTGTCCTGCACTGGCACCCTGCTTCCCGCTCCCCACGGATGCCTGCAGCACAACCTGCTCCACTCTTCAGCAGGTCTCCGGTCGTGGAAGAGAGCACAGGAGGCAACACCAGTGTCCCAGTCACACAGTGAAATAATGTGTGATAATGGGAGATGGACTTTAACCAGGAGGACCTGCCCAGTCCAATGTCATTTAAGAGAGAAAAGGGACCACAGACATTCAAAGACGATCCCTTTGCAAGTCTGTGAGGTCCCCACTAACTGCACCTTTCAGAGAATACAGCCCATTTTAAGAGGCGGAAAGATTCGCCTGAAAAGACGTGGACCAAAAAGATCCCTCTCAAAGCCACTTTTCTGGTTTTGCTTGAGGCACCACTGGCAAATCCCTGGGGAGAAGCAGATGGTCCTGGGCAGGGACCAGGCAATGGCTAGGGATGAAGAAGTATTGCGTCATCTTCAATGGATGGGTTGTTTCACCACAAAATTTGTTGCCCATCTGCATGGAAACCAAGTGCATTCCCATGCACATGCCAGACTACACACATATATACACTTGCATGTATATTAGCATGAATGTTATAGAAAATATTTCCAGCAAAAATTTTAAACCTTCTAAATTTGAGGTTTTGTTACGGCTGGCTTTGGTTAGAACTTTTCTTAGAACATATTGGTCACAGTATTACTACCAGTCATACTTTTGATGAAAATAAAGCTTTCATAATTTTACAGTAACAATTTTTACCTGAACAAAAATAAATTTTTGCACCTAATCCAAACCCTGCCCCACCCTCCACATGCTTTTTGTGTGTTTCAGTGCAGAAGAGTTTGACTTCTAATATTTTTCAGCAGAATTGCAATTTCCTATTTCTCTGTTTTAAAGAAAGCATGGAATGCAACTTGGGTTAATTTTGGCACGTCTACTCTCCCCAAATCCATTTTCCTGTGCTACTAACATTGCATAAATGGCAAGAGTAAAAAGAATGAATTGATTGACTCAACAGTCAGTAACAGTCTTCTTTGGGTCTGGTTTTCTCACAGCAGTATATGGAAAAGGCTTTTGCAACCTCTGATCTGGCTTCTGCCCTGTGGTAAATATTGTCAGACAAAATACAGGTAGACAAGCGTTGCTGTTGTCGTTACTCTGCCCAGAACTCCCAAGGCTCTGTTGACTGGCATTGGCATTTGGAAAACAATTTTGAATGGTAGGTTGCAATATGAAAATCCGTAAAATAGCACAGTTTGAAAAAGCAATGTACCACTATATTTAACTGAGTTTTGTTTAGTAATATAATTTAAAGAAGTTTATTTTACAAATCCCCAGCTGCCTCTGTGAGAGTGGTTTATAGCTGAAAAACTCCTCAAAACGCTTTGCAAAATGTCTTTCCCTTTATTGATTCTAACCACTGTACAAATTGTTACTTCAAGAGAGCTGGTTTATGGTTAATGCAAAAAATTAACACCAAGATCAAACCTTGTGAATTACTTGACTGCTCTTCCCAGCATTAAACTTCAGTGAACAGATACAACGTAGGGTACTTAAAACCAGCAAAGAACATCTGGCTTTTGGTGCTAATAAAATGAGACTTAAGATTTTTTTTAATTTGGAAAGAAAAAAGGCTCACAAAGTCTTTTTTTTTTTTTAATTCCTGTTTGTATGGATCTTTAAAGAAAGAAGACAATTTTTGAGCAATAACTGAGGGGAAAAAATGGTATGAAATATAAATTAAAAACCCAATTTGAGAAAAAATCCATATTTAGAAGAGTACTTTGGTATATACTTGAAGTTAAATGCAGGCATAAATACTGTCCTGAACTGCAATGATATTAAACAAGTATTTAGCTGAGTATGTGAATGGGCCCAAGGCAGAAAGCTGAAGAAATGATATAGTGAAGGAGTCATAGTTAATCTTTTAATTAATACTTAAGCTAATCAGTCCCCAGCATCCACACCAACAAACTGAGGAAGTAACTGTTTCTGCTGTATGTTAGGATTTCCCCGTACTCATTAACTTCTGTTCCGTGATGCCATTAAGTATCAATACTTACGCTCATTGGCATTGCCATGAATTTTATACCAATTTAACGAGTCATTCTGCGTAGACAGAGCATTAATTAAATGTGGCAGTGAGTATGAGAGAGTTGTACGAGTCAGCTCAAGAGGAAGCAGCAAAAGTATCTTCACAGAAGGAAAGAAGATACATGTTTACGCTGGTGGAGAATTGAGTTTGAAAAGTAAGAAGTTTTAGATTAAGAGAATGGGGCTTTCACTCTCTTAACTATGACCTGCCCTGTGCATACATCTGATGCAAGACTTTCAGTTTCCTGAAGAATTATCAGTAGCGTAAGAATCGTCTTCACCATCATCAATCATCAGTAACAGCAATTTTAGAGTAGTACTGAGGAGCCTGAATCACAGGCCACAATCCTTTGGCATCAATGCCGTACGAATGCAAGGCTGCGGGTGGATCCATGCAGCAAGGGAAGCACACCTCCTGCTTAAAACATCCTAACCCATCGTCACATCGAGTGACACCTCGGCCTACTGAAGCTGAGTATCAATATCTGGCTTTACTATGGGTTTATTTTGAGATCCGTGCTTAAGTATCTGACTAAAATGTATGTTTGCTGTTTTGGTGAATGGAGCAAGAACATCCTGAGCCAGCCAAGTTGTAGATACTGAAATGCGTAGGCATCTGTGGCATGGTCAGCCAACAGGTGAGCGCACATGTAACACAAGAACCAGTGTGGGATTGTATAATTCTAAAACGCCCAAATTGTCCTGATCCTCATGCTGTTGTCAAATAAGGAAAAGATTGGGGGTGTCATACTGAGGTCACATTTGAAGTTTCATTTTTGCAGGTACGTACTTAGGCGTGTACAACCCCCCCCCTTCCCCCAAGTACTGTCTTCAGATTAGCCAGTGAAATGTAGGACATCAAGCAGAATATTTCCTTGAAAATACCAAATCAGCCAAACAATCCCTGAAACACGCTTTAAAACTAATGGAAAGCACCAGAACATGTTTTATGATGGTCACATACTTGGATAATAGTAATGTCTATATTCAGAAAATGACTGCAAAGCAAAAAAGTGCTGGAAAGCACACTTATCACTTAAATCCTAATCCAAGTCATACTGTCTTGGGTGGAGACTGCAAAGGAGAGAGCTACATTTCTTTCTCAGTGCCCTTAAACTCTGTTGCTGAGCACTGTGTTTGCTGAGGGTGGTTTGCCTGCAGGAGTCTTTTCCATGGAAATGTTTGCAGAATGAGGCTGATGATGTAAACTTCCTTCAAGTTTCTCCTCTACTGCTGCTCTTGGTTGGACAGATGAAAGCAGGCCAAGGTGCAATAAGGCTGTGGATGGGAGGATATCTGTTCAATTACATTATGAGGCTAGACATACACATCAAATTGCAGTGAAGGAAGAGGCATCAAATTAAAAGCTCAGAGCATGATTAGCCAGCATCCTGTGACTGAGCTGATGAAAGCAGAGGGTAACACATCTGCACATAATGGGACAAGTTCCTTAGATTTAATGCTATCAACAACATTGTCAACTTTTGTTTGCTGTGTAGAAGGCCAAACCTGGCTGAACATGTGGGAGCCGGTTAAAAATTAGCTGCAATAATAACATTAGCATCCTCATTTTTGTAAATAGTGTCATGACTGAAGATGACAAACAGTTGGCATTTCTGGTTCATGTCTCCTCTGCAAAGTGCCATTCTTTAGAACTGGTGCTGCTGTCAGCTACATCCTTTGGGGTCTTCTAAGTTTATTTTGTCTTGCTGATAATGATAACTATATTTTTTGATGAAAACATGACACTACAGGAAAGGTGAGCATTTGCTATCCCAGAAATATCTATAGGCCCTGGCTGGTAAATGACTGGCAATGTGTTATGTTGAGACTAATGGATTTTCAAGAGGTATATTATTACTATTCTATGCTGTAAAGTACCAATTTTCACTCCCAGGATTTTCAGGATGGATATTCAAATACCATTATTGCTTTCTAAAGCTCTCCAAATGCGTCAGGTCAGGGTGCAAGAGGCTGCTATTTTAACCAATATAAATTATTCCATCAAATCTGAGACAGAGAGGTTGGAAAATGGGGTCTTTTGACCACCTGATGACTTTTGGGGGGCTTGGGGTCAAATTTTAGGGAGAGCAAGAGACATCAGACCTGGTTTGCTGTGAAGCTCACAAATTGCTCTGTTGCTTTTGCTGTTTTCAAGAAATGGTGATGACTCTGGGGGAATGCACTCGTGGTTACTTAGCACAGCCAGAGCCTTTCACTGGCATGTGGCTGTCCCCGAAGCTTTGCCAAAAGTCTGAAGGATCCAATGCTGATCACCAAGTGTCTGACAGGCCTTGGCAAGTTCCCCTAATTAACTTGAGGGCTCTTGCAGAGCTGCTGTGCTTCGTAATGAGTCCAGTCAACATTTAAAGCCATGTTGCGAAGCATATCTCCTTAGTCCCCAAAGGGGTTCCAGTTAATCTCCTCAGCCCCTCAGAGATCTTCAGCCGGAGAGACCATGGCAGAGGGAAAATGCTGTGAGGAATTTCTAATCCCCAGAGGGACTCTTATGAGGATCTGAGGCAGATCTGGCCAGGTTAATGGGTTTTGTGAAGGCCCCAAGAGTAGCTTGGGAAAAAGGAAAAAAAAAGACAAACTTTGAGTCCAGTTCTAGCAAGCAGGAGACCAAGGTATGCTAATGAACACAGCTGCCATCAAGGATGTAATCTAATTTACATACTTGGTAGTGAATAAATGCTTCCATATGGCAGAGTACCAGTATTCTTCCTTGACAACTTTATCAAAAAGCTAATGAAATTCCGATGCAAAAAGAACTTTTTGCAGCTTGACTAAAGATAGCAAACACAGTAAAATAAGTGAGAGAGATGCAGAGAAAAAAGGTCATGTTCAAGAAAAGTAGATACTAGCAAGCTAGGAAACTAAGTTTTAAATATTCAGCTTATGGAGCAGTGGGAAAACTCAGAAATGCACTACAGTGTTCCGCAACTAACTTTAGCTGTTTCCTCATCTTCTTGTCCCAACCAAATCCACGAGACAGCCTTACGCTTGTTCATCCTGTACATCCACCACTGCCAATTTGAGGCAGATGCTCAAATGCTCAGGTGCCTGAAATGAGCCAGATGCTCAGATGCGGTACTACTGGACTTCCTGATGCGTGTAAGCCCACAGATCCATCCCTGCCTTCAGAGTCCTGGACTAGCGTGTGATTCACTGTGTGTGGCAGCAGAGCTCCCCGTAGCACATGAGAGGATTACAGACTGCCTCAACAGTCATGTCCTCTTCCTGGTGCAGGGCAGCTTTCTTGATCAAATCAGTGACATCCAAACTCTGTGTATACCTCCCGCTCAGCTGGAGGAACCAACTCTGTTGGCCATGGCAGTTGCTGTTGAAGGTGGCCCCAATGATGGGCCACACAATGGACCACACTGCTCTGAAATGGCTCAATTCTTTTTCTGACTAAACAAGATCTGAAGTGTCTCTATGTTATCTCTATGTTATCTGCGGACATCAATGGTCTTAGCCAAATCGACAAGGTAACATAAAGGGCGAAGATACTGATTCAGGGGAGCACTTTTCCCTAAGCATGAGTGCTTTGCACACTGGAGCAAAAAGTGGCGGTTTGCAAAGATGTAAACTCACCGGGCCACACGCATTCTCCAGCCTTTCAGACACTCATTTCATTTACCCTCCCTTGTTCTACTTCCAGAGGGGAAAAGAGAAAATGTTAGTGGTGCGTTCTGAAAACATCCACAAAGCAAGTTCTGCCCCCATGGGTTTTCCCAAGAGGGGATGCCCCCTGTTGGGAAGATGCTGGGCTCTGGGGGAATTTTAACAGCCTTTTCTTTTTGGATCTTTGCCTGAAGCAGGGCTGTCTGAGAAACGACTACTCTACTTGTAGTGTAACACCCTCCATTTTGGTCCTAATAAAAGAAGCTGCAACTATTGGGCATATCTGTCATTAAGTTATTGATCGTCTATCTCTAAGTGGTCAAGGATATGAACATGACATTCATATGACCAGTACACACACAAACACAGTAATGTAGCTGGGCAAACCAAATACAGGGCTTAATGGCCTACCAGGTAGTAGAGTGAGCTGAGCTGGGTTTACGCATACCTGTGTAAGGAGGCAGTCAACCATTCTTAGCCAGATTCTAGAAAGTTTCCCAACTGAAATCTGATGAGAATATTTATACATGTACTCAACTTTAGATATTTGTGTTGTCCTACTCAGACTGCATGCTCGAACGCATTGCTGGACGCAAGCCAGGGCACAAGGCACCTACTGAGGATCAAGCTTAGTCTAGTCATCATACTCCTTTTGTACTTATTTTGATCAGTAGTGAAAGAGGCACTTGCGTAATTCTCACTGGGCACCTGAGTTAAAGTCTCATTGCATTCTCAGGCAGACGGCCTTACCTCAGCTAAGTTCTGTCTCTATTTTTCTCAGAAAAAGTCTTTGTAGCCAAAAGAGAAGAACAGAAACAGACTTATTCACACATGAAAACACCAAAATAAAAATCCAGTACTGAAACTCAGGGAAAATGGAAAATTGTTATATAGTTACAGATTTTATGCAACAGGACCATGATAAGAGACTTGATTTTCAGCTTTGCTTGCAGATTCCACATTCAACAGTCTTTAAAAAAATCTCTTTTGTTCAAGTAGTTGAAATTTCATTACAATTCTGATTCCAACTAAGCAAAATTTTCATGTTCTTTTTGTTCTGGGTAGTTGATGACATTAGTGTTGTTGTAGTTATTGGTTTTGTTTATGAATATCCCAGGAAGTAGCTCAAAATGTTAAATTGAAAACAAAATTTGGACTGGAAGGAGCAGATTTGCGGGGAGCTACCAATCTTAATGAAATCCAATTACCGCAATATTTCATTTTTAGAAGACTGGAAGGTTTTATTTCAACAAGGTCCAAGCTCTTTTTTTTTGACATTTAACTATTGCCTTATTTAGTACTTTTTAGTTTTAACGTGAGTTCAGTGACAAAAATAAGGAAGTTGAAGCTAAGCAATTCAGCCTTTTTTGGGATTTTTCATTTCAGATGTATCATTCTGATGTTTTCCAAAGCAGTCATAATGTCTTTTTTGCAGGACTTAAATTTTTATTTAATCTCCTTTCTCTCACAGAGGGTACATTTAGGATGAAAAGGAATTTTGCAATGTTAGAAACTCTTTGTGAAAGGGAAATTCTGAACCCGGATTTTGTCTAAATCTCTTCTAGCGGGACAGAACTGGAGCAGCAAAATTACTATCGGTAGTAACTTGCACCAATACAATCTGCTTTTCCCCTGACCGATGCAGGATTTTTGCTACATAGGATTGATACATACATCAGCTTCCCAACATATGTGAAAGCTGGAGACCTGGGAATGCACCCAGTCGCCAGACCCCTTTGATGGTGGTGCCACCCAGCCATGAGTAACACGCATCCCCTCCACCAGGCAGATGATGTGCCTGGAGGGGACTCCTGCCCTGGCTAAGCCAGGTGGAAAGTGAGGCCAGCTGAGCTTACCAGCCCAGATCCTACTTGGGGTTTTAAATAGAAATTGCTCTACAGGCATAAGACCCTGAGATAGCTGCTATGGAGAGCTTTTGGCTCTGCTCCACGGACTTATCTTTAAGATTTCTGTTGAAGCAAATCGTTTGGGGCTGTAGCTGTGTGTGCTTGAAATGTGAGTGTGCACCAGCAAGGTAAAGGCTGCCGTTACAAGCTGCTGCAAAGCTTCCAAAACTGTTTGCTGCCTCAGGTGATGGGGACAGAAGTATTTGGTCTCCATCACTGTTGTCTCCTGTTTCTCCTGTCCCTCCTGTTCCCTGCTGCTGGGGCAAGGCTGAAGTCATGGCAGACGCCGGGCTGGCTGGCTGCCTTCTCCCCATGCACGTGAAGCCAGCAGCAAACCTGACTGGTGCGCTGGGACCTGTAGTCGGTCAAAGGCTTTTTCCTGCTACAGGGCAATGTCACTAAAGGTCATCTCCTCCTCGTTGCTAGCGCTGGCCAAGAGAAATCTAAACTGCGCTTGGGAAAGGTGGTGGTGGAAATGCCATGCAAAATCCTGACACCAGGAGGGGGCTGCGCTCGTATCTCCATCTTTCACCAGAGGTCAATATTTGCTGCAGTAAAGGCAGCTTCTCCTCTGTAGTCAGCTCTAGCTGCCTCCAACGAGAGCTGAAGAAACATCATCTGGGCTGGCACAGCCCTTATTTCTTTCATATCCCCCTTGTCAACAGTTTGAAAGTGAGATGGCTAATTTTGTGCCTGACAAGAAAGGACGGATCATTTTCTCAGATGCTGCTATCAGCAGAGTCAGTGCTGGTACACTCTCCAAGGGAGTCCCCAAACTACAGGTTACTGGCAGGCAGACAAACGCTCGCTGACAGCCATTTGTGACCAACTATGAAACACCATCTGCTGTAGTTGGAGGGAAGGAACATATCCAGCAAGTGATACCACTGTGAGAAATGATTTTGTGTGTTGACACACAGCAGTCTTTAGATAGCCCGAAAGAATAAGCCTACTTTGTTTTTCGAGATTTGTGTAAGGGGGAAAGAAACATTTCCTCTTGATGGGGGTCCATGGGTGAGACTTCCTAGGTCTATTTTTATCGGAGCCAGAAAAAAAAGGGGTTTGATACGTCTGTATTAACAGGTGTACTAAATACAACTGTGAACTGAGCCAAATGTGTCTTTAGCAATGTCATGTTAGGGGGGTGAAGCACTATCTGACAGTGAAAGCACCCGCTGGAGTGTGAATCTGCCACTGACTTGCTTGTGACATTGGGCAAGTCTCATCACTCTGTTTTTTGAACTGGCTCTCAGTTTTGAGGAACAGCAATAACGTTTTTTTTGAGGAGAGTGTTGCAAGGACTAGCTAGTGTTCGTTCAGCCCTTTGAAATCCTTGGAGAAAGGGAATAAATATTTTTTATTGAAGTTCAGAGGCTGGTGTATGCTGTTAAGCAAACAACCACAAAGCCTTTACCTTCAGTAATGTGTGGGGGGGGGGGGGGAACGGGCGGCTTACAAAGGCATTCCTAAAAAATTACGGTCATTTAAGTAACTTAAGTGCAAAAAAGTACCCAAGAGTGTCCAAAACGCTGTCCAAAAGCAAAAGGCTCCCCTTTGTAACCAATGCAGGCAGCAGATCCCAAAACTTTCAGGAGAAGGGATGTTCAGCTCCCTCACAGGGGGAAGGAATCTTACTTGCTCATTAACGTAAATAAGGCATGCAGCCAAAGGCATATGCCAACTCTTCCCTCCCTGGTCAGAGAACGAGGCTTTCATTTTTAAGAGTCTTAATAGTCCCGTGTCTCATGATTAAGTAATGAGAGCTGGCATCCAAAGTATCTGAAGTTCAGCTGATCTTGCATTATCCTTGTAGGCCCTGGCAGACTATAAACCAAAATTTTTCAAGCAAAATATGCAGATGAAAAATAAATAAAAGATACACCTTAAAACTGCAGTTCAATCTTAAAGCAGAGGAATATCAAATTATCATGGCAGATTATCACCTTATTTCTTTGAATTCTAGCAAAATTTTTAAACACTGGTACATATGTAGATGTATTTGTATTTTTATATGTGTTTTGTATGTATATATACACACATAGATATATGTATATGTTTCACATCACTTCTTCCTGATCCAGCCTGCAGCTCTGTGAAATTGCAGTGATGTTTGTCATCAGAGGCTTGCAAAGATTAAATACTGTTTCACTGTAGAAAGCCTTTCTGGAGGCTAACACTGGATGTCTGGATTCAATCTCTTTACACTCATATATATGACATAATATTGGCTACAGGAGGGCTTGATCCAGATCCTGTTGAAGTCAGAAACATGCAGCTATGTGTGGTGTCACTTGAATAGGGGCAGAAGGGTTTGGGCTTCTCTCTGGCTCAGGACTGGACCCCAGAGGTGGCCTGTGGAAGCCTAAATCCTGCACACTCCCATGGCAGAAAGAGGTACCAGAAAGGGGGCTGCAGCGGGTGCTGTGGAGGGGGGCAAACTCACCTCCAGGGTGCAGCGGGCAACACAGCAGGAGCACGGCCAGCCAGCGACAGGGGAAGGAGAGAGAGAGGGGTAGACGAGGGCTCGCAGGAAGCCTTATTTATGATTTAAATACGCTGTCGCTTGTGCCCGTGCGATATGAAAACCAAATCTAAACATTTGTCTGTAGAATCAGGTGATGGCTGGCCCTCTACTGTCTCAAGGGGGGCAGGAAAATGGTCCATGCACCTGCCACCTAATTCAGTTTAAAACCTGACACATTTACCAAGAGTGGGCTGGCATAATGAACTTCATTCATGCTGTCAGTGGAGTCAATAACTTATCCCCAACTGCTTTTGTCTCCCTGGCGGCAGTGCCTCTGATCGGGCTGAGGTACTTATTCAAGTAAAATTTATTTTCAATTGCAGGCCATAATACTACTGGCACAAGCCTTGCTTTGACAGAAGCTTTTGCTCAAGGCTAAACTATTGTTAAAGTTTGTGCCCATTGTCCAGGGTCTTTGATCTGTCAAAGCTGCTTAACAAGCTGGTTAAAAACTGTTTCAGATAACAGGTGTGTCCTTTGAGGACGCAGGGCCATTTTTCAACTTCTTTAAAAGACTAGTCCAGTAGCTGACTAAAATTTACATGCTGGTTGGTGGTGATATATGTAAAGCACTTTTAAAGCAAGAAATTCGATTTAGGGGTTTATTTCCCTGAACTTCCTTGTGGTTTGTTGTTGGTTTTGTTTTGTTTTGCGTTGGTTGTTTTTTTTCTGAGGGAGCAAAAAGATTTACGAGGTGTTTCTCTGGGGCCTTGGAAGTATTTAGTGGAAAGATAATTGAGATGCTAAATCTACCAGCGGCGTTACAACGGCGCTCAGTTACAGTAAAGCAGTGGCTGGAGCAGCAAGCTCCAGTGAACGTGGCCAGGAGAAAGCTTGTGATGGAGAGGAGCAAAAGTGGGGATGCATGGGGCAGGCTTTGCTGGGGCAGGCTTGGTGCGGGGGGGGACGTGGACTGCAGCAACAGTGTGCCACTGTGCCACCCCAGCCCACCCCTGCCCCTCCAGCTGGGTCCTGGGTCTGGTACTGGCTCCGAGAGTCTGCAGCATGGTTAGCATCTACAGGACCTGATCTCACTACCTAGAAAAGCCAATTCCTGGGAGAAGATCCCCGTCGTAGCTTGGGTCCCCACTGTATAAGCCAGGCTGTTCATGCATGGCCAATGGCCTGAACAAAATTTCCTTTGAATGGTCCATATGTCAGCTATATTCTTTAGGACGTGTGAAAAATGGTTCCTCCCCTTCACATATGTTTTAAACCACTGCTGAGGTCCCGAGGGATTTAACCAGTTTTAACCCAACCTAGTATTTTCTTTTTCTTCCTGAAAATCCCCATCAAAAAACGGTAAGTGTTGTCCACGGTCATACTGAAACGCATGGAGCTGGCCTGATGGCTTAGGGAAAAGGGGGAAAGGAAACTCACTGCATGTGCACTGTGTGTCAAGGAGCGTGTGGAAGGGAGGGAGGGAGGATGAGCATCTTCAGGGGTGTTTTTCCCCTCTCCAGATCATTACTGCCTATTTGTGGAGCTGCTGGTATTGGGATTTCGGTCCACACCAACAATTTCTGTGCCTTTCCAAGTTCCAGCTGACCAGATAAACTGGCTAGCCAATTGCTCATAACTTCCAAACCTGCGCATATCTGCAAAGCCCTGCCAAAGGTCAAGGAGTGAATTGGTGTCAGCAATGCGATTAGAGGTGTCTCACTCATGCACACCCCCAGACTGCTGACTGCTGGCTGGTGCACACGTACTCCAACTTCAAGCACAGAAGCAGAAGGTGCAGAGCCCCTGGGAGGCTCACTTGCAGCTGTGGCCAGGCAGCTTTGGTTGTACGGTATCTCAGGCATCTCTTTGTGGCCAGTCACTGTGGTCCCCAATGCTGATGGGCTGCAGGGTCTCTGCAGGAGTGAGCTGAGCAGAGGGGGAGCAGTCAGCATCCTCGCAGGCAGCTCTGCAGCTGGGGGAGGCGTGAATAAAACATGGTGTTTAGGGAACGCCTGCCTGTCTTCGACCTGCAGAAATGAGCACTTTCAGCCAGTGAGTGCAAAGCCATCTTCGGCAGAAAAAAAGAGCTCGAAGTTTCCCTTAGACAGCAGAAAAGCTCCGACACTTGTTTTCATCCTTCCCCTGAGCTGAGCCCAGCAGCTCCCCTTACTGGAGAAGCTCACATGCCTTGAGAGCCGAGCATGATAAAGTGAAATAACTTTGCTTAAAAAAGTGAGCCTGCTTGCTAGGCATATTTTCCTCAAACAATCCCATCTGTACTGAAAATCTGTCATCAGCTTGCTAGTTCAAGGCAGCTGGGGAATAAAACAAGCACTTTGTCAAATGTCGTAGTTTTGTGAACATCCCTGAACCGAATCAGGAATGAAAGTGAAAGACAAAGCTTTTCTAATACCACTCGGCTATGCTCACCATTAGGACCATTACAACTGTTCAGAGATTACTTTGGCATGCGTCTGTGCCATCAGTTAGCTCCAGAGCTATGTTTAGAGCAATTCATTTTCAGCATTCAGATGTAGCCAGAAAGATGCGAGATCGAGGACAAATTCCTGTTGCGAGGCTGCAGCTCCACTACTGGCCTCTAAGCAAAGCTGTCCGTGACTTTACTGGATGAAACATCAGCCCATTACGTTACCTACCACATGTTTTGAGCACCTCAGTGACCGAGTCCATATCTAGGGGTGGGTTAAAGGTTTCAGTGAAGATAAAGAACTATTATTGACCAGACACATTAAGACAGGTTTTCACCTTCTGTATAATCTAGATTAAAAATAATTTGCTTTCCTATGCAGAGAAGGCCAAAATACTTTCAGCTCAGCTGAAGGGAGTGTAGAGAAATCTACTATTCTCACTTCTTCTCAGCATTTTCCTGGCATAAATTATTAAATGTGGTGGGTTTTAAAAGCTGATTTTCTATTACCCATTGCAACTGGTATGGTATCTTTAATGCTGTGATGAAGCATAGAATAAGGGCCTATTTTATGGTCTCTCCAGTCACAGAAGAGTATCGCAGCCAGGAACAAAGGGAATTGAATGATAGCAAACACTCTGGGGAAAAATATAAAAATTATATATGAAGTAGCCCAAGGACTCTAAACCACTTTAACATTACAAAACCCTTTAATATTGCCATATAATTGTGACCTGCAAAGTAAAATAAGAAAATGCTATGAAGCGGTGGATATCCAGTAAGGCCACCAGACTATTACAGGAGGGTATCCTTAGCTATTATTTGTCACTAGCTGTTATTTATATTGCACATGATTCAACAGATGGTCGGGCAGATGCAATGGCAAGGTGAGACAACCACAGCAGTGAAGGCTGGAATAGAAGATGCTGCAGCTGGAGGAAGAGGGCTGCGCATGGAGAGAGATGGATGGAGCCAGTGGCCAGGTGAGGGAATGAGCAGGAAATGTTCAAGGGACTGAACCTGACAAACCCCAAGAACGGGTCAGCTGCTGACTGTGGGGCCCTGCAAGATGTGAGACATGCTGGGATCTTCATGGGGGCAGGCCAGGTAAAGGAGCCTGTCCCACTCCCCTGGCAATATGAATAAGAGAGAAGAAGCTGAAACGTTGATATTGCATTTACAGGAGGACTCTGCTGTATTGCTGGGAACAGAGTTAACCCCAGAGATCTCACGTACAATCCACATGGGCAGAAGTGAAGAAGCGATCACCGCTGATCTGACTCATGGTATTCAGTTAGTGCTGGCTTTGCCTGTAGGCAGGATTTCAGGCAGAAAACTTGGGCACAAAGACACTGCAAAGAAGTGCTGTGGTTCAAAAGCATGGATGGAGTGCTGCCAAACTCATGAAATGCACCAGCGGGAGGGAAAAAATGCTGCAACTTTTTGACGAAACACAATAAAAAAGGGAAAAGTAAAATTTTCTCTTTGGACCATAGCTTTGCATTGATCAGTTGAGAGACGTAGGATGGGGCACTAACTGCAGCTTGCCTGGTCTCAGCAGCCGGAAAGAAGAGAGGACTGGTCTCAGGGGAAAGCCCTAAGATTCACGTCAACCCATGACGGGAACCACTTCTCCCATGAGCTATATGACCCTTACAAAGCAGAAGGCAAAAGCGCCTGTGCTTGCCCCAAGTCCTTACAAATTTGGGAGTGCAAAAAAACAAGAGGTAGTATCATGGGTTCATTTTTCTTGGTGGAGATGTGATGATTGGTGAGGAAGGTCTGTCTCTGGGCATCTGTTGAATTCTGATACTGAGGACTACTGAGGTCTATGTGTCATACCTATGAACTGAAAAAGTCCCTGTGGAATGGGGGACCTCACTGCCTCAGGCATCTTTTGCCCCATGTTGACATAAAACCTATGGAAGCTGGCAGAAGGATTTCTTGCACATGGCACAAAAGTAGAAATAGACGTTCTTTACAGTTTCATAGTGCAGTAGACCAATCTTGCACAACTGGGCGAAGCTAAGCAGAGAAAGCCAAAGAGTAATGGAAACAAATCAACTAATGGGAGACTTTGATTAGTCAATAACTCTGATAAATATCTCACTTCACAGACGATATGTATCCTCCTGGTAATCTGGAGAGAAAGACAGACGGAAAGAGATGGCAACAAGGGCAAAAGCTTGGTGTAAGAGAGAGGAAGACTCAGACTACATCTATACAAAACATGCCTGTGACCATTATCTAGCTCTGAAGCCAACTGGCACAGACTGGCGTGTGTCCACATTATTAAATTCTTGCTTTCCAGGCAGCGTGGCTGAATACAAATTGCCTGCTGGGTTTGGCCTTTGGCCTATGCTGTCCCCAAACCATGCCTGGGAAATGTTCAGGAGAGAGCTAGTTGTCTGGAGCCAAACCGTGCCAGGAACCGTTGTAACAATTTGACTCTATAAATAATTGAGCTCCAGTGCCTGAGAACATTATGTGGCGCTGTTTAATTTACTAGGAGAGATGAAGTCCATGATCCCAGCCTGGAATGGAAATCTGGGACATCTTAGAACACTCTGAGAAATGCAAAACCCTAGAGCTCAACAGACACAAGAGAGTGCTGATGAAAAGGAGGCAGGCATGATTTTGCCCACAGCTGCACCGATGTGCTCCACCAGTCACAGTAAAGAATATCTGTTTTTCGAAACACAAAATCAGTCTCCTTGCTTTAGCTAACATATCTGCTTGAAAAGCTGCACCTGGAAAGCCCACAAGGCTGGAGATGAGGGAAGGGTGTAACTAAGCTACTGAGGATTTACCACTGATCCTTGGACGAGGCTCTGAGCAACCTGATCTAGTTGAAGATGTCCCTGCCCCCCCCCCCCCCCCGGGGGGGGGGGGGGGAGTGAGCAAGCGGCTGTAGATGACCTTTAAAGGTCCCTTCCAATCCAAACTATTCCATGATACTTTGATCTATTAAAGCATGGCCAAAGGTCTTATAGTCCTATTTTAGGGAAGGGGTAGGAGGTGAAGATTATGTCCAAGAGCATTATGCAAGGAACCAGGACTGAGCCTACTCAAACTAAGGGCATCATAAGACAAAAGGAATTGGAATAGGGACACAAATGCAGCCAGATGCATATTGCTGAGGACGATTTGGGTTATCACTCTCATGTAGAACAGCGTACAAGGGCCTGTAACAGCGATAATTGATAAATAAAACTTAGTTAAAGTGTTGGTGACAGACTCCTCAATTAAGTTATGCAAAACGATGCTTGACCTACTAGTGTCAGCCAAGTGACATCAAGTCCACGCCAAGATGGCAAGTCTGGTTTACACTACAGTTTGGCTCAGAAAGCTGTATTATCCATTAAAGGTGATCGGTAAGTCATTTCCATGACACTTGGCAAATGAATAAGAATGTGCAGAAGTATCATGATACATATAGGTACACATCATGATACACATCAGGTACGTGCTGTGGGTTCTGAAGCAGTGGATGCCACAAGTCACGTGTATGTGAAATTCTGGGCATCTGCTGAAAACTGAAAGCCCTGAAATGTTGGTATAACCATTGACTGAGCATATTATGGAGAAAATCTTCTCATACATCTGACAATCCATCTTTGTAAGTTGCATAAGGAAAAGCTCATATCCTGGCAGAAGTAATGGAAGATATGAAGTAGTGGGGGTGTACCTTTCCATCCCTGGAAAGGGCAAAGGGACTGTGCTGGCGAGCCTAGGGAATGACAAAACCATGGAAAGGAAGAGCTTGAAGCTTTGGAAAGTCTGCGCTCCAGTGCTTTTGCAGAGCGTACCTCAGCCTGCTTCAAAATTGAACACAGCTAAACCTCCCAAAGGTACTCAGTGAGAAAGAAAAAGGGGTGCATGCACTGCTCACAGTTATGGTCTCAAGGCCACAAGGAGCAGTCATACCAGAGGGCTGTGCAGTCTGTGAACTGGCAAGTGTGGGCTGGAGCCTGGTCAGAAAGCACTCTCCAAAATATGTGGAACCCCTCAAACCTAACCGTACCTGGAGGTTAGCCAGGTTGCAGGCACCTCAGGAGATCATGGTCACAGCAGTCATTTTGGGAAAGACATTGACAGGAGGAGAGCCAGGGGAGGCAGCACATGCCAGGCTCATAGGTAGTCCGCAGACCGCTCCAGCAGAGCAGCGGGGACACAGCTAGACTGTCCATGGGCACCAAACGGCTGCCCCACAATAACTGCTCTATGATATTCCCAGAGTGGATGTGCAAAGACAGTGTGGATGTGTTGAGACTTTAGTGACAGAGGTCTGGAAATTACTGCATCCACCTCCCACGGAAATGAAGCCTTCAGACCCATCTGGTTTTGGTCCTTTGCCGATTTCTGTGACTCAAAGGTGTTCAGAGACACCAGTAGGGATCTGGGCCTTTGCATGGAAAATGAGACTACATGCGAGGCTTCCATGGTTTCTAGCCCTGGCAGGTCTGTTCCCGATGGATCTGTAGCCCATTATAAGTATTTGCACTTACGTGCTGTGGAGTGGTGTCCAAACTCAATTCTCAGTGTGCTCAAACAAACCGTCATCACACCAATGATCACCACAGTTGTGACTAATTTCTGTTGCTGTCACTTGCAGTTTTGGGAGGAAAGCCAAGTACTGAGGCGGGGGATAGAAGCTCTCCCAGTAGATGTTTCAAGCTGCCTTTCCCCTAGTGCCTGAAAACTCACTTGCTCTGCAAAGATGTGACAGTCACAAAATACACTGTGGCTGATGCCTCTGCAAAGCCTGAGGTAAGGGAGCACAAGGGGCAAACTGCCCTTTCAGTCTTCTACTTCCTACACAACGCTTGACAGATCTTTGTTTATCACCAAAAATAAAAAGTCTGGAAACAGAATGTTTTATGCGGTCACTTTATTGTTCTTCCTCTGACCCCATGGATGAGGACTCATGACTTCCTCAGGCCAAAGGTCAGATTTTATAAAAATAAGTTTTTATTAGTTATGAAACGTTTCTCTGCTTTTCAAAAAATACAAATGAAGTCTCATGTTTTTCAGACAGCCACCTAACAGTTTGTAGCTGAAACATAGCAAAGTAGCACCTGGTGCATGACAGTCAGAGCCACTGGGTAGAAGCCAATGAAAATAAAAGTGAAATATATATATATTAGAAAAAAATATGCAAAAAGTAAGTAAGTTTGCAGAAAGGTCATTTAGTGCTGTGAAAAACAGAAATCTTTTTTTATAACACAATCATCAACTTTCCTTCAGTGAATAATTTGTAAAATGTTTCCTCCGGTGGTGTGACTAAAGCACCACCACATCCTCATTTTTATCCCTGACATGGGACAGGCTTCCCTAGAAGTGAGACATGCATCCAGAAACAACAGCTCCTTCCCTGCCCTGTTCCGTGCTTAACTGGCCCATATTTAAAGCTGCCTTTGAAAACATTGCCTGTGACATTACAGAACTAAAAGGAAGCTCCTTTTGAAGAACTACCTGTTCTTTATTATAACGGAACGTCTGTGCAATGATCAGGAAACCCTATGCATTAATATTTAAGCCCTAATTAACCTCCCTGTCATCTAGTTAGTCTAGATGACGACTGAGGGGGATATAATACTGCTGGCTGCTGCTCCTGTTCCTACCTGTAACCAGGAGCTGTTGTGGTCTGACTCTGCTGTACCATTATCTCTGCCTTTAAAAGTGAGTCTTCTCTGCTTACACTAGCTTACAAGACGTCAGAACCAGGCCCTGTGCAAATCTCTTTTATTGTCAGTCCTCTACATGTTTTACAAGGAATCCATTAGTTTTTGATTTGCAGGTCTCCACAAATCGTCTTCATCATAAATACTAAAATTACTGCATCGCTTGTAGTTTTTCTCTTGCCCATCTGGCAGGGCCTGATGCTGTTCTGCCAGGTAACTTTCAAGATGTACGTGTCAACAGCAACAACACTTTGGAGGAAAACAAACAAACATAAAAAGATTGAATTAAAATATTGACCTGCCGTCTTTTGCCAGTGCTGTATAAAATCCCATCCTGCTGATTCACAACAGGTTCAGGAGACTCGGGGAAGCTGGTTACAGGTTTTGGTCACAGAGTCTCAACTGATCATATTAATTTTTAAGAAGTTTTGCCCTTCAGCCAGACTTTACTGCCCTGCAGCTGCAATGTCCTTACATAGGTGCTTATTTCAACATAATATCAAGCAAAATGGCTTTGTTTCAACTTCAGGAGGAGGAAATGGAGGGCAGGAGAAGGACAACTGATTGGGATAAGCAGGCTGCAGGCACCTCCATTCACTCTTCTGGTGTCTTCAGTTCAGCATTTTCTACTCAGCAATTGTTGGCTGCACCAAAGGGAGGACACGTGCAGCTGTCATCCCCCTGATGTGGCCTAAGATTAGAATTCCTCTCTGTTTTATTCATTTGACCCTTAAACCTTTCATGGTTCTAATCAACCTGATTACTTGAAAGATCGGAGAACACAAAATGATCAACAATTAAGGCTCAATTCAGCCACCTAAACATAGGTATTTACTGCCACCGAGGTGCCCTAGGATATCTCACCTGACCTCTCCTGCTGGTCTAGAAGAATATGAGTCTTCAGCAGGTTC
>NW_008824338.1:4217869-4218981 GCF_000699105.1 Pygoscelis adeliae
GCAGCACAGTGTGTGTGTGTCTCAAGGCATTTCTAATGACACTGAACGCAAAGGAACAAACTCAAATCCATAGATTTCACAGAAGTCCAGTGAAAGATGCCTGCTTACCTTTTAGAATTTAGCTTGTACTTAGCTTCTAGTTTGCTGTTTCCATTTCAGACCTGAGAATGGGTGTGTGTGCCCCCAAACTGCTCATTTTCCCCAATATCACTGCATCTAATAAAGGATTATACTCCCCCTCTCAGCCTTGCCCCTTTGTTTTCCTTGGCAGCAGCACGATGTCATCTTGTGACAGCTTTTCCAGCTCAAATCCATGCCTACCTGCTTCTGCAGGAGGGAAAATGGGGCTGCAAAGAATAAAAAAACCCAAAAACGTTCGGACAGAGGTGAATTTTCCTGGGAAAATACAGGCAAAAGTCGGTGGGAGGCAGAGCAGGACACACGAGTTTTAAGAGGCACGAATCCGTGATAAACCCCTTATCAGTTTTGCTCGGAGAGCAGGGCCCCGACGGGGGCAGCCGGGAGGGCAGCGGCGGGTGCTGCCCGGCAGCCCTGAGGGCCGGACCCGGGGGAGGGGGGAGCAGGCTATTAAAAAAATTGCTCTTTTTTTCCTCCCATTTCTTTTTTTTTTTTTTTTCCTCCTCTGCGGCTTCGAAGAAAAACGATTTGCTCATTTGGTAATAACTGATGGGGACCGTGAATTACCGAGCTAGCCCCCAGCCTAGTGTTTATCTCCTCGCCAATAAATCTCTAAACTGAAGCAATGAAGCTAAGTACTGCCGCTATTTCTGCGTTTTATTTCCATATTAATCAAAACACAAGCCCACCCCCGCCTCCTCCCCGGCCCCGTGTAGCTGAGGAAGAGGCGCCCCGTGAGGGGACGGCGCGGGTCGGACTTGTCAGATGGGGGGTCCGATGGGATGGGAGCGGGGGGGAGGAAAGAAACCCCGCAACCGAGGGAGTTAAATCAAACGCCCAGGGCCTGGGGGGATTGGCGTCAAGTTTGTGGCGGACCCCTGGAGGTGGGGGCAGTGGGGTCCTCCCCCATGGGAACTGGGAAGCACTGGGAAAGGGGGGGGAAGCGGCTTCCCCCTGGGACTCAACGCGGCCGC
>NW_008824338.1:4222311-4223800 GCF_000699105.1 Pygoscelis adeliae
GCGGGGGAGCACCGCCTCCCGGCGCGGCAGAGCTGCCTTGCCCAGCCCTGTCCAGCTTGCCATTTCCCTCCCGGAAAAGGGCTGACAGCCCCACCTCCAGAAAAAAAGGTTATTGCCCCTTTTTTACCTATAAACGCACCTACCCTCCCCTTTCCCCCCCGTGCTGTGCCCGCGGCCCGTCCTCCCGCCGCCTGGCACTGGCTGTCGGGCCATCGGCTTACGAATTCCTGCCGACTTCCAGCCCGGTGTGAAACGGGGGAGCCCGGCAGCCCGCACACACCGGGGGCCGCTTGGGCAATCGCTGTCGCCGCTTCCGAGGCGGGGCGGCTCCTGAGCCACACGAGGAGATTTGCCAGCCCCCTCCGGCCGGGTCGGAAAAGTCGTGGCAAAACCCAGAGCGGTCAAATACGGCGCCTTTTCTCAGCTTCCAGTCCCAGACAAAGGCGAAA
Organism: Pygoscelis adeliae; assembly: GCF_000699105.1. Taxonomy (NCBI): domain Eukaryota; kingdom Metazoa; phylum Chordata; class Aves; order Sphenisciformes; family Spheniscidae; genus Pygoscelis; species Pygoscelis adeliae. The sequence continues at coordinate 4,222,761 of NW_008824338.1, forward strand.
CAGGCAGCTTGTAATTCGTTTTTTATTTTATTTGGAAATCTCATCCAGAAACACTGGTCAATAATAAATATATCGATAGTTATCAAGAATATATAAAAAATAAAGACACGGTGTTGTCTTTGAGGCCCTAACAAAAACAAACAAACAAACGAAATTAATAATAACAGTATTTCAAGCAAACGCCCGGGAAAACGTACCGAAAAGGAAACAAACGGCAACGAAGATTCCGGTTTAGTTTTACAAGTGGCTGCCCTGGCAAGAGCCGACCCCGCGTGAAAAACCAAACCAAACTAAGAAAAAAGCAGCAAACCAGAACAAACCCAAAGCCAACAAGAGAAATAAGCGGAGAGGACCCCAGCCAGCTGAACTAGCACACTTCACCGAGAGCAGGAAACGGGAGATTTGGCAAAACAGACCCGCAGGAGGGTTGTGCTGTGTTTTGCCCTATTTCCCCTCTCTCTCTCTCTTTTTTTTTTTAAGCGGACACAGAGGGTAGAAGAAAAAGAACCGCAAACAAAACCGCATCGCGACCAAATCTGGGGGGGGGGGAAACCCCACCCCCCCCACAAAAAAAAACCAAAAACCCCCACCCACAAACCTTTAGTGAATTCCCTCGGAAGCCCCTGTTGCCAGGGAAGCCGCCCGTGGCCGGTACCCACGGGTGGCGAGCTGCCGTGGGAAGCATGCATGCACTCTCCGGGCTACGCCGGGCCGCCGCTGCGCTGCCGCGGCCGGGTTTGGGGCGGGAGGTTTCGGAGGTGTCGCCGTGCGAAAGGAAAGAAGGGAAAAGCCCGCAAAAAGAGGGAGAAGAAGCCCCAAACCGATCTCATCGTCTCTTAGTAGCTGCGAACGCTACAATGACAACCTTGTCTTTTTTTTTTTTCCTTTTGCATTCATTTTAAGGAATTATTTACATTTGATCACCATCAGCGGCATTTTATTATTATTATTATTAATTATTATTATTATTTATTATTATTCTTTTTACAACAGGGACTTTTTTTTCCGGTTTAGTATAATAAGAAAACATCGCCCGAGGA
>NW_008824338.1:4224378-4225477 GCF_000699105.1 Pygoscelis adeliae
CCCCCCGTAGATTTCCCCCACCAGCCTCTTCATCTCCTCCAGGGAGCTGGTGAGCATCAGGATATAGTTTCTGGCTAGCAGGAGGGTGGCGATTTTGGAGAGTTTTCTCACGGAAGGTCCGTGGGCGTAGGGCATCACCTCCCGCAACCCGTCCATGGCGAGGTTGAGGTCGTGCATCCTCTTACGCTCCCGGCCGTTGATCTTCAGCCGCAGCTGCTGCAGGTCCTGCTCCGAGAGCTGCTTCTTGATTTTGTACTTGCTGCCTTCCCCTCCGGCCTTGGAGCCGTTCCTGGAGAGGCCTTCCCCGGACATCTTCTGCACCAGGTCGTTCTGGGTGGAGGAGACGGAGTTGAGCCGGCTGTCCTGGTGGTGGTGATGGTGGTGGTGGTGGTGGTGGTCTCTCAGGTACATCTCATCCATGTCTGGCGAGGAAGCTCTGCTGGAGACAGAGCTGGAGTCAGAATTCATTGTATTCGGGCTTCTGAGCAAGAAACTCTTCCTTGCTCTGGAGGTGGCGGAACAAGACAACTCTCCTTCAAAAAGCAACGAAAGCGGAACGAAAAAGAGATAAACGGACGGCAGGCTCTGCCAGCGAAGGGCTGGAAATGCTGGAGGAGGAGGAAAAAAGCCCCTCAGCCCCCTCTCTCACCAATCTCTCCCCTCTCTCTCTCCCCCGGTTACTCAGCCTGTTTACAGGATGGCTAGTTAGTGTATGCTTGGACTAACCTCAGCCTGAAAAAGAGGGGCTTTTATAGAGCTGCAGCAGAGAGCAGAGACAAAAGGAGCCCTCCTATGTATAATGGTCTAGTTAGGATGACGTGCCATTATTCAGGGCGGTGCGCTTTGACTGTCCCATTTAGCAAGGACCCCTATTCATATTCATTGTGGTGCCACCCGGGACACCTCAGCCACGGACCATCAGGAGTCAAGGAGACACAAAACCCCTCTGATTGACACCGCACACTCATCGCTCCGTGTGCGCGCCATCTCCTCCCCCTGCCCCTCATTTCCAATATAAAACCGCATCCCGTCTCCAGTAGGGAGGCGAGGGGCTGCGGGGGGCTGCGCGCCTGCTCGGGGCCGGCGAGGAAACCCCGGC
>NW_008824338.1:4228745-4235476 GCF_000699105.1 Pygoscelis adeliae
GGGCTGCGGAGGAGCTCCGGGCGTGCCGCTGTCCCGGTTGAGTCAACAGCAGTTCTTCCCCCGACGCCGGCAGCAACGAAATTAACTCCCGGGAGTCAGAAACCGAAATGTTTTCCTAATCGGGGCGTAGGAGAAGGGCGGAAACGGTAGCCGAGTGGTAGCTACATGAAACTAACATGCACTCCCCCGCCTTTTAATTCCTGTTTTCATAAAGGCAGAGAGATTTGGTGAGGGAGGGAAATGTGTTTTCTCCGGGAAGGCAAACTGCTCTGGGGAACAGGGAGCACCAGGGGCGAGGGCGTCCCGCACGGCCTCCGTGCCCGCCTCAGACGGGGCCGTGGGAAACGCGACCCGCTCGTAACCCGAAGTGTGATCGCAGCGGCACGACCGGCCGCCGCTGGCGGCTCACGGGGCGGTTTAGAGGCTTCTCGGAACGGAAACCGTGCGTTTTCAAACGTCGGATTTTAATTAATGGATGCGCTTTAAGGCAGTGCCCGGTTTCGAATTCTCATAGAGTTTGGTACGGAAATTGGATGTGCTTTTCTCCTGCGTAGCGTTACCATGAAAGAATATTAATTCCTGCGCTTCCCTCGACTTCACTGAGCTGGCCGGCAACACAGAATCGGATTCATGACATGAAGACTGGTTAAATCAGTACTGTGTATTTTTCTTGTGGGCTTATCAGAAGGCTACTAGCTTTTATGGTTCACGGCTATTAGTTTTTGCTACCTCTGCTTGCTTTTAGTTTAATTCGGACATTTGGCAGCCGTGGTTTTAGTGTAAAAATAGTTATAGATGTCAGCGTTACAGCCAGGCAGTTGTTGATCCCGCTCAGGAAAGGCAGAGCACCGCGTTACAGGCAGGCTCTCGGCCGGCGGTCCGTGAGGCGGGTGCTGCCACGGCCGGGCTGCGCTGCACCGCGCTGGGCGCTGAGGCCGAAATTCGGTTGCTTCTAAACGGCGTTCATTTTATTTTAGAGGGGACAGCCGAGACTCCCTAACCGCATGCTGGTTTTGCTCCAAATGTGTTACTGGGATACGTTTAGACTGACGGTGTAGTTCAGATTGCTGGAGTCTCGTCATCTGACTCTTTGACATCACCGAAGTGATGAATAGGCTGAAAGACTACTTTAATTCTTCTGTTTATCACGGATTTGCTTTCCAGAAGTAGGGCAATACGAGGGCAATGTCGAGTTCCCTTCTGACTGGAAAGGGATAAGAAGGCTGTCCTGGGCTGCTGTAGTCAAATCCTCCAGCCAGATAAACCCGGAGATAATACTCCTCTGCCTGGATACAGGAAAATTCTTCTCCGTTCCTACATTTTCAAATTCGTTGGCAACGGATTTCCCCCCTGTTTATTGAATATGAAACTGGAGCCCTTACACAGACCTTTAAAGTGTCCTGCGGATGACGACAGGATCGGGTCCGTACCAGGCACTGCTTCTCGGGAGAATGTAACCTTAAAGGAAATAACTGCTGGGCATTCCAGTGCAGCTAATTAAGGCCGGCATTTTATTTTCCGTATTTAAATACTGATTCGCAAAACTGCTGGAAAAAATATGGCATAAAACCTTGTAATAAAATCTAAAATGTCAAAGACTAATTAATTAGAGATGTGCAAGTTGCTAATCCTCTGATATACGACATTTGCTACCAAAAGCCTGAAAGTAGTTTCCATAAACAATAAAAACCACTTAATCAACAGTTTGCATTTAATTCTTTTTTTTTTTTTTTTCCTGTAGCAAATGCACCCGAAAACTGCACATTATTTAGAGAGACGATTATAGAAAATCAGTTTGACTGTTTCTAAAGCTATCAGGTGCGCCATGGTATTAGTCAACTGTGAAATATTTTGCTGTCTTTGGAATTTAAGAAGAAAAAACCTGTCAGTGTTGTTGAATATGCATCCATTAAATAGTTTATTTTTAGATGCTTGGTAAAACTTGTGCTACTTCCAAAATACAGCCACAGAGCTGAGACTCTCATGCACGTTTCCCGTCTGCAGAGCTCAGACGGTGGTGCACACTTTACACGTGCAGAATGGGCTAAACCTGGCACTCCTGGCAAACAAACCTGTCACATACTTTGGAATCAGGGCTGGCTTGTCACTGTGTTGCAGGATAATAACACTGCTCAAAGGCCTGTATTTATTTTCTCTTTTGCCTGTATGTTCTGGGCCCATATTCGCACCTAAAATGTTAACGTTCTCAAATGGGCAAGTTTTCCTCGTCTTTCTTTCTGGCCTTTCACACCACTTGCAGTTGTTTGCACTCTCATTACTGTGAACTTTCTCCATCTACTACACTTGATACCGAAACTCACCCACTGACTTCTACGAACCCCCTCACTCACTGCTTTAGTAGGTAGTCGATGATTACAGAGTTATTCTTGAAGTCACGTAGGCTATTTAAATATCAGCTATAAGCAAGGTGGGAGACGGGCAGAGAGTACATGAGAGCTCCCCCCAGATGCCCCCAAATCCTCCCCATCAGAAACCCCAGATACGCTGCTGTTTAGTAAGCTTCTCAAATGTTTAAAGTTATCTTAGGCCAGAGTGAAAACATTGGTGTTATAACGACTAAAGACTGAAATGTTTTGCTGTCTCAGAAACAAATAAGTTTAATGCAATTTATTTTTCATAGTTATGGTGAAAACAAATAAAGCCATAGAAATTATTGAATAATTCTTCCGCAACACATTCGAAAGCATGGAAGACTCACGAAAGAGAAAGAAAAAAGTCCTTGTCTCATTTTGTATCTCAATTTTAAACAATGCATGTCTCAAGTGAATATTTACGGGTTGTTAATAGGCTAGTACAAATTCTAGAAGACACAACAAAAATTATCTGCAGTCTATTCACAAACCTTTGCCATGTCTCAGTGTTTGGGGATGGGCGTACGGACTGCCTTCACCACCCTTGAATAGAACTCTATTGTGTGGGCTTGTTCCATTGGGATCAATGGGACGACATGTGCAATGAGATGCTAATGAACACCAGAAACGATGGTAAAATCTGGCCCGGCTAAGGCATTAAGGCTGTTTTTATAAATCACTTCTGAGTCTCTTGCTATACTGCTTTTAGCTGAGCTGTTGAAACTTCAAATGTTCAGGGAGGCTTTACTACATAAAATAAGTTTTTTGCATCATTTAAATCACATTTTCCTACCCTTACAATTTGCATCACTCTCCATTCTCATCTTGTTTAAAGCTGCAGCTGAAATGAGGCAGTCCGTTTTCAGTGGCAATTGCACCGTTAATGTAAATGTGGTTCCACAAATGGAAAATAAAATACACTGGAGGAAAATAACATCGAGCACAAGTAAAAAAGAGAATGATGGTCAGAAAGCAGGCGCACAGGAAAGGATAGCATTGGCAGCGTCTAGCCCAGTGGTCATTGCCCCACCACACCTGCAGAACCCCCCCCCCCAGCCTTCAGAAATGTTACTACCCCCCCCCCAGTCTTCAGAAATGTTCATGTCTCGCACAAGGGGGACAACAGCCTAGGCCCATCTCAGAGAAGAGTAACTGCAGGGGGAATTCTGCTAGGCGAGTGCTTAAGGCCAGGCACAGGCCTGCTGCGCTGCGGGACACTGGTGGCTGCAGGGCCCATCAGCGCCCTTTCTTGGTCCTGCAAGTTCTTCAGTCTGGACGGGAAAACCTACAAACCTATGGACATAACACTGGGAGCCCGTGATTCTCGGGAGCTTGGAGCAGGCTTAGAAGTGCTCAGACACAATAGTAATGAGGATCATAAAAGTCCCACCTCCTTAAAAGACAGAGAGAGGGAGAGAAGACTAGGTCCACCAACACCATCTTTTCTCATCAGCTTATGGCAAAGGTTAATTATTAACTATTGAAACACTGACCAACTGCGGTGTTTGTTTGCTTATTATGAGGCCTGTCAGGGCCAGAACCAAACCTTACTGAAGCTGACTGATGTCTCTTGGTTTCAATAGACTCAGAGGTCAGGCCCCTAAAATTCAAATTGCCAGTGCAGTTCCTTGCAATAAAGAACCAGTGAGTACTGTAAGGAAGGGCTTAATTACTCCAATGAGATCATTTAGTTTTTAAACAAAAATGCTTTAATTGGGGGCAGGCCCTTTCCTATTTGTTTCCCAAGGAGGAAATTGATTAGCAAATTGTTAATAATAAGATCTTAAGAGAGCCCATGCCAACCAGAGACACCAAGCTCAGCTAAGGAAGCTCACAGTTTCTTTTCAGCCACTGATGCTGAGCAAAACTGTTTTCAGGGAAGGACCTGTGAGTGACAAGCAAGCCATCTTCTCTAGTTTGCTAATACCGCTTCTATAACCATTTCACCGGTTATCCTTTTGCACCTGAGCCAAAAGTGCGTGTCCAGTAGCAGCAGTTTCCTGTATCCAGCTCTAGCCTGAAGCCACCATCTCTCTTTCTTTGTCAGGAAGACGGTTCCTTGCAGGGGTGCTTAGCTGGGTCCCTGGTAAACCTCTACCTTCACAGGGAACTCAGTGGCTTGAGATGCTGTCAGCAAATTTAATTTGGAGAGGAAATACAGGGGACATGAGTGATTCCTGGGTGGAGGTGCCCCAAGTCCTCTGCCTGGCCTTCGGAAATGCTGCTGGCTGGGAGCGTGGGATGGAATGGGATCTCAGGAGTTACAGCCCCTTCTCAACCAGTTTGTGCACAGCAAAACAAGCAGTCTGAAATGCTCCTATGACACTCCCTTTTTTCTTTCAGATATTTTGTATACTCGGGGGAGGCGAGAGCTCTAAGGTTCTTCCAGGCACAGAGAATATCATTCTGGAGTGGGATGACATGCACACAAAACAAGGAAAATCCTTTGCCTCTTAATCGCCAGAACACCATTTTGCACAAAGGTCAATAAATATTTTATCTCATCTGCTCATCAGTAGTGCAGTGTCCTTGTGGAAACATCAGTGGTCTGTAACTCTCCCTAACAATTATTACCTGTAGTTCAGTGAGACCATCAGACCCAAAAAAAGATGGATATGTCGAGATGTGCAAAACCTTCACTGAGGGGAGTACTGTGGTACTGTAGGTACTGTAGGTAAGACAGAGGGGAAAGACTGGGCAACAATACAAAGTAAAGGGGAAGAAGCAAGAAATTATACATATTTTTAGTTTTATAGCTCTATGACTGATGTTCACAGCTGCAGTGGGAAGTAATTATTTTTACCACTTCTGAAAATGAAATTAAATTTAAAACGAAGTTCATAGGTATATATATTTTGTGTTGTCTTCTCTTCTTCATATTGGCTTTGTTACTAAGTGAACCTCTTCTCCACACCTGGCAGGCACCCAAAATGGATAATCAATGTGTTGCAGTTCCAGATTTTGCAGATATTGCTACCTTTTTCCTAAATTGCAGAGGCCCAGTCTTGCATCATTCGTGTATGTGAACTATTCAGAACTCCCTAAAGATTTGGGGAGCATAGAGAGACCTGATAGCCTCCCCAGTTTTCAGTATTTTAAGGGTTTCCACCTATCTGAAATCCTATAGAGTCACTTGTAAACTGCAAAACTTTGTGACTTATCAAAATCACCAGAATTCATACACTTAGTTCCTTTAATCTGGATATTCATGGCACCCTTTCCCACGTATTTTTATTGAAGTAAGACTTGGAGTCGCAAAAATGGCAAGTTAACAAAATATTAGCTCAAACTTGGCCCATTTTATTCATGATAATAAAGACCCACTGGGCTTCATACTGGCTTACTCTGGTATTAGTAGATTAATATTGAATATATTGACTTCAGCTAATACTCACTCCATGCCTTTTAAAGGTAAAAGTAAATGGAAATAATTAAAATAATATCTTTGATATTTTAGCAACATTTCAGTTTCCTTCAGCCTATTTCATGAACTCTGAAATTTCATTTCTGGGCTGAAAATTGTAAAACAAATATACACTTACTGCAAACAAAAAAATCGCTTAAAAGATATTCTGCAGGGTATGAAAAGTTTTCCTTTTTTTTTTTTAATCTGGTTGTATATGTTCCTGTCCCTTATAAGTCATAGCAAACAATATAGTATTCCGCAAGAGCTTTTACCCTAGTGAGCAGAAAGACTGAACAAAAGAATGAATTAATTAATTAATGGATGAATGTATTAAAAAAAGGCTCCACCTGCTCTGCTCCAAAAATCTCTCACTATACTACAGAGAGGTTTGTTACACTGACTAATATTAAAGCCCTCCTCTTCATTTTTGAGCAATACGATTTGTTCACATTTGGAGTGATTGCCAAAACGCAAACTATGTAACATAGACTGTGCTTTTACCGATGCGTCTAATACCAGGAAATCACCACTGCCATTGCCCTAAAGGCAACAAGGGAGGCAGTCTATCAAAAATGGAAGGGGAAAAAGCAGATTTTTCTGTTGCTTTATCAGAAATGCCTAGCACACTTGTTTAACTTAAGGCCTTGCCTTGCCCGCATGAACAGTTCGCTTACATGTGAAGAATTTGACTTAATATGAGCAAAGGCACTCTTTCAAGAATTTTATGCCTTTGTGTTCTAAACCCAGTGACGCTTCCTTGTCTTCCAACAACAGACAAGAAATATTGTAACAAACTGCGTGAGAGAGGACCTTGATTTGCCTACCAAATCCCAGCAGAGATTGCCACAAGTTCGCAGAAGGGCTGCTCTAAAAAGAGAAACAGGAAAGCCACGATACTTCTGTCTTCTTGTCGGGGGCTATACCAGAGCCCCACCGGTGGTACCGAAGGGAAA
>NW_008824338.1:4235583-4238438 GCF_000699105.1 Pygoscelis adeliae
AAGCTCCCAGCTCCTTTTCTCTCTCTTGGTGGCATTTGGAAGTGTAAAGCTTTGAATACCAATTGCTTGAACTGGACATATGTGAATCTCTTCTAATCCTGCTAATCCCGTCCCCAAGTGCTTCTTTGTATGTGGAGGCAACACACATAGATCTAAGTGAAAGTGGCCGTAATCCTGGAAATGTGGAAAAATGTCCCAGTGTGGGAGTTGGGAGAGGGAAAAGCTCCCTAGCGGAGGGGACCCGCTGGAAGAGCATTGTGTTTGGGGGGTGAGCGAGGGGCGGCGGCGGGGGCAGGGAACGCATGAAGGAGAGCTCTCACCTTCCTGAGCTGCGAGGAGGAAAGCAAACCCACCCAGCGGGAAAGCTCCCTTGCAAACAGCCATCGCACACTTGAGCAAACCCGCAGAACTGAGACAAAGTTTCCAAACGCTGGGAAATTCACCCACCGGCAGCTTTCAGCAGTGTGAGCTCAGCAGGCTAGGCACTAATGTGCTGACTTCATTATTTCCCAACCTCGCCCCGCTGAATGGCGGATTTGTTTAGGGAATGGTGGGCTACCGCTCCGTCCTTCCCTGGGCAGAAAGATAGGGAGGGGAGCTGGGATCATGGCCCCAGTCAAGGGCACCGGCTCTCCGTCTTACGGGGGACCCTTTTACTCTGCACAGAAGTGAGAATCGGGCCACGTAAGCAGGTTTCTTTGCCAAACACCAACAAGGCAGTGGAGAAGAAGTCAGCTCACAAGTTACCAGTTATATTATTCACTCAGCCTCTCTGAAAGCTGATTTCAGGCGTCAAATTCTCTAACTGTACGTAGGTAAAAGGATAGAGACAGGCGAAGTTTCTATGTCTTTGACTCAACACTGAAACCTCAGCATTTGACTGGGCTGTTGCTTGAAATTAACATTCACCTGGATACTAACAAACCCTACGGGTTTTCCAAATATACAAGTCATATAATTCAGCCATGCGAATTTCCCAAATGTCAGACAGCTAATTTACATTTTCTTGGCTAGTCACCGAATAAAGCGTGTTTATACCCCACAGTAGATAGTGTACAAGGAAATTAATCTGTTTTTTGTATGTGCTTTCAAAAGATTTTAAAATATGGAGCAATTGATAACATTATTTGCCAGCCAAATCTTTATTTTGCTTAATAAATCTCTAGATAAAACCATGTTAGGTAAGAAAATCTAAGGCTATATATTCTCTGGGAGTTGACTTTTTTATTACCTCACCAGACTTTGTGCTTTCATAAATAAGTGTCAGCTGAAATTAACCTGCTGTTTAGAGATAGTATAAAGCATCCCAAGATCAGCCTGGGGACTGGGAGTCAATTTTTTTTTGCACATGAACGTCCCGAATGTCACAGGGACAGAAAATGAGGATAGATTCTTAACTTTGCGTGGGTAAAGCAATAAGACTGTCTCTTGGAAACGTGCTAAGCCAAACCCCACAATGCACTCAAATAACTTCATTAACAAGAAACAGTTCAGGGAAGTATTCTGCCGTGTGCATCAGAGAACATGTAGGATAAAATGGGATGAGAATAAAATGCTAGCTAAGCCTAGTACCTGTGGAGCTGTGTGGACTTGACCCTACTTCTTGCCACAGAAACACTGCTCATGTGAAGAAATGTTACCAGTCTTGGCATTCAAGGGGGACTGCTGATACCGCACCTGCGGTCTCCTCGAATTCCAGCAGTGCCGCCCTGCCCGTGGCTTGGCCAGCGTGCTGTCCGGCGGGCTGGTGCGGGAGGGGGGCTGGCAGAGCCCAGCCCTTTGGGGCAGAGAAAATCTCTGGGGTCAGGGGATTCCCAGGGTCAGGGTACACTGGCACACTTGTTCCCTTACTTTAGACGTCCCAACCAGGGAAGAGAAGGGAAACAGTTTGTCTATAGGGAAGCTGGCTTCATTCGTATTAAATGGCCCTGTGGCCCACAGGTGCCTGTGGCGCTCACTCCCCACAGGATGCTGTGCATTTTACAGGTGAAGCGAGGGGATTTTGATTTCTGAAGGCCTCACGCTCAGCTGCCCTCCTGCCGGCAGGCCTCACCCATGCCCTGGGGTGCGGCGGGACTGCAGCGGGCTCAGCGCCTGTGTCCTGCCACCAACCCCTCCACATCACTTGAGGCGCCCACCAGCCCAGCCCTTCAGATGGCAGGGAGAGCTCTGGGGTGGCCTGGCACCTCCCCGGGTCAGTCTGCACTGGAAATCTGGGGCTGCTCAGCCCTCACAGCCCATATTGCTCCATATTGTGAGTGGCTTACATGGCCATCCCTGAGGCTGCCTCTGGGGAGCAAAGTATTAACTACGTGCCCGCTGACGGCCATGTGGGCGGCCATCTCCCCTGGCCGAGCCCCGGGACAGCACCCACTGCCCGGGGGCGCCACAGGCCTCCCCCTGCCCCCAGCACCAAGCCCGAGGTTGCCTCGCAACCCAGGCCTGAAAAAATTCGTCCCACCCCACGCAGCTCCTGCCATTTATTCTCTCAGTGCTGGGAGGTGTGATGGATCCCGGACTGTCTCTGGGCCCTGAGGCCAGCGGGCAGGGAGTGGCGCATGTCCATACCGCTGGGGTCCATGGCCCTCCAGAAGAGGTTGGCCACATGTGCCCTGCTTGATGGGCAGAAGCCACAGCCATGCGGTGTTCCAGGCCAAAGCCAGTCGGCCATTTCAGGGCACGACCGATCAAGCCCTTGACCTTTCTCATGCCCCGGGCACCAGACAGTCCACCTGCACGTGTGGTGCCATGGTGTCTTTCAGCCGCTGCTGCCCCTGCCACGGCTGCTGGCCCCTTCCCCTGTCCCCCCCCACCGAATTGCCAGGGTGAGTCCTCTGTTCCACGGCCAGTTTGAA
>NW_008824338.1:4238452-4239995 GCF_000699105.1 Pygoscelis adeliae
ATGCCACGGCTGCTGGCCCCTTCCCATTTCCTCCCCCACAGACTTGCAGGGGTGACTCCTCTGTTCCAAGGCCATTTTGAACAGGCCCCAGTGGTCTCCACAGTCTCAGCCCACACAGAGGGGTGGCAGGGGGGCCTGAGCAGCCCTCTGCACTGTAAAACAAACGCTGTGTGATGCTCAGCTGGAAACCAGCTCCCCTGTGTGAAACGGCAGCTGGAGACCGCCGGAAGCTGGAAACATGTCTTGAGTTGCACTGTTTGTTCAGGTTAGTGGTAGTTGCTCACTAATTCTCTCTGCCGATCACCCTGTCTGCCTGGACAGGCAGTGGTCAGTCCAGGCTGGGAGGCCAAACTCATAATACTCACAGGAGAGCATGTATCTCTATACAGGTGCCGCTGGCATGTGAGCACAGGTACTTTTTGGAGGACTGCAGCTGGAGAAAATTCTTGTGGTGTCGCCTGTGTTTTGCGGACCCTTCCTCTCAGGGTCTTGAAGTCTAGACCTGGATTTTCTGTAGGCCACAGCTTTCAGTGCAGTCTGGCCTGCCTGGAGCTGGCTGCCTCCTTGCCAGCTTTGGCAGTCTTCTCTGTGACCAGAAACCTTACAGCAGTGACACGGCCAGGAGCAGCCCAACTACGCGTCTGCTCAGGGCCCGTCAGAGCAGAGGGACGATGCCTTGGCCAGCAGCAGTGGGGCTTCTGGATCGTATGGGGCTGTTTCTCCTCGCTTCCCTCAGGTGGGTGCTGACCCAGACACCAGGTTTCATGTTGGTCCTGGGTTAGAAGTGCTGGAAGGGATGCGGGAAGCAACTGGCAAGGCTCGGTTTTGGCTTGTGGGGACTCGGCATGGTCCCCAGTGGCATTCAGGCTTCAAAGGCCAAAGGGTTAAGAGTTTATTTAGTCACTCTGTCCAGTTAGCTAAGACAGGCGCTGAAGGAGCAGTGTGGCTCCAACCAAAGGCGCATTTGTTATGAGATGGTAGCTGGTAACTGTGCAAGCGAGGTAAATATTTGTCACACCAAGCCAAGGCAAATCTGCGTTGTACGGGGTGGTGGGAATACAGGACATGGGGCAAAACTGACTTGATGTAAGGACAAGATTTAAAAGGTCTTTCTAGAAGAGATTCAAATGGCTGGACGGCCGGGCCCAGAGACTTGTGGTGAATGGAGTTCAATCCAGTTGGCGGCCGGTCACAGGCGGTGTTCCCCAGGGCTCAGTATTGGGGCCAGTTCTGTTCAATATCTTTATCAATGATCTGGATGAGGGGATTGAGTGCACCCTCAGTGAGTTTGCAAATGACACCAAGTTGGGCGGGAGTGTTGATCTGCTCGAGGGTAGGAAGGCTCTGCAGAGGGACCTGGACAGGCTGGATCGATGGGCCGATGCCAATTGTGTGAGATTCACTGAGGCCAAGTGCCGGGTCCTGCACTTTGGCCACAACAACCCCATGCAGCACTACAGGCTTGGGGAAGAGTGGCTGGAAAGCTGCCTGGTGGAAAAGGACCTGGGGGTGTTGGTCGACAGCTGGCTGAACATGAGCCGGC
>NW_008824338.1:4240443-4251339 GCF_000699105.1 Pygoscelis adeliae
CATTGGAAGAGGCTGCCCAGGGAAGGGGTTGAGTCCCCATCCCTGGAAGTATTTAAAAGACGTGTCGATGAGGGGCTTAGGGACATGGTTTAGTGGGCATGGTGGTGTTGGGTTGATGGTTGGACTCGATGATCTTAAAGGTCTTTTCCAACCTTAATGATTCTATGATTCTATGAAATGCTGGTTGGCAAAGGGCCATGCCCGGGGGAGACCTGAAGGGCAGGACAGTGCAGGTGTGACCAGGCCAGCCTCAGTCTGTCATGTAGCTGCGCAAGGGAGGGGACTGCTGCCAGTGGAGTAGTCCTCATTTGCAATCAGATCTATACTATACACACTGAAATGCGTCACGGTGAAGATAATCAACCCTAGATGTTGCTCTCTCTGCTTTTCTACAGTCATGTTGGCATATCAACATTCAAGTGTGGGCAATTTTTTTTCCCCTAATACTGCCATAAATCAAGGGCATTATATCCAGATTACATAAGCTAGGATCCATTTTGTTGTCTTTGATGGATTCACACCAGCTAGGGATCTGACCCTATTTCTATAATCTGCCCCAAATGCCAACAACTAGAGTCTGTTTCAGTTTAAATCAATGAAGCATTAATATCTTTAAGACATTTTAGTTTCAAATGGTTGCAAATACAATGAAGAAATGTGGCACCCTGTAGGCTGAAGGAAAACCACTGAAATCAATTGGGTGAATTTGGAACTTAATATTTACTGTTGGGATCTACACAAATTCAAGAGCCAAAGGCAAGATTAGTTGGATTAGTGCTTCAGTGGTCCTTCATTATCCACTTCTCCCTCAGCGGCATGATTTGTGTCTTCAGTTAACTGTGCTTATTAAATGAAAATGATGAAGGATTGAGGCAAAAGTATATATGTAGAAGGAGGGTGTTGAATCTTGCTAATCTTGTTTAGAACGTTATTGCATTTCATTACATAGGAAATTTCATTGAGGTTTCCTACATATTCTTCCAGTGTTAAGTCTCAGAGCCTCACTCTGTCATAGGAAAATGGAGATGTGGGAATGTATTACAGTTCAGTTACTTGCCAGTCAGAAGATGAGCAGAAAGCAGAATCTGGTCCACCTCAACATGGGGTTTCTGAGCACAGACCACTCTTTTCTTCCTTCAGTTTACGCTGCTTTCTAGGCTGTGATAACAAGTGGAGAACCACTTGTGTGTAAGAGGATCCCAGTCTGCCTCCTACAGGGAAAGCAGAGGGGGAAGGAGCCCCATAACAGTGTGAGTTCAGGCTTGGCTCTGCTGCAGACACTCTCAACACTATGCCAGTTTTACAGCTGTCTTGTACAAGGAGGTGCTGATGCACTGGAGAATCAGGCTGCTGCTCTGGAGGGTGAACGTATCTCAGTTCAGCTGTGTTGTGGAAAAGTCAGTCATGTAAATAACTTGAACTCAGCACATTTTTCTCTTGATATTGGAGCACTAGCCAATGTGAACTATGAGGTTGGATCCAGTCACAGAGTAAAAAGAGGGAAGGGGATTTACATGTGGCACAGGCAATACAGGGGACGTGAGCGTAATGTCTACTCAAGTCTCCAGTTAAGTCTGCAGCTGAATCTGAAATCAACCCATCCATTTACTCATCGTGCAGGTAGAAAGTATGTCCCAGGGCACATTTCAAACAGCCTTTCAAATAGCCTGTTAAACCAAAATAAATATGACCACATTACTTTTTCAATTTCTCACTGTTTCAAACCAGGTTTAATTAGGCACACCACAACCTTGGAAAAATCTCAGAAACAGGGAAGTGATATTGATTCTTTATTATCACTTTAATTGTCTGTTCTGATGTGTTAAAACTGAAACAATCTTCCAGCTGCAGTGTCTAATGAACTCCAAGATCAAACAAGATCTTGCTAATTATGGAGTTAATGAGGACAAGTTCACAGGCAGAGTTAAGTTAGTAATTACATGTTTCAAAGCATCTTGAAGCTCAATAAGATCTTCATTTGGTGCTATAATGGTATACATTTTGCATGTTACAGAAGGGCACCCTATGTATGGTGTATGCTGCTAATCATGTGCAAAAAGGCAGAAAGCAGACTTCAATAAATTAAGAGACTCGCTGTTTATAAATCAACTCAACATTGAAATCTCATTTACATTTTTGCTATCCCATGTAATGTGTTTACACACAAATAATGTCAACATTATCATGGGAGGGGATGAATTTAAATTCCACAGCATGTTTCTGAAGCCAAACCGTCAAGGAAAGGCAATCAACATTTTAAATAAGCATACAGGCAACTAGATTTTCAAAAAGAAGCACTAAGCTGAGCATAGGTTGAAGATGGGTTAGACCAAAGCTTTGTATATCTGAAAAAGCAAGTGTTGGAGTGATGGAGTCCCCTCATGTGTCCACTTTGAGACCTGTGGCCTGGAAAGCCCTGGCTTTGGCCCTTTGTCTTGAGGAGAGACTTGATGGAAGCAGGTGTGCAGAGGGGGTGACACTGCTGCCCTGGTGCTAAATCCGGCCTTTGAACCCACAGCAGCAAAATGAACCTTACATCTGTATCCATTTCAAGGGAATGCTTACACTGGGCACAAGTGGGATAGGGCAACCAAAGCAGTGCTGTGTTTAAAGCAAGTTATTCTTCTTGGTCCTGCCAGGAAAGTTTGTATCTAAAAATAATCATTTCTAGGACTTCTTGTAATTAGAGTTTATTCTCTGTTTATCTCCTGCTTTCCCAAGTTTCTCTTTTAAAATTGATGGTAACCTTGGACTCGTACCTGTACCTTCTGTCCTTGTACAACAGATACTCCTAAAGGGTCTGCGAGATTTGTAATCACAAAAAAACATGGACAACCAGATTGCAATGCAACTGCTGCCTTGCTTAGTGCAAGTAGCAGCAGTTTGTTGCAGTGGCAAGAGTTTGACTGCATTCAGCAAATAACCATGCTGGATTAAGTAATCCATTTCAACTGCCTTGCATTAAACAAACCACGTCACATGGAAATAAAGATCATCTGACAACATGTTGTGGTTGCTTTAGATCCCACAGTCCTGAACCGAGAACAGAGAGCGGGAGATACCAGATACAGGCTCAGGGATACCAGCAATGCCCATGAATCCCTGTGAGGTCCAGGCAAGCAATGCGGCCTGCGGTAGTGCTGAGTGACATAGCTACCTCTTGGTTTAGAACTGTAAATATAAATATTATTTAATATTTCTTTTACAAGTATGTGGGAGATACATCTCTTTTCGAAGAAGTGGAGAAGGCCAGCTGCACATCACTGAGATGCAATTTTATTTTTTCATCAAATCTGTTCTTATACAATGTAGTTCTTCAGGCCGTGGTTATGTGAGCCATTTTTTGGCATCAGTCCCAATTTATTTGATTCTTTCTCCTGCATCACCTCCTCCACTATGCTACTACAGCTGTTCACATGACCCCTACGGCAAACCATATCAAGGAACTGATCTGGGTGAGAAATAAAAGGTTGTTATACTTTTCTGGATTATTTTTCAACCAGATTAGTTAAAGTCCTCATTTACCGCAGTGCTACAAAACCCATTGTGCTGACACAGGAGGGGACAGACTACAGTGGAAGTAGAGGTGTAAAGGAAATTTGGAGAGAGGACAATTAGAGGTGGTTTAAACAGCACTGCCACAGTGTGTATTACAGTCCCAGTTTACTGAGTCAAAACATACTTCCCTACCCCAAACTGAAGACAAAATCTGTTTCTTAGCAACTCTCAATACATGAATGAATTTTCCAACCTCTTCTTTTCTCCAAAATGGCATCACCTAGGACCCCAGCATGAGATTTGGGGAGCTATCTGCTACTTAGTCTGCAAGCTAAGCTCAAATTAGATCCATATTTAAACAGAGTATTTAGAAAATAATTTTTCAGAATCTCATAGGTGGGATGGCAATGTTAAGATGCTTTCATCTGTGGTCAACTGACGTGGTGCAGCAGTTTCTACCTTTTTGGCTACGTTTCATTTGGAGGTTGGTATTCATGTCAATCAGGAGCTCAGAATAAAAATTAAAAGGTACAGTGTGTCACTAAAGTTTCCCTGACTGTACCCATAGCCCACATAGGCTTAAATCAGTCCTCAGAGCAATTTCCTCTCTTACAGCTGGTTTATGGCCCTTTGTCTGACTGCACTGCATCGCATCCTTCCTCTGCCAGTACTGGCAAAAGAAGGCAGGACAGCTCTCGCACTTCTCTCTCCCTTGCTGCTGCTCCCGTTTGCTGCCCAGCACTCAGCTCCCTGCCATTTCTGCTAATGGGTCTGGTAGTGTTTCTCTTGGCCATCCTCGCTTCCTCAGGCGAATTGGTTTCCATTTCATGGTTCCATGTGGGAGACCTGGCATCTGAAAGACGTATCCCTGCAGTCCCCTCTGACCATGGAGGCAGGTACGAGGTGCCTAGTTCAGCCTCTCTCAGCGTTGCCACAAGCTACCTTAGGCATATGTTTGTTCAGCATGCTGGCTGTTGTTCCTCTTGTTCTGTGGTGCAAAACACTTCCTGAGGCCTGGTCTGAAGAATTTAGACCCCTCACTTGGAGCTGTGAATATCATGGAGAGGAAAATCACTGAGCCCGCAGTGTAGCAGTGCCAAGGGTGAGCATCTCGTTCCTTGTGTGGATATAGCTTTCAAAAATATCTCTTAGAGCTGGAAATACAAAAGGCTCCTGGAGATGCTCCTGAGTCAGGGAAAAACCTTGAGATCATGCTGGGCAGAGCGACTCTTTGATTTTGTGTTATGCTTGAATTGTCTGCATGAGCAAAAACCGGTGCAGCATGACACCAGTCCTTCCTAAGCTGAGGAGGGAGTTGGCTGTCTAATAGATGGGAATCTTTATCCTATTACTTCCTCATGGAACTGAAAAATCCTCTAACATAATTTTAACCATATCTTCTTCCCTGTAGCACAAATTCTAACTCTTCGTTTTGTTAGCTTTGTACACAGTTGTGCAACAAGTCCTTTTAAGCAGTCCCTCAATAGTACCAAAGGTTTTCTTACACCCCTTAAAATGAGGAATATTTTCCCATCCTACGTGGTCTTTGGTTTCCATTCCTTTCAATGTCATTTCTGCTTTGTTCCTTTTCTGTGCTAGGAGACGATAATGAGGTTCATACACCTTCTGCTCTGGTGCTTGGAAATCTACCCTGGGTTTAGCTCAGCTGCAGTGAGCTGAGAGGTTTCCCCTTGCATGCCGCCAATTTTCAGTGCGCTCATATGTGGCTGACGCGGTAGGGGGCTAATCCCAACAGCAAACATTATAGTCTTTCCGTACTCACTTACACTTTGGAATCAAGGGTAAAAAGTTCTCTTTGAAGCCCCTTTTCCCTGAATGGTCTGGCAAGCTAACGTGGACTTCCCAGTCTCTGGCCAGAATTCAAATGTATCGCAGTGCAGCTCAGTGACTGTAGCAATTGTCCCAGGCCCTCCCAGCACACCAGTCTTCCTGTGGCACGGGATCAGAAGGACATGCTTCTTTTTCAAGAAGTAGGAAGCTGTTTATTTAAGCACAGCTGCAGCCAACATTCTTGAGCAAAGTTTACCCACAGTGAATTTGCCTATTTTTATCAGTTTGTTATCTCCAGTACCTTACGTTGCAATACGCACCATTGTGGAAATAGAAAATAAGTGATTTAGTGAAAGTATTTCTGATCACTGGACATAGGTTGAGCTGGCAAGTCTGACCAGTGGAACAATGTTCAAAAGCTCATACCCTTTTCCATTTCAATAACAATAGAGACACATTCTGTGCTCAATCTGGAAACAAATGTTGCCCATATTTGGATCTCAGTGGGAGCTGTGCATGTGGAATTGGGCCCAAAGAGCCATGTTGCAAGATGCTGTTTCCCCTTGCCCTGCTCCAAATCTTGATTCTTGCTATTTGTAGACAAATAACAGCTGACTGCAATAGAGGCTGTGTTAAAGTAAGTATCTGCCTGAAAATGGATTTTTGTTACAGATGTGCACGTGGACGGAAATACGAATAATTCTACAGATCTCTTGGGGGTTACTCAGAACTGGACTGGCAAAAGTAAGAACTGCAACGGGTCTGTTGTGCATCATGCTGGGTGGGCATTTTTATACCAACTCCTTTTTACCAGTTCCTTGAATTTTCATAGGCAGATCTTCCTTCTAGCTGTGATTCCAAAGAAGAGAGACAATATTTGCAGCATCATATATTTGCAACAGTTTCCTATATTAGACTGATTTTATTGGAATATTAGTAATTTTTCAGATTAAGTGTACTGTAGGAAATCAGATGATGCTTCATGCACTCAGTTTCAACTTTTTGAAACCAGGAAAACAAAAAGGATCACATGCAGACATCTGGGGAGGAATCTCCTTTCTTCCTCACATACAAGAAGGGGGAATCTTCCAATGGGACTAATTCAGAAGCAGGCCTAAACTTCTTCAGTGTCCACACTATTTTAGCTGTGAACGTTACTCATTTAGGCTTCTTTGATACTCACAGATAAACGCATAGTGGAGACTAAAATTCCCATAGAGAGTGGAGTTGGTTGACTAGGACACAGTCCTAAAAACTGGGAAGCAAAGGGATGATTCCTCTCAATAGAAAGAACGACTTACACGTGTGGCTTCACCTCCTCTGGGTGGGCAGGATCCTTGGACAGGAAGCAGTCTCCCTTTGCAGGAGGATGAAGGGGAGAGGGAGCACTGTGATTTACCTCTGAACTTTTTCTTCCAGGCAAATCTACTTTCTGATTTTGACCCGAATTTTTAAGTAGATTAGGATGAACCAGACTTCATTCAGAGGCAAATTTCTTAGCAAGCAGGTAATGTTCTTTGACATTTCTCTCTCCACACTACATCTGCAGCTGAACCTTTGGCTCAAAATGAAATCCTCGAGAGCAGAGTGCTCTCCCCTTCCTCTGTTAGAGCCACAAGAGGCCATAGGACATCAAGGATAACAGCTCCACAGTTAGGCAAGCTTAAAAGCGATGGCTTCGCTTTCCCACATGGCTTACATCTCCCGGACTTCACAGAGACTCTACTTTACATTACTGCAGGTAGGAGGAGCATGGGCCCACATATTTCTCTTTTTGATCTGTTACTTGTCTTCATCTTGTCACGTTTTTCCATACAGGAAGCTCTTTATGGCAACTTGCTCACAGTGCAATACTCTCTAAAGCCGCTGCATAAATGCAGCTCTGAAAACTTACCTGAGAGCTGCTGGTGGACTGTGATCCATCCGAGTCCATTTCGATCACTTAGAGCTACTCCAGTGTTGGTGTGTGCTGAGGGGTTATTAGAGGTGAATAAACGCAGAAGTACATTTCTCCACTATTCTACATAGTCACTCATGGTACACTTAGCAAAGCTTATGTAGATAAGTATGATTGCGAGACGTTCAGCAGTCACTGTGCAGCATGCAGCCTTAGCCTTGACGGTACTTGGGCATTAATGCTAGAGCTCTCAAGCACGCTCCTGGCCTCCCAAACTCTGCAAATAGAAGAGCACATGAAGAGGCTACTCCTGTGTAGGAGGATGTAGTACTTTTCTGACACGTTACGTGTTAGATTTCAGATGCATTGCACTAATGAGAGCAAGCACTTCCCTGCTCTTGAAGGCCCTACGCTATAGGGCTTAGAAATCCTTCCTGTGTAACTGCATTTTCAGCTTGCTTGACTACTTACCAAGGTCTTTATTTTTCTTTCCAGGGAAAGGAGGGAGGAGGGGACTTTTTCCCTAGACCCCTTGTTCTCTCTCTTTTGCTTTGAATGTTGCGGTGTGTCTGGTTCCCCCCTCCCAATGTGCTCGCATAACCCAAAAGAAAGAGAAGTCCTTTTTTTTTTTCATCCCTTTTCCCTGAGGAGACAGAGAGAGAGAGAGAGAGAGAGGGGAAAAAAGAAAGATTAAGATGTAAGCTGGCTAGATAAGCCTGGAACTGGGTTTATTACTACTGCTGAATGAGAGTACAAGGATATAAAAGCAAACCTGCTTTACTGGAGCTGGAGCGAGGTTGGTGGGAGACCTACGCTGATTGTGTGCCACTCCGAGAAGGGATGTTTCATTAATTACACATTAACTATGTGCACTGAGGAGGAGGCAGAGGATAAAAAATGCAGATGTTTCTGCTGCCCGACAGAATGAGAACCACTCTTGATCCTGTCAAAAGAACATTTTGAATCAAAGGGCTCCACAGAAGTGGAAGAATGAGTTTTGTGGCTGAGTGCAATGGTGCGGCCTTTTAATCATTAAACCCTTTTATAGCGGTAAAATGAACATCCATTGTCATGGCCACTCCAATGGGGCCATCGGAGCTGGTGAAAAGGGAATGCTTTACGAAGGGCACTAAAACAGGACACAACCAGCCCCACTGCTGGATTTCTAAAGGTAACAACAGCAGTGCATGACAAAGAATGAAAAGACAGCCCAGGTTGGTTTGCTTAAATTACTTTCCTCCCCAAGCCCTCCTTACAAGCTAAACATGCACCAGATATAATGAGCATTAGGACTTCACAGGCTGGCAGTTCCCCTCCTTTGTCTCCTCAGAGTTTTACTGTCTTGGTTTAATTTTTTCTGTTCTTTAAGTGAAGGCTCCTTAGGAAAATGGATTGAAATGTTGTTTTATTCTTAATCGCTCTCTGCAGTTGTAGTAAAGCCATTAGCATTGTGTGAGGAATGATCCTCTCTTCTTGCATCCACACCACCCCCACCTCCGCAAGTATGCAGGGACAGCAATGCTTTAAGACTGTTTTTCAAATAAAACACCTCCAACCCATTTTTAGAAAGCAGACTTAATTTTAATTTGTTAGGCTATGACCCTGGAGTTTTAGTTACATCCCTTCTTTGCTTCTTTCTTCTCCTTCCCTTTAATTTCTCAGTAGAAATGATTCAATAAACTATTTCTCACATCAGTCTGGGAAGAATTGAAAGACTTATTTCCCAAAGTTCATATAAGCCTTGGAAAACCATATTGTCAGGTTTTTTGGAGCAGAACTTGTCAGAGAAAAGTAACCTTATTTCATGGGGGGTTTCATATCTAGGTTTTGTTCCAATAGGAAACAAAAGGGAATCAAATCCCGGCTCCTAGGTAATCCATCTGACGGACACCCTGGTACCATGAATCTTGACATTCTGGACTGTGAAAGAAGCCAGAAGAAGATGAAAGCTAAAGATAGCAAGGCTTTCTGGCTCCCAGCCAGTCATCCAAATGAGCTGCTGAGGATCTGAGCACTTTGGGAGCTCCGGCTTTGGAGGAGGCGGGAGATGAACTAGTCAGAGACTTTCATGCCATCAGCAATTTTCTGAATTTGAATGCTGAACTCTGAACAAACTCTGAAAAATTGTCAGTGCAGCTGAGTTCGCAGAATGGGATGAAAAATATTTTGATGGACTATTTTAGACCAATTCTTTACAAATCATTTCTAGGATAGAACCGATGTTGAGAGTTTTATAGTTTCTGTGGCATTTGGAATGCAAATGTGTCTCAAACAGTGTATATATTAATCCTTATATCAAATATAAGAATAAGTGAATAACAAGATTTCTCAGGAGCCCTGGAGGCTATTTGTGTATTAACTGTAATGTTTAGCTATGAATGCTATTTTATTTTTAGTTAAGGACAGAAGGAAAAAGCACTTATTATGATGCTTGATTACTGTGGGTAATACAGTCTGAGCCACGTACTTCTTAAAGAAAGGGCAGAAGCCTGGAGAAAGTAATCAGGAAGGTCCATAGGAAAATAAGAGCTTTATGGCTCATCATCTGTGAGGAGGTTTGATGGGATCATTCCCTGGGAATATTGCTGCAGGAACTGTCAGCACACTTCAGCCAGATCCAGCTCTTCAAAGCTCCGGAGGGGTCTAAAGAATACAGAAAAGACCTTCTTTGCAGATTCGTCTTATCCTTTCTATCAACTAAAAAATTTCTCAAAGCCACATTTTCATTTTTGGAGGGTCCTTAATTGTTTAGTTAACTCTGGAAGAGGCTGTGCGACTGGCTCAGTGCTTTGCGAGAGAGAAAATGCAACCCCCTGAATAAGGAAGTAGCAAAGTAGTAAAGAAACCGCTTAGAACACAAGTAGCAAAGAAAACAAGTGCTATAAAAATGCTTCTTCCCTGGCAGCAATCCAAAGGGATTGACAGACAATTCTGGGTGCAGCTCTGAGTTCAGTTGAAACAGGCCATTACAGTAGGCTGGCCAGGATGGCAGGGTGATAACTGAACTGCTGGGAGCAGTGACCTGCAGGAAGCATTAAAAAGATCTATTCAGAGACTTTCTTTAGAATTACAGGTAACTCAAATGTGCAGAAGGGTGCTCTCTGTGCCCCAGTATGTTTGGCTAATTGTACAGTTCAGGGAAGGGCTTGGACAGCTAAGGTCACTGATAAAAATTGATTCAGGATCGAACATGGCTGTGAGATGATAACGAGACACAAGAAGATGATGCCCAGCCCAGTTCCTGTTCAAAATACTAAAGGCACATCTGGGCAACTTCCACTCCTGCACTACCTACAAAGGTATAGTGGACTGAGCGTAATAAGCTCCGACCTCTAAGATGGGCTTCGTAAGGACAGAGTGTTAAGCAGCAACAGCTCAGGCTGTGTACCCTGAAATTCTGCACTGATGCTGAGCTAGAATCATGCTTATAAAAGTTATATCAGTTTAAAGTAGTTCTAGCTTTTCTTGGTTTCCCATGGTAAAATCAGTGTTGCAATTCTTAGCTTTCTGTTTTGCCTTCTCTGTGCTATCTGTAAGCTTTTAGCTGTGTTTTCAGAAAAATGTTTAAAATTAAAATCGCAGCTTCCTATTATTTTAGCATTAGTAGTTCCTTGCTTCAGAAATTTCTGGGGCATATCAAGATGGAAATAGAGCTAATGCAAGCATGGTCCAAATTAAATGAACTCAGAGCTGTTAGTCTGTGACCTGCA
>NW_008824338.1:4251397-4255869 GCF_000699105.1 Pygoscelis adeliae
CAGTTTCCTGTCTTTGCTGAACCACAGCAGACTAGCCTTCCGCAGCTACTACCAAGCAGCAATGCACCAATTCTTTGTTTTGGCTGTGGTCCACCTGCCAAGCAGACTAGTGCTTTCGGTCTCCTTCATCCTGACATCTCCTTGGTCAGATGGCAAAACACCCACTGCCGGTGCTTGGCTCACACAGGTGGATTTACCTGGCCGGAGCTGGAAAGAAATACTGCGTCTCTGTAAAACCGCTACTGGCACCAAAATAAGAGGCTTCTTACAGCAAGTCATGTCAGTCTGTGATCCCCCCTCTCCTTTCTCCTACAACCAAAATCGGTAACAGTGTTGACACGTCAGTCCTGGTCTGTAAGCATCTGAGTTGAGTGCAGCCACTCAGACCTTCCTCGCTGCTCTGAATTCGGCCTGAGATCAGCTCCTGCAGAGCTGGGACGTCCCAGACGGCGAGCAGGAGTCTGAGGAGCTGGACCAGACTCTGCAGTGATGCTCTGCGTCCTCATTCAGCCCAAGCTCCACAGGGGGGGAAACACCATTTCTTTTAACTCAGAGGGGAGGAGATAAGAGTTCACTAAAAGAGTAAAACAGATTACGTAGAAATTACAACATAATACTTTTTTCATTCCTTCCCTAAATTTATATTTAGTTGTATTCTCAGTTCCCTGTTCAAGCTAGCCCTGAATTTAACTACTGAATATCCAGCAATATGTTACTTATTTCTGACAAGGAATATGGCTAAATCTTTCCACACAGTTTGAGTAGGTTCCTGTTAAAATAACAAGCACATAAAGACATTTATTTGTTAATTTTCTTTTTGAGTTTGCCACTGCTCTATATTAAAATGCACTACTCTGAAAATGACTGAAGATGTGTGTGCTGCCTGAATTTGTGAGGAATGAAGCATCTCAAATTCCTCTGGTCTATACAAAAGTAAACTGGCCTCGCCTTGACTATAGGCTGTACAGGATGAGACCACACGTTCCAACATGCCCATAAAAGTGAAATTATTCTACAGATTTAAACTAAATAATTAAAAGTAAATAGAACTAAAGAAAACAAGGCAAAGAACTACTTAACAAATGATTTCTATTCTGCGTTCAGAATCATAAAAGCATTTCCAACAGGACATTTTTGGTGCTGAGCATAGGTCGGGTTAGGGCACCTTGATTTTCAGAAATGTTACGCTTTGAAATTCAGGTATCCCGGTTTGGTCGCTTAACCAACAGAAGGCATCCCCAGCTCCTGCTGGCTTTGAAAAACACCCTCCCAAGGCTTTGTCAGAGATGTAACAAGTGAGGGTGTTGAGAAAGTCACTTGTTGGTAAACAAAGCATTTTACAATTCCTTGAGAGACATTTTAAGTGAGCCTATGTTGCATAAAGCTCCTTGGGGATCTGTCGCAGCAGCAGCGCACAAAACAAAGTCACTTCTTCTGCTGCACTTTATTCTGTTGTCATGTTAAAAGCAATGAATTTATTTCCCCCTCTCAGCCCTCCCTCAACTACTGCAGCCCTGCAGTAAATCAAAAAAGTAAACTCTCATTCTCATTGTGCAGGGCTTACTTCCAGGCCTCTACAGTTTCCACAGTAACTAATTAGAAATTTGCATCTCTAAGAGAGAATTATTTAATACTGATGTAAGCCCTTTTATTCTTTGGAGCTTGGCCTTTTGCTACTCAACTTCTGGTAGATGTTGGGCCTTAAGGTCATACTGTACAAACTCTGAATGTAGGTGGCCTTAGTCTTGCTTTTTTTATTTCGGATGATTCATATCCTGTGAAGAAAATGTCTTGCCAGGTTTTTGTTGAATGGCATAGATTTGAAAGGCAGCACCCAATTCATTTAGTAGCCATTTGTTTTAAACTGTAACATCTTCCCCATTCCTCATTAGCTAACTCTTGTGTAATTGAGTCATGCATTTTTAGCCTTGTTAAACCAGTGGAGTTAGGTCACACTGATGCACCTTTCCCATTAGTTCCATTTGCTGCCCCTGCCTTTCTGCATTTAAGCAGGCCTTTTATTTCGCATGGCAGGAAAGAAAAGCCTTGGATACTCCAAGTGCACAGACATGTGTTTTATAGCTCAGCCATAGGTACTGTAAATCCAAGATACTGTCCCACAGTCTCAGAGAAGATATAAATACTGAGAGAAGAGGAAGTGGAGGCTGCAAACTGAACAAAAGCCTTCCTTCATGTTCATGCTAGAAAATGGCTTGGAACAGTTTTTGTCCCAAACCAGCAAGTGCCCCTCACACAGTTGTGCTACCTCAGGCTTCAGCTGACTCCAACAGGCTTTGCATCAGGCTTGCAGTCAGTTTGCCAGGTCAGGCTCAGCGCTTTTTCAGCTATTGCACTTTTCTACAAACGATCTGCCAAGAAAGAAGCCCAGCCATCACCACCCCTTTCTACTGTCACACGGATCTTGCCCATCTCCTCCTGTCCAAGCTTTATGCTGCTGTACCTAAAAGGACTTCAGTAGGGCTCGTTTATAACCTTCTAACCTTATAATTTTATAATCCTACAATTTAGTATTATATATATTATGTTTAAAATGTTACATATATAACCTAGTCGTATGTGTATACCTCTGTGTGTGTGTGTGTATACAAAAAGATTATATAAGCTTATAATGGAAGAGGAACAGGTATTCTGGGTTCTTCCCCCTTGCAATTATTTCTGAAGAAGACATTATAATTGAAGAGGAATGACTGCATCAATCAATAACTTTCTGATTCTGGAGCTGCAGAAAATCCATTATTCTAACTTAATGTAACTTAAATTAATTGAGATTGAAATAAATGGAACTTTAAGACCACTTCCATTCATAATGCTGTCTGTAACGGAGGAGGTGTTTGAGACACATAAAGATTCTGCAGTTGTGTAAATGAATCACAGACCCCATTTTTTTCTTCTTTCCTCAAAGGAATCCTGGATTTAGAAATGAACCTCAAACATTGCACGCACATTATGATCCAAGCATTGTGAAAGGCAGCCCAAAAACATAATTATGGGCATCCTGGGTGAGACCCCAGATCCATCTAGGTCAGTATACAGCTCCAAGAGCCACCAAGAGCTGACGCATAAAGAAGGGTCAAAGAGCAGAAATGCAATACTCTTTCAGTGCACAGTTCTGTGCTGCTGTAGGAGATTCTTAACAAAAGTGACTTTCTTGTGTTTCCTGGTATAATAGTATAATAGCCTTTGATGGTTTCTTCTTCCATGAGTTTGCCCAGCTGCTTCTGAATTCGAGTAAAATTCTGGCACCCACACCACCCTGTAGCAAGGAATTCCACAGCCTAAATACATCCTGAAGAAGTCTCCTTTGAAGATATTTTCCTATTCATCCATATTCCTATCCATCTCCTTATTAGGAGATGATATTTACCTGGTATTTATTCCAATCCATTTCTCCTTATGTTGGAAAAAATGCCTAGATCTTTTATCTTAAAGATATTCTTCACTATGACTGTGATTCAGCCCCATTGGTTTACTGTCTTTTGTCAAAGAGTGGGTCTGTATTTAATATTAATAGCTTAAGATCAGGATTTGTAGCCCTAGTTCTCACAATCTCATGACTCTTGCTGTGACTAAAGGATGCAATGCAGTTGCCTACACACAAGCATCTAATCCATTTAAGAGGCTTTAGGGCATCCTGTCTGGTTGCCAACTGCTTCTCCAGAAGGGCCAGTATCTCCTTCCGGCTTGTGTCAATCTGCCACCCCCTTGTCAGTCCACTGAAGTGTACCTTCAGGGCAGCACCTGTCTGATGATATTTTTAAGAGATTACCAAGATACGGTATTTCTCAGTGGCATCTGAAAAGCCTTTGCCAGTTGCAGTCTAGGATTCTGCTCCCTCTTCTACCTCTTACTATCGAAGGGGAAAAACCGCACACACAACACTAAGCAAACGTCAAAGGAAGAGAAGGATGGGACTGGCAGAAATCTGCCAGCCACCTCCTAATAACTCTCTCTTCAGAGTCAATTTGTGACAAAAGCAAACAAAACAAGATGTAGAGAGTTTATCAAGGTTCCTGTGCTTCATCCCATCATGCTAGCAAGCCACATCTGAAAAGATGTCCTGAAAAAGTGCTTTTATTGCGGTCTATATGTTAACTCAGTAAAAAACTCAGCACTATCTAGGCAGGCAGTTCAACAGGTTAAATAAGAACTATAAGAAATGGAGAAGCTTTTACTAAAATTTGTGACATTTTAAACTACCTGTGGGGAAAATACTCTTCTTTTGGATAACCAGCTGATTTCCTATTCAAAAACAGAGAGGTAAGTTTAATAACGGTGCTTATGTTCATCCTAAGAACTCCTGTCACTTACTATGCAATTGTGTAAGCAGCCAGAACACATGGTTGCTTTCTGGTTTTGATGCCCAAAAAATCTGACTTCATATTTTAAAATGGGAAAATAACGGTTATAGATACATAAATATGTACAGAAGACAGGTATATGCGCATCCAAAC
>NW_008824338.1:4255947-4268573 GCF_000699105.1 Pygoscelis adeliae
GAAAACTTTTCTGACTTTTTCAAAATCAAACAAAAGGGCACCTTTAGGATGAAGCAAGGCAAGCTAATGGAAAGAGCTTTTTAGGAAAAGTTATGATTCCAGCTGGACAAATACGGGAACAATTATTTCCTTCTGAGTGGATGTTGAGTAGCTCTTTGGTCCTGCCCTGGTCACTTCTCTTCTTTGCTTTCCTAAGAACATTTACTGTTCCTAAGAACATTTACTTACTTTCCTAAGAACATTTACTAAGAACATTTCCTAAGAACATTCACATGCACACATGTGCATGTGAACAAGCGGCTATTTGCTTGCACGGGCAAATGATCACAATTAAGGCCCAAAAAATCCTTTCTTTATTTTGGGGTACTTTCTGAAAATCCTCCTTTCCTTCTAAAAAGGCTTGCTCATAGCCTGTGCGCAGGTAAATCATACCTATAAAACTGGCAAAACCCATCAGATGAAACTATTCCCCATGAACCCTTCATATAGTGCTCGCCGGCAAGTGAGAACAGGAAGAACCAGGTAATCTCAGTTGTGACTGCATCCAAATCTCAGCCACTCACTCGTGGCACAACCAAAGTAGAAGAGGTCCCCTGACCTGAGCCAATGGGCTGGCTGGCTGTCAATCACCTGGCTGCAACTCCTTAGTCAGAGAGGCAGTAAAATGGGAATTTCCCATTAAGAACAACCCATCTTCACACCATTCCACATCCCTCTCCCTGGAGACACCTCCATTCAAGCCACCTCATTAACACCTACTTGTTGAGCGCAATTAGGCGGTCAGGTAGATGAGCAGGTGTGGGACAGGAAGGACCAGCCAACTTTACCTGGCCAGGATTACTGAGCAAAGTCCTTGGAGTGAAGCTCGACAGCGCAGGCGCCTGCACGCCAGAGCTGGAAACGGGCTTTACAGCGAAGGGAGAAGGAAATGCATAACTGAGGGCATCTAATTAGATTAGTAGGTTTTTGTGCTTTGGATGTCCCATAATACAGTCAATTAAACTATGCTTTAATAGCGGGGTCTTTCATGGCATGTATCCCAAGGCGCCACACAAAATAATAAAATTAACAGCTCATGTAATTATTATTGAGAGTTACTATTTTCTAGGTAAGATTTCATGCTTTCCACCAGGAGCCTGGTGCTGGCCTTGCTGTCACCAGTCCTGTCACAAGAAATTCTCCCATCTCCAGGTCTGCATCTGTAAAATGTAGCCAGAAAACAGCTTTATGACCCAGATTTCACATGTCTCCAAATGAACTCCCTGAAAATTCCAGTTGTTTTCATCAACAAGCTCAGGACGAGGCAAGCTACCACTGATGGTACCGCCAGGAAGATTTTTTTAAAAATAATAATCTCTGTCCATAACTGTGAATACACACACCCACTTGCTTTAACAGCATCTTTTTGTTGTTGCAGAACTCAGAAACTGTAAAAATGTTGTACAGATGCTTGGGGAAGAATTCTCTATGCACTTGAAAATACTGCAAGGTACCCAGACAGTCAGAAAGCAGATCATCACCGCAGAAGTTGGTCAGCTTGATGCAGCTCATCTCGGCACTTGCAGACAGTACAGCATCGATCTCCACCGTCAGGATGGCAGTTTCTTATCTCATCCTAAAAGTGGCACATCCAACAGAGAGCCTTCAAGGAAATTGTACTGGAATTGCATCCCATGTGATATTATTAATATTACATTAATACCAATATCAATATTACATTCTTTTTATAAAATGAGGCACTTGGCCATTATTCTTCCATTTTTATTTGCATCTGAGCATAAAAGGCCCTGAAATTCATATCTGCTACATATATATACCATGGGTTCTAGGGAACCCAATCTCAATATAAAAATGTCTCTGCACACAGGCGTGGTATAGAAAACTAGACAGAGGAAACAATGTTAAATTTCTGTTAAGTTAAAGAAGACAGCAGTGAATACCAGGGCAAATATGGATGTTGTGCTGTTTTGCTTTGTTTTTTTTTTTCTCCGAGAACTGAGTTTAGCTTTAAATTAATTCATGACTGTGCTGACACCTGGAAACTCACATTTGAAACACAGAGCAGACATGGCCATGAAGGTTTCAGCATGTTGTCTGCCGATTCATGATCTGAAGGGACTGTTAAAAAAAGTGTGTGGAACATGCCCCGTTCCTGTGCCCGTACCACCATCGCCACGTCTGCCGCAGCAGCCCGCAGGGCTGTGCTGCTGTCTCCCACCCATCACTTCATAGGTCAGTGAACGACAGCCAGTTGGTTTTAATCATGGCCGTACCGGGCTGGTTTACAGACTGGGTGTTTTATCTCCTCAAACATCCTCCTAATTGGAGCTATATGCCATGAATTAGCAGGCTGCCAGGATGCCCCGGCAGCTGATGCTCTGTTCCAGGACATTTCCATACTGGAGTAGTATGGGATGGGATCTTTAGTGGCTTTAACCTGGGAAAACTCTGGTACAGACCAATGGAGCCAAAGGCCGATGAGAGTTCAGATGTGCCAAGGATGCTACTCGGTGCATCTCTAAATATTTCACGAGGTACCAGCTGACATAAGGAGGCTGTTATGTAAATTTCCGTTATTACATTACAGTTCTGCATTTCAGACAGTTCAAGTTGCTGCTCTTATTTAAATCCCCAGTACGGTTTGCATGCATTGTCAGGAGAAACTGCCTGACTGAAAAAAAAAAACAGGAAATTTAAAACCAAAACCATCAACCCCCCCTTTCCATTTACTTATGAACCAACCAATATTTAAACTGATTTTCTTCAAAGCCAACACGATGTGCTCCTCTGCTGCAATCTAATATGCCAAGCGTTCCTCCCCAGCCCCGTGTTTTCAGCTGAGTCACAAGCCCTTTAACTCACTTCAGGGATATGAACAGCTGCTCCACCTTAACTGTCCTTACCAGTGTTGTCAGAGGCGACTAAAATGTGCCGTACTGGAGGGCTGGGAAGCAATTCTCTCTAATTCAGAGCCTGGCGTTCCTGCATCTGGTCAGATGACTTCTGCAACTTGAATTATTTCCTATCGAAAGGATCTGTGTGCTTCCTACGCCACAGCTGTGACAAACCTTCCCGAGTCTGCTGTGCATCACCCAGAGCTCTTTAAGGTCCGCAGCAATATCGCTATAAAGTTCAAGATTAAAATAATAATTATAAGAAAGCAAACAAACATCATAGTCAGGGGAGAAAAAACCCCAACCGCCTCCTGCTCGCCGCTGCATCCCAAAGAAATTATGCTGTTCCTCCTTATAAATAATAGGGGTGTGCAACGTGTCATTCCTATTCAGTGTTTGTGGGTTTTTTGGTGCTTATTGATGCTGCATCTGTTTTGTGAGTGCGTCAGCTAATGGAGAAAGTTAATTGTGTTGGTTGTAAGGCCACCTGTCACACACATGCCTCATTTCCATACTAATAGCCCAACAGTGGCAGGCAGTGTACTCCTCTGCAGTAACACACACAGCCTCTTTGGCAACCTGGGCCAAATGTGCCTATGCAGCAACTGCAGCCCTCTTCTCTGAATGCCTCCAGTGTTGTGGCAACCCAGCCCTGCCTTAACCCCCCACGGAGGTCCCCAGCCCGGAGGGGTTTTTAAACCCTCGCAGACACACTGGGTGTCACGCTGTAGCGTGGGAGGGCGGCAGGCGCAGCTCTGCTTCCCGGCACACGGGGTGCCTCGCACCCTCCCCGACCAGCCAAATATTTTGCTCCCTTCGCGTTGTCGGATCGGGCGCCCATCGCCAGCAAAATCTGGCGAGCGCTATCAGTAGCGATGTTCACATCGGTGGCGAGGGCCGGTTGAAAGTCCATCTCTTTTGTCCCTTCTGTTAACATTTCGAACGAGGGAGGCGATGCGGATTGGAGCCGGGGAGAGGAAACATGCCCGCAGCTGAGGCAGACGCAACCGTGCTGGGCTGCAGTGGGTCTCAGAGAGACTTAAAAAAAATTCACTTTGGTGATAGAGCCAATGCCAGAAAAGCTATAATTAATGAATATTTTATTTTAACATATGGGAAACTATTCTGCTCAGCCAAAATGGTCAGAGGTTTTCCTTCCTTCTTGCTTTTCCCCCCTCTTTTCGTATAGAAGATTATGTGAGTGAAGGGATTTATTTTGAACTACCAAGCCTGCTCTTGATCAGAGTCCATGACTCTTGTTCATGTTTTCCTCCAGTCTGCAAAAATCCCTCATAAACCTCCGACAGAGTTTACACTAAAGGCACGTCTCATGAAGTAATACCTGGCATCTTGATGGTTTAAGGGGAAACTGGTCTTCATGCTTTTTAAATCACTGTAGCTGAAATTAGAAATGCCATATGCAACTATTGGGCTTGCAAAGGAATGTCCCGTAGGCTAAAAGACGAGCAATGAGCGAGCTGCTACTCCTTTGCACCCTCTACCTGCAAGCATGTTAGATAAAGAAAATACTCCAGATATAAAGTATCGCCTAATGGTATAAGCCAGTGATGCTGTGCATGCATCATGGTCAGGAAAGGAAACATCTGTATCTATCATGCATGAAGGAACTAGCCAGACTATCCCTCCGCTGCTTAGTCCATCTTAGATGCAAAGATGAGTAACAGCCCAGGGAAGGGGAAGAGCTACAGCAGCACCAGCCATCAGGCTCTCACCAGGCTGAAAGCAACCGGGTTTCATCTGCAAAACTACATGGTTGCAGGGATTTCCCGTTTCTGTATTGAGCCTCTCCAGAGGTGCCCACAAGCATTCACAAAAAAAAAGAGCTCTTCTATGAAATAAAAAATGTGACTACTTTTAGAAATTCTGTAGAAGAACCAAATTGTTGTACAAAAAAAAAAAAAATTATACAAACCCCATGTATATCTTTGTCTGCACATTTTTCCTGCTGGCTTCTCTTACACACTGCCATCAGATCACTCTGCTTGCTAAACAATCCTGCATCCCTTGAAAGGAGATGTGCTGGTTAGTTTGAGAGAGGATGCACTGGGCCATAAAATGGGCAGTCTGTCAGGCTGATGTGTCCCATACTCACTATGGCTGGTTTTGTGGAGAACAGTACATCAAAGTATTTTGGTGTTTATTTGTTTTATGTGGATTGGCTGAGTTAAAACATCAACCAAACATTTACAAATACTAGAGCTTTAAAACCTGTTCATCTATGGGACAAAGGCTGCCTCTTCAGACTGTGTACAAACTACTAGTTTGCATTTGGCTGAAGCAAGCAGTTTATTCTATAAAAAAGATACTGCCAGTGCCGCACAGACTGCTGTTGTGAGAAATACGTGTCTGCCCAGCTTGCTTTGGTGCGTACATGGACACTGGGAGTCGTGCTGCTGAGGAGCTGAGCTCCAGCAGAGCAGAGCTACTCTACATCCTGAGTAGGTCTGAGGAATTTATCTTCAAGTCTTCTAACTTCTCCCTATGTGACTTATTCTCTTCCCCGTGGAAAGGGTGCATAATTAGCTGCAAAAAGGCAGCACAGGCTATCTGGGACAAAAGTGTTTCTCAAGTCCTGTATCTGGGCACACACACCTACCACCCTCCAGCTACACAAGAAGATGAAGAACTGATGCACATTGTAACGCCTCCTTCTGTGCTCCAGTTTCCAAGGGAAGAAAGCTGGGTAGCACAAGGCAAGAGACACACAGTGATTTCCAACAGGTCCCCAGCCTCAGACCCTACAACCTGGACATAGCCTCAAAGGTTATCAGAGCTTCAAAGCCGGAGACACAAGAATCCTTTAACATGAATACAGCTTCAGTTTTCCACTACCTGTAGCAGGCTGAAATTTTCTGAGAAATTTTTTCCAGCATGGTACAATCTCAGACATGGACATCCCCAGTTCCTGACATGAAATTACAGGTTAAAAACTAGGCCGGCAGTACTGCCAGCCTTTCTGTGAGACTGGTACTTTGATTCCTCACTTTAAACATTGTGGCTGTTGATAGCACAGTGATAGCACTTGGACCAAACTATGGGATACAGTTTCCCACTCACGCTTTTCTGCCTTTTGCATCAAAAGTTTTGCAGGGTGAAGTCTGGCTCTTTCTAGATGTGTGCATAGACCTGAGAAATAGCTTTATTTTATACACACGTGCATTTATATATGTGTGTATATATATATACATATCTATATAAAAGTCATTTATACATGTCTTTATAAACAGTTAATAAATATACAGTACATTTATAAATACTGAAAATAAATATGATTTCTAGAAATGGTAAAAGAGTTATTTTTACAAAAAGTAGTGGTCCAAACAAAGCCAACACACATTTTGTTCTCCCTTTCAACTCTTCTTTTTGCACGCTCTTCTTTTTTCTTTAGAGCAAAGACAAAGTTGAAAACTTGAGTTTGGGCTTAGTAAAAGTTCTCCCTAAATTCTCCCCCTTCCCACCAAACAATAACATTTTACTTTTGGTGGTTTTTTTTCCACAGAAATATTTACATGTTTCTGAGCCAGCACAATAGGTGATACTGTGCTTACGTACCCTTCCACCATACTGCATGCTGTGTTTTCTTCACAGACCTCCTGAGATTGCATGATTGCATATATAACCTGGCTCCACACAGTGTAAGTATTGTTCTGGCCCTTTTTTTTTCCCCACATGAGTTTTTACACTCAGCATATCTTGGCATTGTGAACTCAAGGCTTTCTAAAGAAGGGTTCAATTTACCCCTGATTTACCCCTATAAATCAGCTAATAAACCATTGTTGGCACCGGTGTTGTTACACTTCATGGTGACAATGGGGACAGAATATGCTGGTACAGACAGAGGCATTCCAGCATTGAGTATTAAAATGAGCAGGACCCTCCATATTTTGAGGATACATGGGGGTAGGCTAAAGGAGGAGAAAAAAACCCTGCATGATAACTTGTACGTGCATGATTTCCACTGCTGCTTCACTTTAATGCCTGCTAGCAGTGACCAGCAAGGCAAGCTAAAAGAAGTAACTTGCTTGTAATATGGGCGCTCTACCTCCACTTACTGTCTTTCTTTAAAGTGTCTTCCTTTCTCTGCATGTTCACTCCTTTACGGCGCTATTTCCACAAGTCAGTGTACTCAGTCAGAAGTCACTTGAAGGCACCATCTTGGCTCAGGTAAAAAAAACCCCACACCTTTATTTTCTTGCATGAAATATCTGCAACAGAGATTAGATCGAAGGTGGTCTAATGATGTTGCAATTTTCCCTTTGTACCATGGCAGCAACTGGAGTCCCAAACCTGCCCCCCGCCACCAAACCACCTCTCTCCCATCCACCCTCCCCTGGGTGACATTTGCATAGAAAGAGAAGCCATCTCTGCCAGGAGAAGAGCAAGGAGGAGCCCAGGCCTTCAGGAGGATCAGGGATGCAATTAGGATTTTCTCCTCTTGACACTGTTGTGCTCGTGGGGCGTCCCAGTCAGGCGTGATCCCTCAACCAGGGCTCATAGTCATGATACCATGGGTTCCTTAACGATGATGAAGGGCTCCTTTCAGCTGCTTTTAATGACGAAAGCAAGTCCAAACTATTCAGCCAGTGTCCGAGACCTTAGTTATGTCATGTCCTTTCTCTCTTCACCTTTTCCCAAAGAAAAATTTCCTAGTGGCACAGAAATCAAGTGAAACCAAAGAAAAGTCTGTGATTAACATTTGAGGTAGTTAATTTTTCTCCTGGGGAATCCCTCTCTACAAATATTATAGTTGCTTTAGATAAACCCAGTAATAAAGCAATCATCTAATTGCCTGGCCAGCCATACCAGGAAGGACCTGCTAGGTGGTCCGCGGAGCTGTGTCATTAGCAGTCAAACAAGAGGAACCAGCCTGGTGCTTCCTCTTCTTTAAGCTGAGTGGGGAAGGCTCAGTCGGGAAAGATGTCTCAGCCAAAGGAAGTGTCAGCCTCTTTTAACACTACATAATGCAGCTCGGGCGCCTGCCAAATCATAATACGCTGGAACAGACGGAGACGGAGTACTGCACGAAGTGCCGTGCAAACTGCCTAAGGGTGCAGCACCTAGATGAGAAACTTTCCCTCACTGTCAGGAAATCCTTCCTTTTCCATGGCTGGAAGAATGTTGCACTCCTCTTTTCTGTTTTGTTTTGTTTTGTTTTTTCCCCCACTTTTCAAGCCCTTGGCTCTTGGCAGTCGGCCTAGCCCGATGAAGCATCATGGGGTCCTGATGTTACAATACTGTGTTTGTTCAGTGAGTAGCAGAAGGAAGATAAGTGTGTTCCTGTTTACATATGTGTAATATTGTTTGTGTTAAAATAAAAAAAAGGTTGGTGATAATAATACTATAAGTAATTTCTGGAGTTATTAATAATCAATGCCAACAGCAGCATGGTTGGGATATTCAACCTCATACTTCAGACCTTCAGGCAACCTCTGATTTCTCAGTGTCAGGGTGAGCCCTACTCCGAAGCAGCACATCCTCTGTCGCTTACCCCTGCTTACCACAGGGTTTCTTTCCTGAAGCAGCCAGGACCAGTCACTGTCACGGAAAGGAGAGGAGATGAGACGGACCTTGGGTCTGCTCGAGTAGGTAATTGCTGTGTCCTGACACAGGTGCTCTAATGCGCACAGCACTGCTGTTGTTGTTGTTTGGCGTTCACATCCACTTTTCAGGTATTCATATAATCTAAGACAATATCCTATTATATTACACATTACTAAAGCATAAGTACAAAGATCAGCCTTTGGACTTCATTGCTGGAGACGTTTATAGACTTCCACGCTACAGCCTGCTGCCCAACGCAGGTACCATACTTTGGAGCAGTGTGCGTAATACTTTGCACCATGCCCAGACTCTTCGATCGCTAAGAAGAGTTGGGATTTCATAGTAAATGCCATTTGTCACAAGGCTGTAATTTTATCCCTGTTACACTTGTGTTGTAATAGTAGAAGACCTCGCACAGACAAGCAAACAGGGTTCATTACATTTTTTGGCACGGAATACGTGTTGACTGTGTCCTGTTTCAGAGTGGTAATTTCTTCCTGACGGATATACAGCCAGTGCTACAGCCATAATGATACTATGCAATGCTATCGTTACATGACTGACTGAGACAGAGACTTCTTTCCGAGACAAAGCTTTTCTGATAGTCATAGCAACCAGTTAGGAATAAGAGCCTGATTCCTAGCAAGCACAACAACATTATGGTGGGTAAAACAAGAGGCAAACCAACTTTTCTTTCTTATATAGCGTAATGGTTAGATAGCCCCTTATGTAAGATGAGACAGCATTGCACTGGTGATGGACAACAGTTGCAAGAAAAGTCCTCCTTTCCCTGAAAACATCAGCCTTTACTAAAAGTGGATTTGGGCTCATAAAGTGAATTAAAAGGTCTGACATACCATGGAAGCAATCTATATGCGTGCAGCCTTCCTCTCAAAACAGATAGAAGTTTTAAAAAGCACGTTTTAAAGCCCTAAGCTTGATGTGCGCAGGAACCCCTAGTGCTGGGCAGAGCCAAGCTCCACACGCTGCTTGTCCCTGCTTGCGGCTGGGACTAGGGCTTCCCTCCAGCTGGAGACAGGCCATCGCACTTCAGCTTTGTCCATCTTCCTCTCCGACAATTTGTCCTCTGAAGGGACTGCGGTTCAGATTTATCTGTCCACAGTGGAGATCCATCTGTCTCTCAAATACCTTCTACTCACTCAAAACACCAGGGGTCAAATTCTCATCTCGTCCATGACGATGCAGCTGAAAGAGCGTTGCTCTGAACCAATAGAACCGCCTTGCCACCAGACATGACCCCAGCACACAAACCTTTCCCCCAACACGTGGTCACTGCTGATCAGCCCGGCGAGGTCGGACATGCTGGGCTGAACCCGCTGCTTTGTCTCGCCTGAGCCCAGGGGCAACACCTTAGCAACGCTACCTTCTCTCCTTTTCCTTTCCCCCTTCCCACAGCAGTTTTCCCAGCCCTGGAACTGCATCCAGTTCCCCAAGCGTGAAAGAAGAAGGGGTTGATCTGCTGTTCATCCTGCAGGCTCCAATACATGCGTATTTTGGGGCACCCCTGAAGGCAAAATGACATCTGCATGCTCTGCTATAGAACAAGAGCACAATGCTTTAAAGCCTCTCAGAAAATCTACAGGACAGTTAATATGATTTAAGCCTATATTTAAATTTTATGAGACTCATTTTCAAGGCTAATAACCCAGTTTACTGTGCACAATATCAAATGCAAATTTTATTACTGACTTGGTAAAAACCAAGACGATATTCATTAGCATATCTCAGTGCATCACCCTTTTTAGCCAAAAGGTGCACCAGGAGTAACAGTGGGAGTTTTTATATGTGCTGTAAATTACAGTTACTATCTCATTAGATAAACACATTTAAAATCAGGTTATCATTCACTTATATATCAGAAAGTTGTTTGTTCAATTGCAGTTAGTCTCGTATTACAACATATGGTGCATGAAATTCTTAGACTAATAAAATTTCAAGGTACAGGGAGCTGGTGTCTTGGAAAAAACTGTTTCTCTCAACGAATGGCTCGATATAATCTGTAATTGCTTTGAAACAATTATGCAGCAGGCTGTTTTGTACTTAATAGTATTTACATCCTTGGGTTTATTAGCAACAAAATCTAAGTGGAACTTGTGAAAGAGAAATTAATTTTTCCGCTAAAAGATGTAAACTTTTAAGTTAAAGATCCAGCAGATTGTGGAAATCTAAAATATATGCAACAGTCTCTAATTTAACTTATTTCTCATTGAAATGTTTTATTACTCTTTTAGATACCCATGGTAGATTATCTCATCTGCACCCAAGTAATTCCTTAGCTGAGTTCCTCTGCACTTTCGCCACTCTGGGCAAGTTTAGTTTCTTGCTCAATGCATGTACTCTGGCTTTGCCATCTCCTGGAAATACTACACAACTAATGTCCACATGTGTTACTTGAAGTCAAATTGAAAATTCCTGCACTCGTGAAGTTTTGCTTACTAAGTTTAAGTGTGGTGACTGGAATGCATGAGTGAGTTCGCTCAGCATTTTGTGCTACTTTATATGCTGCCAATTAAATAAGCAGCTAGGTACACAGTGACACGAAGAGAGGCAGGCTGTATACAGAGCGACTGTTATGCAGATACATAACAGCTTTGGATCAGACATTCCTGTGGTATGAACTGCCGGAGCTCCAGCAGCTCCAGGAAAACTCAGCCAGTTTGCACCAGCATTGGGTTACACCTGACTAAAGTACTTCATTTCACCTCCCATACTGAGCATATACACATATGCTCCTTCTGTTTTCATGCTACATGTTGATAATATACAAATTATCATATACAAACCTAATGTCAAATGTGTTACGCCAGCATTCAGCTAGGAGCAAGGAACTGCATACTACTGCTTCAGTGCGTGGCTCCTACTGGGCTCAAATATGTGAGACAGCTTGAGGACAGTTACACATTTGGGGGTTAGGGTGGTTTTTTTGCCTTTTGTTTTTAACTATAAAGAAGATAAAATGCTGTTTTCTTTGTTTTGTTTGTGATGTTTCAGGTTTGCCTACATTGTGAGCTGTCTCCAACTTTAATGGAAGGGGAGGAGAGTTGAGTATTTTATACAGACATCCTTTCTCCTGCCAGCTAACTCTGCACACCAGCGACAGCAACATTGGATTCCAACTTGTAAGGAAGGCCCTGGTATAACCGTTGTTCTCATTCTGCTCGGTGCTGCTAACTTCAGGAGGACTCCAACCACACAGCATTATCACCTTTCAGTTTTCCTTGTACTAACATATTCTTAAATATTGTAACTAAAATCCCTGCCTTTGAGTTCACCTTTGCTTGTCTGCCTCTTGTGCTAGAACCTCACTAATTTTCCCGTTGCTCTAATCTGCAATGAACTGCAGTGAATTAACTGCCAAAGCCCTTACCAGCTCACATTCATGGTGTCAGCTGTACCCTGGGAGGATTACTGTATACGAAACACTTGTTATTACCATCATCTAGCAGCGTTTGTCAGAGTAACAGCATGACAAAACTTTAAGAAAAATCCTCACCCCCTCTGCAAGGGAATATCTCTCATTGCTGCTTTCAAAGGGTCTGCAATGAGGGGCTATTATAAGAAAAAGCTGAGGCAAAGCCTCAGAGCCTTCCTGGCTAGTCCTGATAAGAACTGTGTCAGCTGTTAATAAGTACACCCTTCTGACTGCAAAAACCACCTTTAAATTTTGCAACAACAAGAAGCAGGCATAACCTGATTTCATCCCTGCCACTCCGAGGTACACAGAATAAAACCACAAATGATGTTGTGGAGCACCACTAAAAAAACCCACCAGACTCTGTGTGGAAACTAAATCCCAGAACACAACAAATGCAATCTGTTCCCACTCAACTCACTAGCAGTTCTGCTGCAAAGGTTGCTTTCCCCAGCCAGAGCTGGGACCCCCTCCTAGCTCCCCCCTGCCTACCACTGTGATTTGGAAGGTGGTCCGTGGCTGCTACAGCATTTTGTAATGAAGGAAATAATATTTGTTTAATCTATCTGTTTAATATCTTCATCAATGACATAGACAGTGGGATCGAGTGCACCCTCAGCAAGTTTGCACATGACACCAAGCTGAGTGGTGCGGTCGACACGCCAGAGGGACGGGATGCCATCCAGAGGGACCTGGACAAGCTGGAGAAGTGGGCCTGTGTATTCTATGATTCTATG
>NW_008824338.1:4269257-4276398 GCF_000699105.1 Pygoscelis adeliae
TCCCTGCCCACGGCAGGGGGGGTTGGACTAGATGACCTTTAGAGGTCCCTTCCAACCCGAACTATTCTATGATTCTATGATTCTATGAAAGGCAAAACATAGCTGCTAGCTGTGCCTTTGGGATTTCAAGCACATTTGGGTTTCTCTGAGGCTGCCTTCAAGCTACTTCCAACCTGCAAGTTTTCTTACGTTCCTGTAGAGCAGCGACACCTTTTTTTCTTTGTATTCACACAGCACCTAGAAGAATGAGTGCCATCTCTGACTAAGTCTCCTAGGTCCTGCTGCAAAGTAAATAATGTGAATAGTATTGGATGTATTTAGTCCCTGGCACAACTGATTTGTTGAATGGGATTAATTGCCATTTAATAGCATCTACAAATGAGTATAAATAGACTGAAAGCAGGCTCCTGCCATGCAGGATATATGAATATGGTTTGATCAATCAGTCACCGTCTAAACAGGCTGCTTTTTCCAAATGAATTTTGCCTAAATTTTATTCAGTAAATATTACCTCATCAAGCTATGCCTGCCCATACTAATGATGGGAGAAGTGAGGTTTAAGGAATGCATCAATTAAAAAAAGATACCTTTGGCCATGGGCAATATGGCCAATCAAACATTAGCAAGGG
The DNA here is from genome assembly GCF_000699105.1 of Pygoscelis adeliae. Taxonomy (NCBI): domain Eukaryota; kingdom Metazoa; phylum Chordata; class Aves; order Sphenisciformes; family Spheniscidae; genus Pygoscelis; species Pygoscelis adeliae. The sequence goes on from NW_008824338.1 coordinate 4,269,887, forward strand.
TAGATGCAGCCATAGTGAGGTGGGGAAAAGGTTCACGGCCATGTGGACTGGGTGTAGCACACTGGACTGTGCTAATGGAGGCTAAAAATCCCTGATTATTTGTGCTAATAATGGAAGTAGCCTCATATTTGAAGACCCTTCATAGATAGTTCCTCTGCCAATCCCAAATAGCTGTTCCACTCTTCCAGCCTTTTTGACTTGGTATTTTGCAAAGTTCTCGCAAAATAAAAAAAAAAATGCAGACGCTTTCCAGATGCTGTACCATTTTTGGTATCCTTGGTCAATTTGGGCCAGGAGCAAGCCTTCTTGGACAGACCGAGGATGGCACATTGACTCAGGTGGGCTGTTAACAGCTCACAAGTCCACGCACCCCTCCAGCTGCCTGCAGGTCACCCCACCAGTTCAGCAGACGTCTTGCCCTGCTCCTGTGCCCAGCAGCCCAACAGCAGTCACAAATTCTGGAGCAGCCCTTGGGACCTGCCGGATGCTCCACACTTCCCAACGGATCAGCTCGCAGGAGGAAAGGAGCTGTTTTCAAATCAGGAGCTGTGGTTTTACCTACGCAGGGAGGAGAAGGAGGTCGTCACCCACTGCGCTTCGATGCTGCTGCGCTCCCCACAGGCTGGCCCGCTTCCACTACTGTGGGGACGAAACAAGTCCCTTTTGGGGGGGCTTTGTTAGTTTGTTTTAATAACAGCTACTTAAATGAAGTCATAGCAGGTAGAGCTCAGCCTGGCTAAGCTGCTAACTCCAGCAACTTCCCGCCTTTCTTCCCAAACCCGCAAAAATGTAACACTAAACCAAGCAGTGCCATCTATTGACTACATGGGCTTACGGCCTCGCTAACAGATACAGCACATCCGTCTGCGATCTCCGCTCGCAGGGTGCCCTTGCCCCTGTGGCAGGCCAGAGCCCTGGTCCCCCCAGGTGGGAGCGGGGAGCGGGATGCAGGAGCAGCGCTCCTCCGCCTTCCCACCCGGCCACCCCCAAGTCCTTTTCCCTCACATCTCTTCCCTGCCATCCATCACCGCCCTGCCTCTCTGTCACTCTGCCACCACGGCTGTCACCCAGTTGTGACTAAGGTAGAGAAAAATGAGCCGTTTAAGCGCGGCAGACCCCGGGACGTTCAGGAACATGAGACAAATTAACGAAGTGCGAGAAATTAGACTGCATAAATCTAAGGGCATTAAATCATCGTGCGGCTGCTCTTATTCAGAAGTAAAGCAATCTGAGCACTGCAGTTAAGCCTTTCTCAGCTGGCCCCGCTTTCCTATGGGATGCTGGCATCCACTTCAGCCTCCACATCTTCATCCCACCTTGCGCTTAACTCACCTCACCCTGCCTTAGCGTCTTCTTTCAAAAACCCCCTACCTTACCCTTTTCCTCTTCGTCCCAGCTTACAGGTGATGTTAGTGGGAACTGTGGGAATTTACCTGAGCTAAAACCCTGTCTTCACATGATTTTGTCACTTTTCCCCAGCTAGTTGTCTCATCCATAATCCTAACAATAAATTGTTTTCCTCCAGTGTGGAAGAGGGAAGGCAACAATGCTGACTCCAGATACATGAAGTAATCCAGAGACATCAAAAGACAGATTAAAAATGTAATGAAGTTTGCTGGCTTGCAATGAAGTTATCCTTCTTGTCTGTAGTTAAAATCCTACAGTAACTTTGTGAACATAATTATATTATACCCCAAACATAACACCACAGAAAACCTGATACGGGCAAAAGGAAACAGGAAAACATTCCTGATGCAATGTTGTAGCTAAAAGCTCCATTTTTGCACTGATAAAAATGATGACAAACCTGTTTCCTTTTTCCCCAACACATACCGATTGGGTAGTATTTGAGTCTTTGAGTGACACCACCAGAATCAGATACTTGTAATAGTCTGCCCCAAATCACCAAGATATTAAAGTTATTGATTTGTTTTTCAGAACAACATACAGATATGAAAGATGAAGAGATCCAAATTTGATCGAGATGTGCACATAAATGATCAAACTGGGTACTGATTACTGGATACTATGACCCACTATCCCCTCTTATACAACAACAGCAAAAAAAAAGCCTGGAGAAACATTTAGAGGAATAACCTACTTGCTATTTTGCAGTTGCAGCGATTTGGAGGTTAGTTTATGTTTTGAATTAGAAACTCATGATTATTTCAATTTTTGTCATTGCAACCAGAGATATTATTCTTATTTGTATCATTATTCTGGCAGGCTCTTAGGCAGGGTCCTGAGATAATGAAATCCATGTGAAGTCGTGCGTCTCCCACACCATTCTGGGAGAACTTAACTGTTTGGTTAGTGCTAAATTTGCCATCTTTCTCTCCATTACAGAAAGAGATGTTACCAACCTAGCCTCATTACAGCTTTCTGCATATTTGCTGTTTGCTTATTCTTAAACAAAAACATATTATTTACAATCTCTGCGATCTGGAAAGCCCCAGACTTTTTGATCTTCCTTCCTAGATTTTCTTTTAGACTTTTGTTATTCTCAGTGTGGCAGCGCGGGTAATGGTGTAACACCATTAATAACCTTTATATAAGTAACCCTTAATAAAAATTAACTGACCTGAGAAAACACACTGAAATAGCTGCCTTCCTTGCTGTCTTAGAAATAGAAGGAGCTGGTGATCACAGTTTAGTCCACATTTGGGGTCCTCAAAAAAGCACAACACACTTTTGGTATGACCACGTGCCAGCACTGTAGTTCAGGCACTGGAATGACAGATGGTGTTTTTAGTCAGCACTGACATTGTTTTGTGATAACGCCTAAAATTATATTGCTCATAATTCAAATAGGAAATACTTCATTTGGCTTGAGGCACTGAAATTGTCTCAGGTCTGATCTGTCTAACCCATTTCACCTATATATATTTCTGTTATTCAAGACCGTGGAAACAATAACTTCTCTGCAATCACCATCATGGAAGTTAACTCTCCCGACATCCCAAGTTTTGCTGAGCAAGGAAAGAAGAGTGGCTTCATGCACGCTTGAGAAGAGCAAGTGAAACTATGATGTTATGACATCTACCGGTTGCTCAAACCACAAGAATGAAAAATACAAAACAATGCTAACTGAAGATGCAGGTGTACTGTATCTTGGTAGAAATGGGATTTGTATGTATATTAACGTTTATTACATGAAGATTACCAAAAATGATTAACAAATTACAAAAAAGATTACGAAAATCTCCCCGTTTTCTAGCGCTGCACATAATTTTGTGACCTGTGACTTATGATTGCTGTAACAGTGATTTCCAAAATACTGTCTGGAAATGATTCCATTTAATTTCTAGTTGTCTTTCAATGCACTTTAAAGCAAAGAAAAGAGGCAATCTCGTGTGATGACTTCAGATAATTTCCATGACTGAATCACTGCAACTTTGAAAACAAAGGCCACTTTGAGAGCTTTTAACCCTAGCAAAGTCTTCAGGAAACCTGATCCTTTGTGGCCTCGGGTCTGGGGTTTGGGTGGCTTTTTTTAAACTGAGGATACCTCTTTCACCTTGTAGGTAACATTTTTTTCACTCCACCAACAGTCTTGACACTTTGTGAAAAATCTTCAATTAACTTCAGGAAGATATCTGTCTGTCTGCAAATGATGCATAAGTTTAATCACTCTGCAGTCCACTTCTGTTTAGACTCAAATAAAAGATGATTTTTCCTTGAAGATTCAGGCATGGTGGCTCACCATTTCTCTGCTCTAAGTATTCAAGTCCTAATGCAAACGTTTCACAGAAGTTACCAAGCAGCTGAGGGAGCCCAGGAGCTGGACAGCGTTCTTGTCTTTATATTACCATTTTGCAACAGGAAATATTAATGTCACAGCTTCATTTTTGTTGCCATCCTTAAAGACATCTCTAAGGTAGTGCTGTCTGGGATTCCCTGGTTAGTACTGTTAAGTACTTCCATTACCGTAAACAAGTACCAACCATCCTCTCTGATCCCTTACTGCTATAATCGATGAAGCTGTACCACGTTGCTAATACAAGCATTTGTTTGTACCAACACACACCAAATTCTGCCACCTCCATTCAGGATCAGAAATTAGATACGTGTAATTGCTCCCAGGTTTCACCACTTTACACTTGCCATTGTGGGAATGCCAAGTTGCTAACTAGTAGTGAGTGGTGCCCCATGCCAAATGGTCAGTTATCCCTTTTATGAGGAGCTGGATGCTGGGCTGTAGCAACAGAGAACAATGTAGAGGCACAATCTTGACTCAGATGAAGACTAAGTTAGGCATTTGCCAAGTACCACGTTGTCCGGGTGAGCAGCTGGAAGGAGGCAGCGTGGTCAAGGTCTCCCAAGGACAAAGTGATTCACCCGCCTGGGGCACTTTTCCTCATCAGTAGGAACTGCAGTGCCTCGAAAAGGGGCTCTTCCTCACAGGAATGAAAGGGACGAAGTGGAAATTACTACTCAGATGGCTTACTCATCCTCCTCCTAGCACAGCCTCTCGCCTGTCCTATGAGGGGCTGCATTTCTGTATGTCCTGCCATATTTTAAATCATGAAGATTACAAGGGCTCTCCCATTTCTTTTATGTCACTCCTCCAAAGTCCGACAGACTCACTGCTAGGAAGCACTTCCTTTCCTTTGATCAGCTCCATCGCACTGTAGAGAGAAATGGACCCTTTCAGGAAATAGATCTGTCACCTTGTGGAAAAAGACAATTTTAAAAAGTACAAAAAAGCCCAAAGTTTCAAGGGTTTCCCATTTATAATGCCAAGTTGTTATTCTCAAACCACCAGCTATGCAGGATTTTTATTTTGGCACTTCCTGTAATAAACTCACTGCGTGACACGACGTCTTGTTTCTCAAGGCTGGAATTAGCCTCCTGTGCTGGGTTCAGAAGAAGCTTCAGCTTCATTTGGGGTCTGAGGTTTGAAGCAGGACAACTCTTGTTGACTGTTCCCAGCTTAGCAAAGGACTTGTTTGATGGTTAAAATCCATGTCCATACACAGTTCCCAACAATATCTGCCTACCTGTCTGTCTGTCTGTTTGTCTCCCTACCTACCTACCTACGTACGTATGTACCTACCTACCTACCTACCGACTTACCTACCTACCTACCTGTGTATCCCTCCGTCCAGCTATCTACCCATCCATCCATCTGGCTATCCAGCTGTTTATTTCAGCTGTTGTCCTCAATATTTTTTTCACTGAAATAGCCAGGGAGAGGGCAGGGAAAACTTAGTGATTAAGCAACAAGACAGATCTCTGAGAGCCTAAAGGAGGGGGGCTCACCGCAATGCCTCCTCAGGGCCCCTCTTAGCCTAATGGCAGGGGTGAAGGGAGTCTTCTCCTCTGCATGAGGGCTGGATGTTGTTAGGGAAAGGGCCTTAAGTAGAGGTTATGGGAAATCAGAACTAGTGCTAAAACAATTTCTTCCACACAAATTGTTCTGCTTTCTGTAGTTCCTAGGGGTCGATCACACTCGGTGGAAGGCCCCTGTGTTGTTGGAGGGATTGTATTTGCCCCAGCAAACCTACTTCCCTTCCCTTCCCCCCGTCCCACAGGCTTGCCAGTTTAAGGAGCGCTGCCAGGCAATCCCCATGCTGGTTTTGCTTCCCAGAACCTCCCTGCCAAGGGGTTTTCCACAGGAAGGGCAACCAGGTCAAAATTTTTAAAAAAAATATTGATCTTTATTAACTTTGGCCACAACATATACCGATGGAATTTCTGATCATCTGAAAAAACCTTTAAATCAACAATAGAACCCATTTTCCCCAGTCACCTACTCCCTTCTCCAAAAAAAGTACTGCAGTAGAAGCTCTAACTGAGGGTATAAAAGATAAAGAAAAAAAAGGTAAAGAACAAGCTTTATTTGACTTTCTAAGACAGTGAACAAACAGCAAGAGAGTGACTTCAAGCTTTAAATTACTTTACTTTGGCAGTCCAAACAGTAATCAGAAATGTTTCTTCCTTAGAATTTTATAAGCTGCTTTTGAAAACAGAGTTAAAATTCCCAGCGCTTATCTTGCTATCACGTTTCTGAGGCAGACGTTCTCAGGATCAGCCCCTCTCACAGCTCTCCTCGCCACACTTGAAACTGTGCAAATTCTGCACGCGAAGCACACGCTCAGGTACGAACACCTCCGCCAGCTCTGCAGCAGACTTCAGATGATAATTGCAAGGAGTGAGGAGAGCGCAGCGAGTGGCATGCAGACTAAAAGCGATGTGCCCTTTGCGGCGGGTGGAGGACGGCAAGAAGCAGGGACCGCAGCTGCACCCAGCACCCGGCCGCAGGGGGGAGGGCAGCGGATGGACTGACGGACGGATGGACGCCTGCACAAAAATACAACCCACCAAAACTGCTGAAGGTGTCTAATTAAGACCCCCCCCTCCCTGAAAAGCTGTCGCTAGGTAAGCAAAACTGTTTAAAACATGTTCATCATTAAAGTGTCCCCCGACAGCAGGATGCGGCAGCAGACACGGCGACAGAAGGGAGAAGAAGAGAGGCATATGGCCCCCAGCCCCGTCCCCTGCTGACAAGC
>NW_008824338.1:4276561-4290189 GCF_000699105.1 Pygoscelis adeliae
GGGAGATATTAACAACCAATAATCACAATGCTATCCATAATGCATCGTCTCCACGAGATTACATGGTATATTTCCAGTGGGGATTAGCCCATCCATCACAGCCCTTTATTGGCCCTTTTTTTGTTGTATAAAGCCCAAACACTGTTGTAAAATTCTAAACCGCTTAATTACTGCGCTGTAAAAATTTGCATGTCAGAGATATGTCATTCCTTCGTTAAATGGCGCTAGGCATTTGTTACAAGGTCCTAACAATCGCACGAGAGCACCTCGGGAAAAAGGTCACCTCTTGGCATTATGCAAAGTTCTCCGCTGAATTCTAATCTGCAGCAATTACGGGTTTGAATGTATCACAACTTAATGGATTTTGATATTGTGTGATTCAAACTCCCTAGGCGCACAGACCCCTTCTTCTGTCTGATCAGACAAGGTAAGCGGTGTGACGGTGGTGGCACAGTCACTGTTTCTGTATGGCCTGCAAGCTTGGTTCCCAAAAGATTTCTTCATAAGCCAAACTGTGAACCTTGGTGCAAATTTTCCATGATGGTTATACATTTAAGGTGATGTCTTAATTTCGTAGATTAATGGCAAGTTCTGTAGAGACTACAACAGCCACTGCGTTGCCACTTCAAGTATTCATCATTAAAAGCAACCTGAAGTTAGATGTTTATGCATGTGTACTAACAAAAAGGATCATTATAATAATGAGCAGCTTTTATATTGTCCTTTTAACTCATGGGTCTGAAAGATGTGTTTTACAAAAGCGAGAAAACATCATTGTCCTGATTTTACACATTCAAATATGGCTCTGGAGACCTGGTTTGAAGCCGGAGGCACCCTCGAGACCCTGACGGCAAGCACTGCAGTCCTAGCAGTATCCCTCTGCTTCCTCCCACCTGCTTGCCAAGGACTGAAAGTACCAGCAGGTCTCCAGCGCGTGGTCGTGTCCTCACTCCATGCCTTCTGCATTAACTGCAGCAGACATTCCCTGGACGTGGTTTCAATCCACACGGTAATTTTTCAGTTTTGTCCATATTTTAAGAATACGTTTAATCCAGATCATTTCACCGCCACGTAGCACAATATCACAAAAAGTTGCACAACAGAAAAGGCGCAGGTCAGATATTTTTCTCATAAAAGAGACCCTAGAAGCTGTATCTTTTTGCTATGCAATAGCAGGGAGCATGGTTTCTCATCTTGTCAGGAACCTATAAACCAAGGAGGTGACTGGAGCAGCCTAAAGGGATTTTAATGTCCCATACAGATTTGGGAGTCAAAACCTCTGTTGCAGGACCTGGGGAGAGCCTTGGTATAACAGGAGATCCCTTTGCAAGCCCTACTATAAAAAATAGGAGAGAACAAGGAGAAATTCTGGGCTGTGTGTACATGGCACCTTGGCTTGAGCTGGCATGTGTTGGGGCGGCCTAATATATTTTGAAGACCGTTCGAGTCACAGGAGGTGCACATCATAGTGAGGATCCAAAGCAATCTAAGTCTCATTTAATTATCCAGTCTGTTCTTCTTTCCTCCAACTCTCTCCCCACCCACAATCATCCATGCCTCTACAAGGGACACAAATTTACCTGCCTGTAGACATCTGAAATATTGTCATTGCCCGTCCTACAAATGTGGTCAGATTCAGCCTGTGCATATGCTTTTAGACGTGGGTTAGTGAGATACGTCCTCTTCCAAGGGACTGCCACACTCGCTTCCTGTAGTGACTGAAAATTTCCTCCAAGAAGGAAAGAAGCACCTCCAAGAAGCACCATGGTGGTGTTGGCATTGATGTGCCTAACGCCTGAGACGGACAACAGCAAGCAGGCTCCTGCAGGCATGCTCCAAATGCACTGGTAAGATAAAATGTACTTTTAAGCTTTTGAAGGCTTAACAGTCCCTTCTAAGAGTTCAAACCCAGTTTTTCCAAGTGAGACAGAGGTAGATGGGACGCGAGGAGGTGCCTAACAAAGACTTCCAGCTCCTGCCCGTGAGCAGGAGGTCAGTGTAAGAACCCCCCTAAGCCACGTCAGCCTTTCAAGCCTTCCTCAATACACACAACTAGCCCTGTCCTCTGACCGAAATGAATGTGTTATGAATATTATTCCCCCAGGAGCAAGTGGATGAGCAAGGGTGTGTGATGTAACCTGAACCTACTGCAGAAACTCCCATCCCTTCCTCAGCAGAAAGCAAGAAGCAGAGTACTGCTGTTTCTGGGATCAAAGTGATTGCTTTCCTTCAAGGCATCTTGCTTATCTTTTTAACCCAGCCCAGTGACTGCAGGAACCTGGTAACATACTGCATCACCTCAGGAAAATTTCTTTTAACGGTCAATTTCAGCAAGGCATTTATGTTTTACGGTATCTATTTTACATGTTTGTTTCCCAGACATTTTTCCTCCTACTGATAAGTAAGTTTTTCAGGTGTGTACCTCTTACTGGTGCTGTAAGCACTCATATTTAAAATCAACCTTACATCATATTTAATCATCACACTATGGTGGTTTTATTATTATTACATTTTAATCTGGCAGGTGGTTTATTCACCAGAAAGAATTCTAACAAGCAACCCAAATGTTCTAACACAACAAAAAAATCATGTCTTTGTTTTCCTTTTTAATTAACAACTAACATCAATGCAAACTTCTTGTCCTACATGAGAACTCAGCCACAGTCGATTCGTTTTTATCTGAGCTCTTGATTAAGTAGGCCTCCTACAAAGTAGCCCCACATACCTTTCCAGAAAGACATTTTAGCCCCTGCCATCATGCTGATGAAGCCCTCTCCCTCTGTGGCACCAATGCAACTGCTGGTACGGCTGCAGATGTACAAAATGATCCACACAGGAAGAAAACCCTCTAAAAATGTTAACCCAGATTATTTCAGATGTGCAATTCACAGTGGTTGCCTGGAGTCTCTCAAACCAGCTTATTTTGCATCCACAAGCCTATGCCTCTTTCCCACCACTACCTCTGCTTTACAGGAGGAGAAGCAAAGTCTGATCCATCGAAGGTTTTCCAGCATTGCAGTGACAGAGCTGGAAACGGGTCTGGGGTCCTGCATGGCAGCACCATGCATGACCCCAGGGGCCATTTCCTTTCTCCCTTCTCCACCCTCCAAAGGCTTCCAGCCCTCAGGAGCAAGCTCCCAAAATCCTAGGGACAGTCTGCAGAGCTCAGCAGATCCTGGAATGGGGTCGTCAAAGGACAGAACTGGAGGTTGGTTTGCCAGCTGCCCTTCCTGAAGAGCTCATCACCCACTGGCATTTATATCTGCCTTGGAAACACATTTGTAACCACAGCCCATCTCCCAGTCTGTCTTCTGCCTCTCTCTCTCTTTCGTGTTCTGCCCATACCAGACACGAAGGAGCGTTCCCGCTGCCTTCAGTGAGGTTTGAGATAGGGCTAAATAATCTCTAAGTGCAATTTATTTTACCCTTATTGAGCATTATTAATGTTTCTATTAGGACTGAACAAATTATGTAATAATGTGTCCTTTTCTCCTGCTTGGTTCGTTATTAAAAATTACTGTGCTGGTTTTGGCTGGGATAGAGTTAATTTTCTTCATAGTAGCTAGTATGGGGCTATGCTTTGGGTTTATGCTTGGGTTTATCCCTGTATCGATAATACAGGGATGTTTTCAACATTGCTGAGCAGTGCTTACACATGAAGTCAAGGCCTTTTCTGCTTCTCACCCCACCCCACCAGTGAGTAGGCTGGGGGTGCACAACAAGCTGGGAGGGGACACAGCCGGGACAGCTGACCCCAACTGACCAAAGGGATATCCCACACCATATGACGTCATGCTCAGCATATAAATGCTGCGTGGGGGAAGAGGGAGGAAAGGGGCGACGTTCAGAGTGATGGCGTTTGTCTTCCCAAGTAGCCGTTAGGTGTGATGGAGCCCTGCTTTCCTGGAGATGGCTGAACACCTGCCTGCCGATGGGAAGCAGAGAATGAATTCCTTGTTTTGCTTTGCTTGCGTGCGTGGCTTTTGCTTTCCCTATTAAACTGTCTTTATCTCAACCCACGAGTTTTCTCACTTTTACTCTTCTGATTCTCTCCCCCATCCCACTGGGGGGCGGGGAGCGAGCAAGCGGCTGTGTGGGGCTTAGTTACCGGCTGGGGTTAAAGCATGACAATTACCCAGACAATAATTTATGTGAATTATTCTGCAATTAATTTGCCATGAGTTTCCTGCAAATACCCACTGAACAGTATCTGAACTGTCTTGATTGGTTCCAAAAGTCTGCTGTACTCCTGGGAGTGGGGTCAGACCCAATACTAGTAAATTTTAGGGAATGTCTGCAGAAGAATATGGGCTATTTCCATTAAATTAGTACACAGTCCCATGTGAGATCTTTTACTTTGTTTTCCAATTTTTTTTTTCCTGTGGTTTAGCATAAATCTGTTTCTAACCAAATTAAGTTAAATCAGTACAATCTGGGTCACATCAAAATCATTTCCATGTGCTTTTTGCACCATTTTAACCAAATCAGTGGAAAGCCACAGCTTTATTTAAGTTTAGTCAACACTGCAAGTAAATAAAGCCCTCTGAACTAGGTTTCTGATGTGACAGTTCCATTTTGCATCATCAGCACCTGTTCCCCACGCTTTTTGTCCATTTTTTTAACATGTGATGTTTTGCGTCTGTCCCAAAGTCTTTTGAACTCAGTGAAAAAGTTCCCTCAACGTTCATGACATCTGCAGCTATTCAACTTACAGTTAAGTGTCTTATTTGATTCGGAAGACCAGAAGTATAGCTGATAGAAATTGCCGCCACGCTACTGACTGCAGGTACGGTCGGACTTGCAGCACCTGAGGTGCGAGGTCCCAGGCGGAGCAGCGAGTCTGACGGGAAGGGCTGGAGAACCGCTTAGTGATGCGGGATGTTCCTTCAGAGGCCTCGTACTGATTTGTGACCGGATCCGTATTCATTACATTTTCCATTACTTCCTAGTAAATGTGCCTTAATAAGCTCTTTGTAAAGAAATAAAGTAACTGTCTTATTAAACGCATCTTGAAAAAATACGTGGCAACGGGAACCGGCCTTTTCTTAGCTTCCTGGGACTATGAACATTAACACGCTCATAAACACATTGGCATTTAGACGGAAGACCCACTAAAAGCCTTTGAGGATACCGTTCATCCCTTTTGCACAAACATATTCCTGTTATTATTAGCCTTGTAATTAAAAACCTTTTAACAACACTAATTGCAGGCTTCGCCATCATAACTGTGGCTTCTTTAAAGCTGCTTGCTCGATGCGTAACTATTGGAAATGCTGGAGAGCGGGTGGGTCAAACAATCCCAGCAAGGTTTCTCATTGCTTGTATGAGTAAGAGTCCATGAGTTAAGAGGCAGGGAAAATAAAAAACCCCGATATATGAATAGACCACAGACAATTAAGCAGGTTACGGGCACTGGAAGAAAGCCTGTCCCGTGCTGCTACCTCAACGCCAGCACTCCCCAGCAAGGCCCGCTAACACTTCGCGCTGCAAAGCCCATCTTCTCTGCTCCCTCCCCTTGGCCATTCAGTGAAAAGGTCTTACCACAGCAACCTAGGGCACTTTCACCAATAATTAACTGGAACTGAGTTCATTAGGTAAAGCAAGGGGTAAGCAGGCATGGGAATGTCACGCCAGCCTCTGATATGGAAAGGAAAGCAAAGCCGACCCCTATTCCATCGAAGCAAGGGGTGGGGTAAAGACTCATGTATTACAGCACTCGCCAAGGTGTAGAAATATAATAATAAAGTTCCACAACTGTCCTATTAACATACCAGATTTGATTTGGCTCCATTATATTTCATCAAATAGTTTACAAAGCACCCAGCATAAAACATCATCATAATTGTAATCATATATTTGGCGATTTAACGTGTACACCATAATGTACCATTAGTTACACAAATAACTAATAATTTGCTAATGACAATATTATGTTAAGTCAGTTTAGGGGCAATTAAAGTGAATGATATTTACATATGCCTAATGAATCACAGTCGATGGCAGATTAAGAGATTCTAATGAATATTCATCCAGACATTCGCAACCAGCTTCACAGTTTATAAACTGAATTATGGTTGATTTGCCCTTTTAAAAATGAATATGTGAGTATCTTCTGCATGGGAAGAATGAACAATTGGGGCTGATTGTAAAATTTTTTTTTAAGCAATGTACTGGTCAGGACACAAAACATTTTTATGCACTCTCATACCCTTGGCTTCTCAGCTCTTTTTATATCACATATCAGCATTGATGAACTATCTCCATTTTCATTCCTACCCACGACATGAAATATAGAAATTGTTTTGTGTTGAATTAAATGCAATAGAAGTTTTATGCAGCCTCACTAACGAAATAATTGCTCAGGTAGCCTGCTTGCCCTAAGCAGAGCAGACAAACTCTCTCCGCTATATGCTAACAACATTCTGCTTTTAAAGGTAGACTTTATGCACGCTCACTTGAGTGACTGACCAACATATCATTCATTTAAAAGGAAGCTGTATAAGGTTCTCGTAGGATGAAATTAGAGTTACTTTGCCACATCCTATGCCAGAAGTTTCTACTACTATTAATATCGATAATATTGGTAGCAGTAATAATAATAGCTAAGAGCAGGAGATACAGCTTTACGGTTTGGCTATCAGATTTCAAAGTGAGCTCACAGAAATGTGAAGCATTTAAAGTGCATACACAGACTTTTCCTTGGAAATCCCTGGGAAGTGTTGGTGTGATTCTGAAGTAGTCCTTCATGAGGCTGACCCCTGTGTCCTTGCTTCAGCACTGTTGCCAAGCAGCATTGCCCCTAAATTCTGGGGTAGTTTTGCATAATTTAAAATGTGGAAAGTTAAAAAATTATCTTCATTGCTCCCTTCCAGAAGTTTGGAAGTGAAACCACTAAGAAACAGTCCTGCGGAGTTGGGGCTTGTTTGGTTTCATTGGGATCAAACACAGGAACGCCACAAGCCTCCTCTTGCAAGAGACAATCTCCAGTAGGCAGAGAAACATCATTGAAGATACTCAGTTTTACTTTGCTCAGTTTGGGGATTTTAGATTTATCAGTCCCAGCCTCCAAAGTGATTTGGGATTTCAGAGAGCAAAGACATTTCTACCGATGCCTTATGCAGACACCTGGGAGCTAGAACTCAACGTACCGGTAGACCTACACAGTGTGGTGCAACATTTCATGGAGACCTAGCTTGAATCCCGGAAGCAGAAGAGACATATTTAGTTTTATCCAAGTTGTCCTGTGTTCGGGAAAAGTCCAACTACAGCTGGGAAAACGCTGATGGGATTTGATCACAGGACACTGCAATTGCAACACAGAGTTAAAGAACATGCGGCTGTAATAAATGAATTCACCTTTCTGTTTGCTCTGACCTAATCAGGTTAATAGAGTTGGCCAGAAGCCCTGTTTTCCATAACATTACAAAAAGTTTGCTGGCTATTTCGCTTATTTTCAGCCACATTTCTTGTTGAAAAATGGCTTTCATTTTTCAATGAAAACTGAAAATGCAGCAACAAATGCAACATGAAGTTTTTAAAAACTTTTAAAAAGTCAATAAAGGTTATTTTTAAGATTTATTCATTTTTTTAAAACATCATTCATGTTTTAATTTAATTTTTAATTACAATTACTTTTCAACAACAGGAACAAAATCCAGTTCAGTTCTTCAGTGCTTTTAAATAACAGAGATTCCACAGTTTCCTCAGTTGCCTGTTTCCTTCTCATTTGCATTTCCTTAATGCAATGTTTTATAAGAGGATGGCCAGCTAACACAGCATGAGAAGAATACTGTAAGACCTGTACTGACTTTCAGAAGTACTTGAATTTATTACCATTATGTGCCTTTGGCTTTTTCCAAGTCTTTTCTTCTTCCCTAAAACAGGTCTGTTTCTGAGATGCTAAAATGATAACTTCAGCCATGCTACTTTCAAAATCTCTCTACCTTCACCCTTAGAAGCTATTTACTAATTTTGTTTAAAGTCTATTGACCTTCTATATGCTAAGCCTTCCACAGTCTACAGCTAGCAAGAATACAGGTTATTTTATCCTTCCCTCCATATTTCTCTCTCTTGAAAGGAATTAAGCTGGTAATAACGTCAAAACTCCCGAAGCCTGAACTTTACTGCCATCACATTGCATTGAGATCATTGTCCTCACATTACTGAAATTATATGATATCTTTATCAATGATCTGGATGAGGGGATTGAGTGCACCCTCAGTAAGTTTGCAAACGACACCAAGTTGGGCGGGAGTGTTGATCTGCTCGAGGGTAGGAAGGCTCTGCAGAGGGACCTGGACAGGCTGGATCAATGGGCCGAGGCCAACTGTATGAGATTCAACAAGGCCAAGTGCTGGGTCCTGCACTTCGGCCACAACAACCCCATGCAACGCTACAGGCTTGGGGAAGAGTGGCTGGAAAGCTGCCTGGCGGAAAAGGACCTGGGGGTGCTGGTCGACAGCCGGCTGAACATGAGCCGGCAGTGTGCCCAGGCGGCCAAGAAGGCCAATGGCATCCTGGCCTGTATCAGAAATAGTGTGGCCAGCAGGAGTAGGGCAGTGATCGTGCCCCTGTACTTGGCACTGGTGAGGCCGCACCTCAAATACCATGTTCAGTTTTGGGCCCCTCACTACAAGAAAGACATTGAGGTGCTGGAGCATGTCCAAAGAAGAGCAATGAAGCTGTTGAAGGGTCTGGAGAACAAGTCCTATGAGGAGCGGCTGAGGGAACTGGGGTTGTTTAGCCTGGAGAAAAGGAGGCTGAGGGGAGACCTCATCGCTCTCTACAACTACCTGAAAGGAGGTTGTAGCGAGGTGGGTGTCGGTCTCTTCTCCCAAGTAACTAGCGATAGGACAAGAGGAAATGGCCTCAAGTTGCGCCAGGGGAGGTTTAGATTGGATATTAGGAAACATTTCTTCACCAAAAAGGTTGTCAAGCATTGGACCAGCCTGCCCAGGGAAGTGGTGGAGTCCCCATCCCTGGAAGTATTTAAAAGACGTGTAGATGAGACGCTTAGGGACATGGTTTAGTGGTGGACTTGGCAGCGTTAGGTTTCCGGTTGGACTTGATGATCTTAAAGGTCTTTTCCAACCTAAACAATTCTATGATTCTATGATTATTGTTTCAGCTTCAGTGCATCTACTTGCTTTACCTCTGCAAGTTTGCCTCCTCATCATGAGCACAGATACAACCTATACCACTCATACTGCTGGCAACTGAATTATTTCAGAAACTTCCATCCCTTACATTTAGCAACCCCAAATACTCTTATTTATTGCAACAATTCATGGGAGTGTCATGAATAACTTGATCTGCCATCCAAACATTGATCTCCTTTGAGCTTAAGAAGGATCTATGCTTGTTTCCAAAAGCACAGGGCTTTTACCCTCTTTGCTGTCCATTACAGAAGTTCCCCACCTTTTTCTCTCACCCTCACCACTCAAAACCATGGGCCCATTTCTACAACCATTACTCTCAGAGGCATGCTTAAGAAAGCAGGTGCAGGATTGGTTCCTGTTTTAGGATTTATTGACATTACTATATATTCCTGGGTTGAGAATAGTTCTAAAATACATGGATCCCAATTTTTCAAATTAAATACTTCTGTGATTTTTCCATTTTCACACACAGTGCAGACGTGTCTCTTATTGCCAGTCAAAACCTATGTTAATATTTGTGAGAATATCGTATCTCTGTACATAGAGTGAAATCTTACAGCTCATGACAGGCACAGCTTGTAACAAGGACTAACAGCATTTCTTAACTTCAACAGGATCAGGATTTCACCAAGGAATCCCAAGTCCATTATTGTTACTGCTTGTATTACTGAAGGGTTAAAAAGGCACAGGCATTTCACAGGTTACATGGTTCATGGACCCTGGACGTGGAAAAAGATGATTCCTCCCTCAGACAATTTACTGCCTAAAACCTTCCCCCCCCTCCCCTAATTTCTCACACATTCAGTGGTCCAGAAAGCCTCAGGGTTTCTTCTTAAAATGTACATTGTAATAATTATAGGCCAGATTTAAAAGAAGCAGAGCAGCCTGGTGAATGAGCCCTGTTGTACAGCTAAGAGACCAAAAAGCAAGGGTTGCTTGTTTTACACAAGAACTGCTTAGAAAAGAATCAGAATGACTCGACTGGAGTAATGTGGGAAACAAGAAGGCAGGCATCTGGGGGCTTCCCTGTCTGATCTTATCCACCATCCTTCTTTTAACCTCTAATTTGCAAAGGAGCTGTGGGGAAGCACTTAGGTATGACAGTAATGATTACAATTTACTGTAGCCCATGATAAAATGGGGTCAGAGCAAAGGTTAAAACCCAAACAAACAGTGGATAAAATCATCTGCCTGGTGAGTAATTTTTACCCGGGTTTGAAGTGAGTGAAGTCTCCTTAGTTACACCTCTTACCTGAACTTATGGAGAGCTCTGTGGCTACTGACCGTGCCCTCTTTTTCATCCCCCGCCTCCAGAGCCTGCTGCAAGTCCAGGACCTAATTAGTTTCCCGTATAAAGAATAGGAACCTGCAAGTGCACTGGTAATACTGCTCCTGAAAACTCCTGATGCAGGGAAACAAGAGAAGCAAGAGAAACTAGAAGCCGAAGAGAAGAGCTCATTTTGCTTAACACTGGCGCTGAAGATGAGCTCTGCTTCAACAGGTGCAATCCTACAGCCCTCCCTGTCTCCTACAGCAAATGAGAAAACTGATAGGCATTTAATGAACCTCATTCTAACCTGTGTGGAATAATCTTCCAGCTAATCTTCTAACTGGTTTCCATCCATCTAGCAACAGCAGTGCTTAAATCTCTTGTTTGCACTTTACTAGCTGCAGATTGTAAATGTTTCATGAGCCGCTGAGCTTGCAGCATTACTATTTTATTAGAACGTTGAATATCTCGTGTTCATTGCTGTCTTACCAGCAAATTTTATCTAAACAAAAATTGCCTCCATACTTCTTGTGAATGACAATTTGGTAGTCTGATGGATGCTGTTGTTTCAGCTTGTTTTGCATCAACAGTTTGAAAATAGCCCCTCTGCCTTGCTGAGACACAACGGCACACCTGTGCTAATGCCAATAAAAATACATTCGCATCATGAGTATATCCAATTTGGCTCCTGAAGAAGGGGCAGAGGTCCTGTCAGCCTCCGGTCCTGGTGTTAAGCACATGTGAAAGATTCTCCTGCCCCCGAAATGCAGAAAAGTTTTGCCTACGTTGAGTATTCCCCATAGTGTTCTCTCTTCCTTAAAATGGTACTGCAGCATTACCGAATAGATAAACTAGACTGGTTCAGAGTTTAGCCACAAGTGGACTAGTGTAACATCAGGCACTGACCACCAAGGCATGCGACCATCCTCTCGGTGCTTTGCTCAGTTCTCAGAAATCACACGTATCCTTAGTAAGACCCTGTGACACAGGCAAGTCAGTTGAGCAGTTGAGCAATGAAAACTGCTGGGATTTGTTCATGGTCTCTGTGGAAACTCTCTCTTGCAGACCAGGGAGCTGGAACACTCAAGAGGGAAAAAATAAAACCACAGAGATGTTCTGGGTGCACAGCTTCTGTGCAGCCCCACTGAGAGGCCCCACCAGCCCTGCGGCTGGGACAGGGGGGCAGAGACTGGGGGAGCCAAGCAGTTTACAAAGGGAAAAGGGAGAGAGGAACAGCCCTCCTTCCTGATGGAATAAATCACAAGTTAGCTCTCTCGGTTATCTCCTCCCTGTGGATTTTGCCATGGTGAAGGATGAGCAAGTACCAATTCTCTTATCTGGATCTGAACTTCAACAAGGTGTGTCTTTATCCACATCTAGGCTCTGCCCCAAATAGCTGCTGAAATCCCAGCCCAGCCTAGGTCCCCTTCTGCAGTATGATGGAGGGAGCAGTTTACATCATTTGCTATTTCATTTTCTTTCATGTCTTAGACATGAGCACTGGGAATGGCTGAGTTTTCAGGATCAATGGATGTATTGGCACAACCAGCAAGCTCTAATGTGCTCTGGCACAGCAAAGAGTGCCAGACCATTCTGCCCAATGTCCTGCTCACACAACCGCTCCCACGCTGTTAGAGCTCCCAGTTCTGCCCAGTGCCAACAACTCACCCACCAACACATAGAAAAACCGTGCTCTGGTCCTGGGGTTTGCAAACAAGGGAGTACTCAAGACTTCCATGTCGAGATAAATGTTAAGGGGTGTAATTTCCTCCTTCAGTTCTGGAACAAACAACTGGGATAAAAAAGCTGCATAAACTTAAAAATGAAGCTCTACAAGGATGACACGGTCAAGTGAATGGCATGGGCAGTAATGTACTCAACTTGCCAGCATGGCCAACACCATATCCCCTTTCTACAGCAGCCGCAGTCACCCTGTCTACCACAGTTTCCCCAATCAGCCACAAACTAAGCACTCCCATATCTCCTACTTCCCCTTCTCACTGACTCCCCCCTCTCCACCACAATACTCTCAATCCTCCCCGTATAAAGCATATCCTCCTCTCCCCCTGCTTCCTTCTGGGGAACCTGCCCACTCGCCCCATATCTCCTGTAACCCCTTCTGATACTCTGCTCCATCACAGGAAGTGTGTACACTCCTGAAAGCGTACAAGTGTACTCTAACAAACCTACTCATTGGCACTACAGGCAGCCACCAAAGGCATTCTGGCAGGAGCTGTGCCTGCTTTCAGGCAAACAGTTGGACAATAGGCTATATGAGCCTCCTAACTCATATAATCAGCATGAAAGCATTTTTGGGTACCTGCCAGCCACCCAAAAGTCACAGGTGAGGTGGATGTCTACCCGCACAGCCCAGGGGCAGGCCAGGCAGTACCAAGAAAAGCTGATTATTGGGCTGCAAAGCAAAGAAAACCCAGTTTTCAGGATGGTTCTGGTTCCCTTCCTTTTACGAAGGTCCTTATTCAGCATTAGAAGAAAACAAATCTGAGATTCATTGCCTATTTCATGCAGCGGTTTCCAATCTGGTTTTCAAGCAGCAGTTAAAATATGCATGTAAACAACTGGGAGCTTTCTGAATGGAGTATGTCTGTGATTCCCCCAGACTCGCAGCGAGCACCAGGCACATGAACAACTATGTTCTCTCCGGTGACTGATTTTGGAAATCCCTGGTGCATGGAGGCCCATTGCAAAGCCAGGATCGGTCTTGAGGTTTTGATGTCAGATGCCATTCACTGAAGGAAGTTGCTGTTTCCTAGGCACTGTTAGGAGGCAAAGCTGCTACTGCCAGGGCGAAGCACCAGCATACCCTGTGGAAGAACGTATTTTGCTACTTTTCCGGCTACTCATTTGACTCTTCAAATTGTTCCCAAAACCTCTGTCTCATCAAAGAACCGGCTTGATTTGCTCCCATCTGTCACTTTTAGTGCCTTTGATGTCATTATTTGAGGGGGGCTGGCGTTGGCCTTGCCATATTTACTGTTCCACGGTTTGGAGCGAATGGGGGTGCGAAGTTTTCCTCTGTAGAAAACAGAGCCCAAATTCATCAAAGAACCTGAAATTTCCTGAGGGCTGGGCAGCTCCTGCGGCAGCTCTGCCGCGGGTGACATTTAGCCGGCCAACCTGTAAGAACCAGCGCGAATTCACCGGAGAGGGAGAAGGCCAGAACCTCAATTTAAGGCAAC